>NC_141873.1:238626269-238929299 GCF_056163025.1 Triticum urartu
CCTAATCGGCCGATATTTCACGAAAAGAGCGGATCCCGCGATGAACATGAAGAACATGAGGAGGGAAACGAGGGGAAAATCACAAGGGGAACACAAGAGAACACTCAAACCAACAAGAATGATCCTTGAAACACGATAGGATATACAAGATCCAAAGTCAACAATGGACGGTACACGTGTTGTAGGGTGGAATCCTAAGTGGAGATCTTTCACGAATTGGAGGGGGAATCCCCAAGAACAAGATGAACACAAGAGGGAAAACAAGAGGAACACTCAAGAACAAGTCCAATCACACATCCACTAGACCAACAAACACACAAGATCCACAAGGTACATGAACAATCAAAGGAAACAAGATACATGGTAGAGTTCATCCCAAATCCTATGAAGGAGATGAGGGCTTGATGATCTAGATAGATCCTTCCCACAAGGGGGTCTTTATCCACTAGGGATCTTCTCCAATGGAGGTCTTGAACTCCAATGGAGTCTTCTCTCTCTCAAGAGGAATCCCACAAGGGGAGGTACATGAGCTAAGCTCTAATATCTAGATCTATTCTTAGCTTCGTCCAAATGGAGGAGGGAAAGGAGTATATATAGTCCTAGGCAAAGAGAGGGATAAGTGGGGGTGAAATGGTAAAACAAGGGCAAAGCCCAACAGCCACGCACAGGGGGGCCCATGTGCACGAGGTAAGTGAAGCCCTTGCGCATGGAGTATCCAGAGACCCGACGCATGAGCCCGTGCGCACGGGGTCCGGGAGTCCCGTGGGCACGGTACACGCCCGTGCACACGGGGTCTTCAGGACCGCCAGCCTGGGAGGCCTGTGGGCACGGGGTCAGAGGGGCCAGTGCGCATGGGGTCGCCTGGGAGCTTCTTCCTTCTTCTTGGCGCTTCCTTCTCTGCTTCCAGGCTTCCCTCTTGGATGGTGTAGATGTTCTCTTCTTCTTGGACTTCTCCTCGATGAATTTGTAGCTCCGCTCACACCTATGTATGCACACAAGAGAGGGGTCAAGTAGTATACCATCCTTGAAAGGTACAAGTGGACACGTGTAACGGAGATGATTCACCTTTGTATGTATGAAGTAGATGTGGCACGTGTCACTTGCCAAATGGACTCTTGACATGGTGATGTCCATAGGATGCTCCGCATCATCCCCTCCCCCTTGGGAAAGATCCAACCTCGGATCGAAATCCAAATCACCATGGGAAAGAGATGTTGTTGCCGTGTAGAAGTTGACGATCACCAAGCATTCATCAGCTTGTAGTTTCAAATGGGCACTCTCCAATGTCGCACCGTCTTGTAATTCCTTCAAAAGGAGCAAAGATAACAAGCACTTGGAAAAACAAGTGTGGTTGGCGTAAGAACAAGACCAAGCATTCAAGAGGTGATTCACCCAACAAGTGTTGTCATCAAGCATAGCATATGGTTTGACAAAGAAGTGTGGCATGGCATTTAAGCATATAAGTTGAGCACAATCAAGGACATCATGTAAAGAAGCATGCAAATGTGAGGTGAAGATGATAATATGTGTGACAAGTGAACAAGCATCTACCTCATGGTCATAGCAAGCATGCATAAAGCAGTCAACAAATGGTCTATGGTATGCATAGGAACCATTCACAACACCAAATATAATGAGATGTCGAAACACATGGGGCATGTGCAAGACAATCCAAGCATAATGTGCATGGGGTGTAGCGAAAATCGTGTGGCACACAACACAATGGAAAGAGCAATTGTTCATCATGTGTGAGGCAATCAAGTCAATCATGTGACAAGCAATGGGACATGGCATATGTGAAGAAGTGACATTGTTGCAACCAAACATATGATAGGCGCAAGTAATCCAAGAATTGGATGCAACATGGAAAGCAATCATTGTATCATCATAGGCATCAGGCACAAAGCGAACATGGTAATAACAAGTGATATCTCCACCAAGCTTGCAACTACACATGCACGTACTAGAATCAATCATCATGTGTAATGCAGAGCATAGGTCACAAATGCATGGCAAAGGCATAAGAATGAGCATATCATGCAAAGTGAACATGGAAATATGGGCATAACGTGAGAAGTGGTAAATAACCCATAACCATGTGAGAGCCGTGTAGAAGAGATGTGTGAAGTATTTACGTGAAGGGAGTGGTGGTAAGGACAATCCACGGGATCCCAAGTCATCATTGCTTTCTAGAGCTTGTTTTGTCAACTCATGGATTGTGAGGTTGACAAGTGTTCATGGGTACCTACACAAAAGAGACACAAACGGAACAAGGTGTGTGCGTGGTAAATGTACACATCATCCATCATGATGTGTATGTGCACGTGAGAGTTAGCACAAGATAAACATTGCTCGAAGAAATTGGATGCATGGTATATGAACATGTCATCCATCATGAAAGAATAGTTGTTATGCATAACACAATGGGGACACAAATTGAGCAAACAAGTATATGGCACATCAATACCATTTTTATTCATGGGGAGCAAGTATTGGGATCATGCAATGAATGGGATGAATCAGAATCTCTTAAAATGTATGAGGAAACTATGTGGGCCTCCTCATGAGCAATATTGGAAACATCATATGGAGAAAATGGACAACATCCAAAACAATGCATATCCGAAGCTTGGTGGCTATGGCATGGCATATGAGATAAATGATGCGAAGGAAGCATGTCAATATCATCATAGGAGAAACAAATGCCAATAACCATAGGCTTGTCATCTATGTCATGTGTGCAAATTGGGTTTATCTTAATATCATATGCATATTCACTACGATGAGATTGCAAATATGACATATGATGGATCTCATGTATAGCATATGACCAGTTAAGCGGATTGGCAAACATGATGTGACCAAGAGAATTATCACAAGTGATCCTATGCAACATGGCATCACAACTAATAGACTCCTCGTGGTAATCATCAAACTCATCATAAATGGGTAAATCATAGCATGGGGAAATCATACTAGCATGAAGCATGGTAATAGGTGGATCAACATCACGCAAGCAATCAATATCAAGAACGTCCACTAGTGGGACAAGAGCATCACCTTCACCTATGTTACCTTTCTCATTCCACTCATGTGGTGTAGGTGAGGTGGCAAAGACCAAATGGTGGTCATCGTCGTCATTGGGATGGAACCATGTGTGGGGTGCATCATAGTCCACCATGGCCATCATCATGTCCAAAGGAAGGATGGAGTCATCGAGGATCGGCGCGTCATCATATATGGGACCTAGCACCAAATGAGAAGACACAATAGAGGTAGAGGTCAACTCGTTAGTGTTGAAAGTGGCCTCACATGACCTATCAACTATCTCACTCTCTCTATGTGGTGGTTCACTCAGTCCCTCAAAATAGGTGCACTCAATCTCACGTATGGTGGAGTCACTCATCTCACTCAAGTGGTGGAGGTTGTGGCTCTCCTCACATGGGAATTGGGGTAACACATCATATATGGGTCTAGTGGTGAAGTCACTCTCACTCCCAATATGGTGGCAAAAGTCACTCAAGTCATCATACGTCGCCGTGGTCGAAGGGAAAATCCCATGCTCAACTATCTCATCATCGTCGCCGTGGATGAAGGCCGAAGATGGCACATCATCACTCTCACCTCCTAAGATGGAAGCATCATCCTTGCTCGCCACCTTGTCGCTCGCCTCCAAAGCTTGGTCCTTGAGGGTCTCCATAGTCCTACTCGTCACCGCACCATCTTGAAAAAGAGTCATGGAGGACTCGGCATCAACAATGCCACGAAGAGGTATGGCGGTGAAGTCGAACTTGGGAGCATCGTCTTGGAGCTCATCAGGCTTGGACATCATGGTGGTACTAGCCTCATGCTCGTTCTCATGGAGCTTGGTCATCACGAAGTGAGCTTGGGGTGGAGAAGCTTTGGCCTTCATGAGTTCTTGTTCCGCCTTGAGAGCACCAATGTAGTTGTCTTCGAGGGACTTGTAGTTCTCGAGGAAGATCATCTTGGAGATGTCGTTGTGCAATCCCATCATGAAGTGGAACTTCATCGAAATGGGGTCCTCCACGCTGGCTCATCGCAAGGCTTTCTTCATCTCCTTGAAGTACTCATCGATGGACTTGGATCCTTGGATGGTGTTCTCCCATTGGCATTGAAGTTGTTCCGTGTAGGTTGGAGGCACGAACTCTCGCCGCATAGCTCTCTTCGTCTTGGGCCAACTCATGTCGTAAGTCTTCGAAGGTGTGTGAAGCCACCATGTCGACGCGTAGTCGTTGAAGTTTCTTGTGGCGCACTTCACTTGATCTCCGGGAGCTAGTCATCCATCAAACGCTCCCACTCGAGATACTCCTCGGGTTCTAGAGTCCCATAGAAAGGAATCTCATTGTCGATATCGAGGTCGTAGTAGCTCGTGGAAGTCGCGGACTTGAGCTTGGGTAGCTTCTCTTGAAGTGCTTGTGGGCGAAGATGCTGTATGTCCATAGGCGAAGATGCCTTGAAGTCACTTGGAGAAGATGCCAAGGGAGATGGTGAAGTCGTTGAGCGGTTGTTGGTGTTGAGCTCTTGACGCCACGTTCTTTTTGGTGATGGTGTCGATGCCGATGTGATCTTGCCAGAGATGGTAGCTCGGAGGCATGTGCTCTTGAGCGTCATCTCGAAGATGAGGAAGACCGCTTGTAGGACTTGATGAGGGCTTTGATCTCCTCCATTTGAGGTTGCATCTTGGCGTCGTTGGAGTTGTTCGTGGCATCAAACTCGTCGTTGTTGTTGTAGACTGAAGATGAAATGCCTTGCCTATCCATCACAAGACTCGAGAAAATGTGAGTGGAGAAAGGAGAAGAACTATACCAAATGTACCTTGACCGATGTTGAAGATGGATCAATGATCACTCAATGATGTAACAAGAAAATAGCACAGTTGGTACCGATCTTGTAGATTTCTCACACCTACACAAGTAAGGCTTATGCTGGAGCTCGGTGAGGATAGTGGCACAAAAATTTAATGTAAAACGTTAGCAAGAGTCAACAATGGTGAAAGAGATTCACAAATTCGCAAGTGAAACATGTAGACCAATAGCAATGAATGGCACACGGAAACACACACACGGATAGATAAATGGGGTCGTGCAACCAAGGAATGAGTTCAAAATGTGGAATCCACGGAAAATGCTCTTGTTGCACAACTCTAGAGAGACGCTAGCACGATTGCTCAATAGGTGGATACGACACTTGTGCACAACCTATAGGTGACAAAAATGCAACGACTTCTATCCCAAGTATGCTATGTATATGATGTTCCGGTGGTATGATCCAAGATGATCGGATATGACAATCTTATGCAATGTGGTATGATGCTATGGCTATTGCTTACAAGCTTCTTTGCTCTTTCTCTTTTGCTTAAAAGCTTATTCTTTTTTTCGTGTATGGCCACTTTGCGAAATACACAAACCAAGATAGTAATTGTGTATATGCGGGAACACACTTGAGGCACACGAGATGATATGATACCAAGATGATACCTATGGTATGGTATGTATGCAATGTATGGTGTAGATCACTAATGTGCACAAGTAACATTGCCGGCAATACTCAAATGGCTATTCTCGATAGGCAAGTGACGCAAAATGGGCTAGGGGTTATCACTGCAATGGCAAGGGAATATACAAAGGAGGGATACCACGATACCAAGATGATATGGAGGTTACCGGCCTTGGCGATGATGAGTGGCGGTAATCTTGATGGAGATACCAAGATGATGGAGACTCGTCCCTAAGTAGGCGAAACACCTTAGGAAATGGAAAAACCGCGAACTCAAAATCTCAAAGGCAAAAGTCAAATGGTGGTATCTGGAGTTGGTGCTCCAGGAGCCGGATGTCCGGTCGGGGACCCGGATGTCAGGACCCCGATTCCAAGTCACATCGATCTAGCATGTAACACCTCATATCACTTTGCGCCCTCACGCACGGTATTCCCACGGGTGTCGCCTTACTATGGCCCGGGACCGTTTGCGTCTTTTGGCTCACGTATGTGATAGTGTCGCTAGCATCCATATGACAGAGAATTCGGGCCAACATGGCTAGTCGTGAACCCAAAGCAGCACCAACCTATGGGGACAGGCATACATGTATCACATCGAGCATGTCGGTCAGCAGCGTGTGAATCCGGCTGTAGCACTGGGCTAACAGGACTCCGGGAACCCGGGATGTAGCAGGCTAGGCAGGACTCCAGATGTCACCGCGTGACATTTCCCCGAAGGGACAGACACAGGAACAAAGTGAAACACATGCCGGCCAGTCAAGTGTCCTGCGCAGTAGTGCTGGGCTAGTAGGACTCCGGTGAACCGGGCTGTAGCGGACTACTATGGATCATGGAAGCACAAGACTACATTTCCCCATAAGAGAGGCTACCAAGGATAAACAACTAGGTTGTCGGATCCCACACATACCAAGCATTTCAATCATACACACAATATGCTCGATATGTGTAAATACAACATGGCATCACAACATAACTCTACGACTCAAGTATTTATTCATTAGGCTCCGAGGAGCGAGATATTACAAACATGGGTCTCATGACCCAACATTCAGAGCATACAAGTCAAAGCACATGCGGAAGCTTAACTTGTCTGAGTACAGACAACTAAAAATGAAGAAGGCTGAGGAGCCTGACTATCTACCAGACCCTCCCAAGGGTACAAGATCGTAGCTGAGGTAACAAGCTAAACGTCGAAGCCCACGTGGAACTACTAGCGAGATTGAAGTCTCTCTACAAAACATAAAATAAGCAAACGTGAGTACAAATGTACCCAGCAAGACTTACATCAGAACTAACCACATATGCATCGGTATCAACAAAGAGGGTGGTGGAGTTTAACTGCAGCAAGCCAGCTTTGACTCAGTGGCTAACCTGAACTACGACTGCAAGTAACTCTTTTGAGGTGGCGCACACGAGTCCACAAATTCACCATACCAATACACCACTATGGATCCGCTCCCGTCTCCCTGCGAGAACGCCATCCATAGCACTCACGCTTATCTTGCGAGTTTTAGAGTATCCACTTTCACTTGTCTATGAACTATGCAAGGGGTCCAAGTTTCCATATCCGAGGAATCCGACTATTCGAATAGATAATGATAACCCTGCAGGGGTGTACTTCTTCACACACGCTCTCGCCACTTATCGCCCTGTACACGTCATGTACCTCGGCAACCTTCAAGCGGAAGCCGGGCGAGGGAGTCGGCCACGACCTGACTAACCAACAAGTCTCTAGTCCAGGTTTATCGCCTATTCGGGTTCCATCCGCAAGGAGATCCGGCCGGGGTGTCGCTCACGGCCCCAAACGATGTGTACAGGGTTCCCAAGCCCACCATCCGGGTGCCACTTGGTACACCGGGCCACTGTGCCTAGTCTGTCCCAAGCCCAGCTGTACCGGGTGCCACTTGGTAGACTACTAACACTACCTACAAACACCAGAAACTAGTTGCAACTCCTGGACAGAGATCAAGTTGATTAATAAGTCGAGAGCTTGGAGCGCCCGGAGCCCAATGTGTGGTAGTAATTGTTCATGGATCACAAACACAGAACTCAGTTCCTGAGGACGGTTTCAATGAGACAACCCACCATGTACTCCTACATGGCCTCTCACCGCTACCTTTACCAAATCATGTTCACACACTTAGCTCTCAACAGTAGGACATGTTCACCACATTCCAATTCATTCCCGATGAATCAGACCCGACTCAACTCTAAGCAGTAGCAGGCATGACAAAAAGCATGAATGAGTAGGCACATCAGGGCTCAAACAACTCCTACTCATGCTAGTGGGTTTCATCTATTTACTGTGGCAATGACAGGTCATGCAGAGGAAAGGGGTTCAACTACCGTAGCATGTAACATTGAATCATTGTTGTCCTAATGCAGTAAAAGAGAGCAGGAGCGAGAGAGTGGGATTGTATCGGAATGAACAAGGGGGTTTTGCTTGCCTGGCACTTCTGAAGATAGTATAGTTCTTCATCGGTGTCATCGAATTCATCGCTGGATCAACGTCTACTGAGGGGGACAAACACCGGCAACTGAGAAAGAACTCAATCAACACATGACGATATGCAACAATATGATGCATGCTATGACATGGCAATATGAATGTGTTTTGGGCTAATGCAAGCAAGAACATATTGAAATGAGTCCATTTGAACCAAGGATTCAAATGCAAACCCATTTTATGAAGTCATATAAGTGCATTAACTTGTTTCACCTAAACAGCAAGGTTAAAGTGTTCTAACATGCATGAAACTAGCATAAATGGATAGATTGGATTTTTCTGATAATTTTTCATATATAATTTATCTTATTTGGAGTTATAGATAATTTTCTATGATTTTTAGATGTTTTGGGCATTTTCTGGAATTTTCTAATTATTTTAAATCCAGAAAATCAATTACTGCATCAGCATTGCGTCTGGGTGACGTCAACAGGGTCAACAGGCCGGTCCAGGTCAAACCTGACCAGTGGGGTCCACTGGTTAGTGACCCGGGGTCATCAGTGTCACGGACAGGTGGGTCCGGTCAACGGCCATGTCAGCAGGGTCAACTCTGACTGGTGGGGCCATGGTTATTAGTTAAAACTAATCAGAAACTAAACTATGGTTAATTAAGGGCGTGGGGCCCATATGTCGGTGTCACTTGAGGGTTAATTAGTGGGGCTGTTAGCTACTAATGACGGGCCACGTCATCTCACCGGAGTTCAACCGGCGGCGACCACAGAACACGGCGGGGCGCGCCGGATTTGCGCTAGAGGCGTCGGGTTAGTGCGCTGAGGGCACCAGGGCATAGCCCTTGCTCGCCCGCATCAAGAGGAGGCGGAGTTGGGCGCAGGGCTCGCCGGAATCAATGCCGGCGACGAGGTTTGCGGCGGCCGTGGTTCGGTCAAGCTCGGAATCAGCGTTGTAGTGCACGGAGGTTCGAGTGGTGGGGTGCTTCGTGCTCCTGCAGACACGCTGAGCACGGTGACGCTCTCAGGCTCGAGCTACAATGGCTGCAACGACGACGGCGACATGGCCGGCACCAGGGGAAGCTCGGCCACGGCGGTTACGGAGGCTGGAGGTCGCAAACGATGAAGATAACGAGGGGGAGAAGACGGTGAGCTCACAGCGGTCACGTAGACAAGCTCAGCGGGCTCGGGGACGCTCTGGACGAGGCAAATCGATGGAGTCGATCTCCAGGCACCGGAGGTGAAGACGACCACGCTCCGGTCGACTGGAGCCTCTTCTGGTCGCGTGCGTCGGTGTGTTGCTCCACAGGGTCGTGGCGGAGCTCGGGGACGCGGAGAGGGAGTGAGGGAGTGGCTGCAGCCACGGCGAACGGCGTCGGTGCGCTCCGGCTCGTTCGGTCAGCCATGGGAGAGAGAGCAGAGGGGAGGAAGAGGTTGCGGGCGAGGGAGAGAGAGGAGAGGGGTCTCTGGCATCTCCGTGGCGTCGCGAGGACAGGGCGAAGGGGGAGCAGGAGGTGGAAGCAGGAGGTGGAGCTCGGTTGCGCGCGCGTTGACACGGCGTCGTCCTCCTGGCAGAAGCTAGGAGACGACTGGCAGCGGTTGGTGGGCTGGGCCAACTGGGCCAGCTCCAGGTAAGTGGCTGGGCTTCTCTCTCTCTGTCCTTTCTAATTTTATTCTGTTTTTCTATTTTTCTTCTTTATGTTTGCAAATAAAATACCAACCAAAACACTTTGGTTAATTCTGTAAATTTTTGTGAGGAATATTTGAATTATTTTCAAACCACACAATAAATTTCAGAATATTTGGAGCAACCAATATTTAATGGTAACTTTTAAACTCCAACTCAAATACCATAATGATTTAATTCAATGACCAAAATGTCCTGGAAAAATATGCATCATCTCTGGTAGAGGCTTTCACCTTTTTCCATAAATCATGAACATTTTTAGAAGGATATTTTGAGGTCATTGAAAATATTTTGGTTGAACCTATTTGAATTGCATTTGTGCTAGGGTTTATCAATCCCCATTTCAAATTTATTAAATTGAACATGATGACATGAATGCTTATGAAACTAAGTGCAATCAAACTCTAGGGCTGTGACAACTCACCCCCACTAAACAAGGATCTCGTCCCGAGATTCAAGACATGGGGTAAGAAGACTGAGGGAACACAAAGCTAACACAAGCTTCTCGATCCAACTTGCACTGCTTTTAGAGCGTTGATTCGATCACCATCATTGTCTCAATGTCCTGCTCTGAGAACTCCAACCAACATGGCAATGAGAGGAAATGGGAAACTCTAGAGGGATCGATTTTCTCGAAGATCGAGCAACTCAGGATTAACTCACGGAATGAGCCATAGATACATCTCACGAGCTGAGACGCGAAGCACACATTAAGAGTGATGGAAAGAGGTAGATGACAAGGTTCTACTGGTAGGCAAAAATCCCACGCTGAAACGGGTGGGGCAAGATCTCAAGATAGCGATGAAATAATCACCATGATTCTATAATGGGGCACCTTAGGGGAGGTGACTCGTAGAATTATTTCCTTAAGTGGCAAAAAGAATTACTTTTGATCCATAGATCATTAAAACTCTTCATACCAGCCTAAGGTAATCACAATCGATTGTTGGAAGGGGTTCGAAAGAATGGCATACTCCGACAAGGATGTATGATGTGGACTACCTTGTTGAAGACAACGCAATGGATGATTTCTAGCTTATCATTGGAAACGGATGGGACCCATGGTAAGTCCACTTTTGAAGATGATCCTGAACAACAACTACTGGGGTGCAAACTGGGAACAAAATGCAAATGTTGGGAATGATTCTGGTAACTGGGGAAGAACTCAACAGTCGAGAGTGTTTCCAACGTTCCAATGGTTATAGAATCATCGAAGAAACTAAGAGCACAAGGATCCCTAAGGAACAACTTCAAGAATAGGTCACACTAAGTCCTCATGGAGAAGATGGTCAAATAGCTCAATCAAGATACTACAATGATAGATCTTCTGGCTAGGTGTGTCGGCCAGAGCATCAACCTCATCGGGACCTACATCATAGATCTTGGAGATGTTCCAACCATCATATCTGCCTGAGATTCAGATCTGGTTGGTAACAGGATATTTCAGACATCATGTCTGGAAAAGAAAGTTTGCAACACAAATCGACGAGATGATGTTGCGAGATTCTCGGGAAATGAACTACGATGGCAAGCTCCAAAACATGAGATGGTTCTGCTACACACATGGGAACACATTGTCCAAGACAAGCATGACCACGTAGAAGTCTTACAAGAAAACACTACCGAGTTCTGGTTGGGGACCATCAACGAGGGTATCGAAGTCCTTGCATAAGGCATGCTCTTAAGAAGGAACTTCTTCTCCTTGAACAAGTCAATCAGTGGCTTGGTGTGCTAGGAACACATATGGAGTGGAGGTAATTAATCTACCAAACCATAGAATACTTCGCACGAATGCATGACTGACTTGGGATGATTCCAGAGGAAACAAAACAATCCTTTCTCAAATTCATGGCGGCAACTTACACCTAATGCACGTGAACTTAGAGAAAGTCACTTCTTTCACCCAAACATATACCTCATGAGCTGAACACGAAGGCAGTGATTGTAAAAGTTCCAACACTAGCTCAATGTTCAACATGAATCATGGAGGAGACAAGATGCTGCTGATGGGCTCAACAGCAACTCATCGGAATTTCCATATCACTGGAATTCCACCATTATGTGAACAATGTGATAATATTGGTCAGACCAAAGATACCTTGGATACGACCAAAAATATTGCATACATGCATATTTGTCAGGTGATTTCCAATGCAAACTATTCAATAATCTATTTATGTTATCCAGAACAAAAATACTTCACACACTTTTGTGTTTTTTCTAATTGCAGGTGTATGGGACATTTGTACAATCCACATATGAAGACAAGGGAAAAGGAGAAGTTTAGGTTGTGTTCAAAAAGTCCTCTCACGTCACTTTTGGGCCAAGAGAAGATAGAGTCCAAGTCTCTCACGTTCTGGATTCAGATTCGGACTGCACAGACATACCTGACTCAAAACGCCAACAACTTTTTCATACGGACTCCGAATTGGGTGATTCTTTTTTTGTTGGAAACTAGATTTCGTTCTCTTTCCAACCCAATTGGATTCACCTTCAAATTCATCCGGAGCGTTGAGTTACGGACGAAACAATCTGACGTTGCAGCAGAATCCGAGTCAAACTACAAGCCCAAAGGTGTTGCATCACCTCCACTTGGGCCCATGAGCCTTGTACGACCTAGGGTTAGTTTTAGGCTACCTTGGGACGTCCTCCCACCTCCTTGGCCGCCACCCCTTGCTCCTATATAAGTAGATCCATCTAGTAGCTTTTTCCTTGGGATTTGTTTAGTTAAAAGTTAGCCATTGCAACTTCGTGTACTTCGTTTGTGTCCAACGACCAGACCAAGACCGCTTACGGATCCCCACCATTATCAATACTTCATATATATTTGCGATATTCAGATTGCTTTATCATATTCTTGCTCGTTCTTCGATTGATTGCAGGAATAGACCTTCGTGGTCAGGCTGACCGTGCTTCCAGCATCGTCAGTAACCTCAGGAGATTGGTTTAGCGGTTGCTAAGGCGCAACGTCGTGCACGTTTGTAGTCGGATCGTCAAAGTCGTCTCCACAAAATCGATAGTTATCATCTCATCGAAAGATCGGGACCCTCGCCTCTATTAAGTGGTATCAGTTTTCAGGTTGCTCGGTGAGAATTTCCAGTTTTCCTAGATTAGATTTATTTTCTTACCTATTGTCCAAGAAAAAGCCACAAAAAAGAGTTAGATCTATTCATCCTTGGTCCAAGCCAGTCTGAGCCTTTGTAATTTTCTTTTCATTGCTTGCATAGTTGAATTATCGGTTGCATCGTCGTGTCGAGTTGCTGGTCTTAGTGTCTAGTTCGTTTAGAGTTTCAAGTTCTGTTCACATTAGTCACGCCACCGCTGCATCATTATCTCTTCCGCTGTCCACCACCCATCCATCAATTTCCACCACGTGCTACCCACCATTCATTGTCATAATAATAGTTGAGATCGTTCACATCTTCACTTGATCCAATCTGCATCTTATCTAGTTTGTTTTGGAAAGAGGGAGAAAAAAAGAGAGAAAAAAAACGAGAGAAAAAAAAGAGAAAAAAAAGTCAGAGAAAAAAAGGAGAGAAAGAAAAAAAATTGTGAGGAAAAAAGAGAGAAAAAAAACAAAATTCAGATCTTTTTAGACTCAATCTCGTAGTTGAATTCGGATTGGAATCTGTTTTGTGCACTATTCAGTAAAACAGCTTGGCTGTTGTTTCACATCATTATCTTTACTGCCGTTGTGATCTTCACTTATATCTTGCTGCCCAGAGCTACTTAGTATCCTTCATTGATGCTAGTTGTGCTACGACGTGACCTCATTAGTGTTCTAGGCTCGCGTCTCTAGTTCGGTCTAGCCTAGGACCAGCACAGTACCGTCGTTGAGCGTTTATTCAACATTGCATCTCTGGATTGATTATTGCTAATCTTTTGCTACAATATATAGCCAACCCAGCTCCACATATTTCTACATCGTGTATATGCATGTTCCCCTGGCAATCGCTTTACACAATCTTCGGAGTTATTTGACACCGCTAGTTGCCTCTCACCACCTGCTGCATGGTAAGAACTTGTAAGATATTGATATTTGCTTTACTGTGAGCACTTTACAACCACATCCTAGTAGTTCATAGGAACATTATTCTCGAATTTTGGTTCTTGTGTCTACTAATCATGACAGGTTCCAGAGATAGAAGTTCTTGGACGACGGACACATCTTCACCATCACGAGAGTTGGGACAACACACACAAGCATATGGTCAGGTTATCTCTTTACCATCATTTGAGGGTAGATTTAATCCTGCTATTTATCTAGCTTGGGAGCTTGAAGTAGAACAAGTTTTTAGTCACCATGATTTTTCTGAACTTGAGAGAGTACGAGCTACCATTAGAGCATTTACTGGTTTTGCTTCTGTTTGGTGGAGTGTACATTGTAAGAAAAACATTGATAACCAACCCACAACTTGGAAAGTTTTGAAAGCTGTAATGAGACAACAATTTTTTCCTCCTTACTATCGTCGTGAATTGCATTGCAAATTGGAGCAATTAAAACAAGGCAGTAACAATGTTCATGCTTACTACCAAGAGTTCAAATCTTATATGCATCATTGTGACATAGAAGAATCTGAGGATGATACAATGAATAGATTTTTTGGTGGTTTGAACCATGATATTCAGGCAAGATTTCGGTATATTCCTCGTTGCATTACTGGTATGTATGTCCGTGCTTGTACCTTTGAGAGACAGATACAGGAGGATGCATTGGGTGACTACAACAATTACTATTCCAGTTCATGCTCACCATCGCCGGTTGGTTACTCCACTATTGCACCTACTAGAGCAGCCCCACCTCGGATTGTGAGCGCAATATCATCTCAAGAGTATGGTACATTGTCAACGTCCGTACCTACATCAGCTACATCTCTGCGAGGTAACAGTAAAGGTATTGATGATATAACTTCACATGAGAATGAAGCATGCCTAGTTAACTTGAATGCATCATGTGTTGAGTTACCTGTTGATTTGAGCACACCACCTATTTTAGAGACTCTTGTTACTTTCATGAATGCGTCATGTGATCAAACAACTGAAATATCAACAATTTTGAGTGCACCCATTGAATTAACTATTGATGCAAAAGAACCAATGTTTAATCATTTTGATATGACCTCTAATCTTGATGATGATTCTGTGTCCAATGACTTATTGCATGTTTGCTTATTTAAGCATGTTGTAGCATGTAAATTTGATGCAAGTAAGGTTTATTCATCGAAGTTAGGATGGTTTAATGATGAACATTGCCAATCTTTTGAAGAGAATAAGAGCTTCACTTATATGTGCAAACTGAGTTCCAATATTTTCATGCCTTCTACTTCCTGTGATAATTTTTTGGCTTTAGATTTTATGAACAATGAAAGTTACTCATGTATACATGTGACATATGTGCAAAAATCAAGGGAAGTTAAAATGGATGACATATACATATACAACATGTACACCTTGTCTCTTTTGTTAGCCACATTTCAGATTAAGCAATGCCGAGGACGGCTTTATTTTCAAAAAGGGGAGGATGATGAGGACATGACTACCTTGGATATGACCAAAAATATTGCATACATGCATATTTGTCAGGTGATTTCCAATGCAAACTATTCAATAATCTATTTATGTTATCCAGACCAAAAATACTTCACACACTTTTGTGTTTTGTCTAATTGCAGGTGTATGGGACATTTGTACAATCCACATATGAAGACAAGGGAAAAGGAGAAGTTTAGGTTGTGTTCAAAAAGTCCTCTCACGTCACTTTTGGGCCAAGAGAAGATAGAGTCCAAGTCTCTCACGTTCTGGATTCAGATTCGGACTGCACAGACATACCTGACTCAAAACGCCAACAACTTTTTCATACGGACTCCGAATTGGGTGATTCTTTTTTTGTTGGAAACTAGATTTCGTTCTCTTTCCAACCCAATTGGATTCACCTTCAAATTCATCCGGAGCGTTGAGTTACGGACGAAACAATCTAACATTGCAGCAGAATCCGAGTCAAACTACAAGCCCAAAGGTGTTGCATCACCTCCACTTGGGCCCATGAGCCTTGTACGACCTAGGATGTAATGGTGTATGCTCGAGGAACAACCACGAGTAAGACAACATTATGAATATCGTTGGCTCTAACTTGATTTGACGATAGCACACACTCAAATCAAGTTTTGGACAAGATGATAGATTCAACAACCGATCACGAGGAACAATTGATGAAGGTATCATCTCTCGTCAACACACACACACAAGATATCCCCTTTGGAGTGAACTAAGTGGATTAAGCTTTTTTCTTCCAACTCTCCAAGTTGTTATTTAGCTTGACCAACTAGCTCAGGGGTATCCAACACAGACTCTTGGAGAAGGAGTGGTTTACAAGAAACCAACTTGATCACGAACTCAACATAGCGGTCAGGTGACAACCTGGTAACACTTCCGAGAAGATATTCGGAAATTCATGAACCACCGATATGTTACGAAGCTCGAGAACAATCTTGCTTTGTGAGGCAAGACGATGTGACCAATAGAGCAAGAGTTTGACATAATCCTAACTCATTGATCGAATAGTGCACCAAAAATAAGGACAAGGTAGCATGATCAATCCTAGAATAGTGATTCGATAACCAACACGCTAAGAATGATAATAATGTCCATAACTACCAAGCAACACAGTTGCTAGGAGTATTGATTTCACACATCATGGTTCACTTGTCGGTACTCTGGTTGCAACAACACGAAACCGAGGAGAGAATGATGATGGCGAGAAGTATCACTGCGTCAAGAGTGCATAAGAGATGGTGCAATTCTCATGACAATCCTGACATAAAGGGGGTAATACTCCAGGATAGAACAGAGCAAAAGCTGGATTAGCATTTGATCTGCACAACAGAACACAACTATTTTGACCCAATCCTGTATATGGATGAGATACTAGAGTTTGTTTCTCCTAGTCATTCCGGAATAGAATGGCTTGACGGACCACAAGAATAAAAGGGCATTGATGAACACAAATGCACACATACTCTTTGCTATCAACTGATAGAGGATGGTCGGGATACAACTGAAGAGGAACAACTCGAGGAACATATAATTTTCTGAGTTGTGGATGCATAGATTAGTATGTCGAGCAAAGCTCAACATTTCTTCCGGACAACCCATGCAGAACGGTAGGACTGGCAGAGTCACAATATAGAATCGAGAACTCATCAAGAGCTCTGGTCGTGATCTTTGGTTCAAGAACTTCTGCCATATTGGTTCATGGTACTGGAAGAATGATGTACCACAAACCTCGAGGTCTATCACAAGGTTTACTAATGTCCTAAGGAACTAGCAAACACTATCAACATGAAGCAAGTAGAGTGAATCTTGGGTTCAAGTACTCAGGAATAGAATACCTACTACTAAGTAGCATCACGGAATGCTTTTGGAAATGATGGCCAGATTCATCACACCGGGAACACAAAACATGGCTAAATTACTAGGTGACTCCCTAAGACACCTAGGGTCATAATAATAGCTCCAACATATATGTCGAGGCAATAGAGTACCTCAACTCACGGATTAGTGTGGTTGAACTGGTCCAAAGGGACATTGGAAATGGGATGAAGAGATTTGCAAATGCATCAGACTGTTTAGAAACCTGGGATGACTCGGACAGCATAACGACTGTAAATGCTCAAAAAGATTTGAGGCATCCTGCAAAATGGTGGCATAACCACTCAGAAGCACAAAATCAAGGTTTCGAGACCAACTATGAACACACGGGGGTGGTAGAAACTGAACTGGGGCTTAAATCCATCAATCCTATAAGTCTCTAGCATAGTAACTCCTCATCCTGATAGATAGATGAGAAGGCCTAGTTCTTAATCCCTGTAGAAAGGAATAGGATGACTTAGATCAGAGGGCATGAAGTATAAGGAGTAAAAAGAGCCTTACGTTCCCTTCCACAATCAATTCCCTTATATAACAAAAGCATTTCTAGACACGACTTCGACCAGTTTGGCTTGGTAATCCTACAGGCAGTCAAGCTCTGATACCAAAGCTGTCAGGACCCCGATTCCAAGTCACATCGATCTAACATGTAACATCTCATATCGCTTTGCAGCCTCACGCACGGTATTTCCACGGGTGTCGCCTTACTATGGCCCGGGACCGTTTGCGTCTTTTGGCTCACGTATATGATAGTGTCGCTAGCATCCATATGACAGAGAACTCGGGCCGACATGGCTAGTCGTGAACCCAAAGCGGCACCAACCTATGGGGACAGGCATACATGTATCACATCGAGCATGTCGGTCAGCAGCGTGTGAATCCGGCTGTAGCACTGGGCTAACAGGACTCCGGGAACCTGGGCTGTAGCAGGCTAGGCAGGACTCCGGATGTCACCGCGTGACATTTCCCCGAAGGGACAGACACAGGAACAAAGTGAAACACATGCCGGCCAGTCAAGTGTCCTGCGCAGTAGTGGTGGGCTAGTAGGACTCCGGTGAACCGGGCTGTAGCGGACTACTATGGATCATGGAAGCACAAGACTACATTTCCCCATAAGAGAGGCTACCAAGGATAAACAACTAGGTTGTCGGATCCCACACATACCAAGCATTTCAATCATACACACAATATGCTCGATATGTGTAAATACAACATGGCATCACAACATAACTCTACGACTCAAGTATTTATTCATTAGGCTCCGAGGAGCGAGATATTACAAACATGGGTCTCATGACCCAACATTCAGAGCATACAAGTCAAAGCACATGTGGAAGCTTAACTTGTCTGAGTATAGACAACTAAAAATGAAGAAGGCTGAGGAGCCTGACTATCTACCAGACCCTCCCAAGGGTACAAGATTGTAGCTGAGGTAACAAGCTAAACGTCGAAGCCCACGTGGAACTACTAGCGAGATTGAAGTCTCTCTACAAAACATAAAATAAGCAAACGTGAGTACAAATGTACCCAGCAAGACTTACATCAGAACTAACCACATATGCATCGGTATCAACAAAGAGGGTGGTGGAGTTTAACTGCAGCAAGCCAGCTTTGACTCAGTGGCTAACCTGAACTACGACTGCAAGTAACTCTTTTGAGGTGGCGCACACGAGTCCACAAATTCACCATACCAATACACCACTATGGATCCGCTCCCGTCTCCCTGCGAGAACGCCATCCATAGCACTCACGCTTATCTTGCGAGTTTTAGAGTATCCACTTTCACTTGTCTACGAACTATGCAAGGGGTCCAAGTTTCCATATCCGAGGAATCCGGCTATTCGAATAGATAATGATAACCCTGCAGGGGTGTACTTCTTCACACACGCTCTCGCCACTTATCGCCCTGTACACGTCATGTACCTTGGCAACCTTCAAGCGGAAGCCGGGCGAGGGAGTCGGCCACGACCTGACTAACCAACAAGTCTCTAGTCCAGGTTTATCGCCTATTCGGGTTCCATCCGCAAGGAGATCCGGCCGGGGTGTCGCTCACGGCCCCAAACGATGTGTACAGGGTTCCCAAGCCCACCATCCGGGTGCCACTTGGTACACCGGGCCACTGTGCCTAGTCCGTCCCAAGCCCAGCTGTACCGGGTGCCACTTGGTAGACTACTAACACTACCTACAAACACCAGAAACTAGTTGCAACTCCTGGACAGAGATCAAGTTGATTAATAAGTCGAGAGAGCTTGGAGCGCCCGGAGCCCAATGTGTGGTTGTAATTGTTCATGGATCACAAACACAGAACTTAGTTCCTGAGGACGGTTTCAATGAGACAACCCACCATGTACTCCTACATGGCCTCTCACCGCTACCTTTACCAAATCATGTTCACACACTTAGCTCTCAACAGTAGGACATGTTCACCACATTCCAATTCATTCCCGATGAATCAGACCCGACTCAACTCTAAGCAGTAGCAGGCATGACAAAAAGCATGAATGAGTAGGCACATCAGGGCTCAAACAACTCCTACTCATGCTAGTGGGTTTCATCTATTTACTGTGGCAATGACAGGTCATGCAGAGGAAAGGGGTTCAACTACCGCAGCATGTAACATTGAATCGTTGTTGTCCTAATGCAGTAAAAGAGAGCAGGAGCGAGAGAGTGGGATTGTATCGGAATGAACAAGGGGGTTTTGCTTGCCTGACACTTCTGAAGATAGTATAGTTCTTCATCGGTGTCATCGAATTCATCGCTGGATCAACGTCTACTGAGGGGGGACAAACACTGGCAACTGAGAAAGAACTCAATCAACACATGACGATATGCAACAATATGATGCATGCTATGACATGGCAATATGAATGTGTTTTGGGCTAATGCAAGCTAGAACATATTGAAATGAGTCCATTTGAACCAAGGATTCAAATGCAAACCCATTTTATGAAGTCATATAAGTGCATTAACTTGTTTCACCTAAACAGCAAGGTTAAAGTGTTCTAACATGCATGAAACTAGCATAAATGGATAGATTGGATTTTTCTGATAATTTTTCATATATAATTTATCTTATTTGGAGTTATAGATAATTTTCTATGATTTTTAGAAGTTTTGGGCATTTTCTGGAATTTTCTAATTATTTTAAATCCAGAAAATCAATTACTGCATCAGCATTGCGTCTGGGTGACGTCAACAGGGTCAACAGGCCGGTCCAGGTCAAACCTGACCAGTGGGGTCCACTGGTTAGTGACCCGGGGTCATCAGTGTCATGGACAGGTGGGTCCGGTCAACGGCCATGTCAGCAGGGTCAACTCTGACTGGTGGGGCCATGGTTATTAGTTAAAACTAATCAGAAACTAAACTATGGTTAATTAAGGGCGTGGGTCCCATATGTCGGTGTCACTAGAGGGTTAGTTAGTGGGGCTGTTAGCTACTAATGACGGGCCACGTCATCTCACCGGAGTTCAACCGGAGGCGACCATAGAACACGGCGGGGCGCGCCGGATTTGCGCTAGAGGCGTCGGGTTAGTGCGCTGAGGGCACCAGGGCATAGCCCTTGCTCGCCCGCATCAAGAGGAGGCGGAGTTGGGCGCAGGGCTCGCCGGAATCAATGCCGGCGACGAGGTTTGCGGCGGCCGTGGTTCGGTCAAGCTCGGAATCAGCATTGTAGTGCACGGAGGTTCGAGTGGTGGGTGCTTCGTGCTCCTGCAGACACGTTGAGCACGGTGACGCTCTCAGGCTCGAGCTGCATGTGCTGCAACGACGACGGCGACATGGCCGGCACCAGGGGAAGCTCGGCCACGGCGGTTACGGACGCTGGAGGTCACAAACGACGAAGATAATGAGGCGGAGAAGACAGTGAGCTCACAACGGTCACGTAGACAAGCTCAGCGGGCTTGGGGACGCTATGGACGAGGCGAATCGATGGAGTCGATCTCCAGGCACCGGAGGTGAAGACGACGACTCTCCGGTCGACTGGGGCCTCTTCTGGTCGCGTTCGTCGGTGTGTTGCTCCACGGGGTCGTGGCGGAGCTCGGGGACGCGGAGAGGGAGCGAGGGAGTGGCTGCAGCCACGGCGAATGGCGTCAGTGCGCTCCGGCTCGTTCGGTCGGCCATGGGAGAGAGCAGAGGGGAGGAAGAGGTTGCGGGCGAGGGTGAGAGAGGACAGGGGTCTCTGGCATCTCCATGGCGTTGCGAGGACAGGGCGAAGGGGGAGCAGGAGG
The DNA here is from genome assembly GCF_056163025.1 of Triticum urartu. Classification (NCBI taxonomy): domain Eukaryota; kingdom Viridiplantae; phylum Streptophyta; class Magnoliopsida; order Poales; family Poaceae; genus Triticum; species Triticum urartu. The sequence continues at coordinate 238,647,579 of NC_141873.1, forward strand.
TGGAAGCAGGAGGTGGAGCTCGGTTGCACGCGCGTTGACACGGCGTCGTCCTCCTGGCAGAAGCTAGGAGACGACTGGCAGGGGTTGGTGGGCTGGGCCAACTGGGCCAGCTCCAGGTAAGTGGCTGGGCTTCTCTCTCTCTCTGTCCTTTCTAATTTTATTCTGTTTTTCTATTTTTCTGCTTTATGTTTGCAAATAAAATACCAACCAAAACACTTTGGTTAATTCTATAAATTTTTGTGAGGAATATTTGAATTATTTTCAAACCACACAATAAATTTCAGAATATTTGGAGCAACCAATATTTAATGGTAACTTTTAAACTCCAACTCAAATACCATAATGATTTAATTCAATGACCAAAATGTCCTGGAAAAATATGCATCATCTCTGGTAGAGGCTTTCACCTTTTTCCATAAATCATGAACATTTTTAAAAGGATATTTTGAGGTCATTGAAAATATTTTGGTTGAACCTATTTGAATTGCATTTGTGCTAGGGTTTATCAATCCCCATTTCAAATTTATTAAATTGAACATGATGACATGAATGCTTATGAAACTAAGTGCAATCAAACTCTAGGGCTGTGACACCGGATGTCCGGCCCGACGATTCCAGATCTCGTTTGGGGCGGAAATTTTGGAATTGGGGGCAGAAATTGATGATTTTAGGGGCAAAATTGGAGAGATTTCATGGATGGAAAGTGGGGAAACTTGGGGATATGCTAGATCCACTTGAAACGAAGGAAATCCATGGATCAAATCCAACAAAACTTCGTCAAACCAACAAATCACAAAAAAAATTGGGGGATATTTTTGGTGGGGATTTTCGAAATTGGGGAAGAACACAACAAACTTAGGCTAGAAAACAATGAGGGGAGGCTCCGAAATCGTGATCAATGTGGCTCATGATACCAAGATGATGTAGGGTGGAACCCTATACGGCCGATCTTTCACGAAAGGAGCGGATCCCGCGATGAACATGAAGAACACGAGGGGGAAAACAAGGGTAAACACGACAGAAACACTAAAACCAACAAGAATGATAACACATGTGCTAGATCCTCGAAACACAAAGAGATACAAGATCCGAATCCAACAAAGTACGATACGTAGGGTAACCGGTTCTTCTCCGTGAGGAGGTCTTGATGGGGCCGCCCAAGAGGGGGTCTTGAATCCAAGGTGGATCTTCTCCGAAGAGGGGCCGCGGTCTCTCTCATGGAGTAGATCCAATATGGATAAGCGAAGCTCTATCTCCCAAATGAGCTATCACAACGCTAACCCTAACTAGGAGGAGGGGAAGGTGCTGTAGGGCAAAACCCTAGAGGGGATATTTTCACACTTGGAGGGGGAAAAGAGGAAGGACACTCAAGAGCACAAGACACAAAACACTCAAACAAACCCAAATATCACATCCACTAGCACTACAAAAAAATACACTTCCGTGATGATACGTGTTTGTCACAGTAGGTCGCATTTTCTATCATGCATGTACATCCATCACGATTTTATGACAGAATCAAGATAGTCATACCTGTGCTGTCATAGAAGTTTTCCATGACACTACCAAAATTATCATCCGGAAGTGTCCACTTCCATGACGATAAATCACGCGTCACAGAAGTGCTTTCGTCAAGGGTGACCGACACGTGTCATCCACCGTAACGGAACGCCGTTAAGCTATCAGGTCAGGTTTTGGATCCGATAACCCGTTAACAGCCCCGACCAATGGGGATTTTCCACGTGTAAAATCATTATTGGCTCGAGGAAACACGTGCCGGCTCATCGCTGGGACAGATGTCATCCACTCATTGGACAGAAGGCGCCTATGATACGTCGACACGTGGCATGGCCCAACAGAGGCCCATTCCTGTGAAAAGGCCGGCCCGTTTGACATGGTCAAAAGGTGGCGGGCCGGCCCATGGAAAGCCTGTTAACGGCATGTTCGCATATAGCCCATTTACAACCCGCTAACCCAAGGCCCATTACGCCCTATTCGAATTAGGCCCAGTAGCGTCATCTGGGCCATCCAATATGATTCCAGCCCATTTTCACTTCTGGCCCATGTATGGCCCATGACGTCTTTCGGCCCATATGAGGCCCTATGTAACTCTTGGCCTATTAACAGCCCGTGGTGAAACTGGCCTGTAATGAACAGTGTATCACTTTACACCCATTAACGGCCCGTGGTGAAACTGGCCCGTAAAGAACAGTGTATCACTTTATACCCATTAACGGCCCGTTATTCCGTTGGGCTATTTCCAGCCCATGTTATCTTTTGGCCTTCTCAGAGCCCATTTATTCTTGGGCTATTTTCCAGCATTCTTTTACTTGCGGCCCGTTACTGTCATTTTCTGCTTGTGGGCCAAATTCAGCCCGTGGTTACAGTCGGCCCGTTTGTGGTCCGTTAATACGTTGGGCCGTTTTCATAGCGTCATCAAATACGTCCTATTAACGATGGCCCGTTATGGTCGGCCCATGAACGTACGATTCCAACTCTATTGCCCATTTACGGCCAGAATGCGATATCTTTGGCCCATGTTTGGCCAATCGATCATATGGCCCGTATAAGGCCCATTGATGATACGGCCCGTAGAAGGCCCATTGTTTCTATGGCCCGTAGAAGGCCCACTGTTTATACGGCCCGTAGAAGGACCACTGTTTCTATGGCCCGTAGGAGGCCAAGTGTCACTACAGTAAATATTAGCCCATGGTTATTGTGGCCTAGTTTTAAAAAATAGGTTATTACAGCCACTAACAAACCGCAGAAAAAGAACTGCACTGACTACAAGCAAACAAATAAACAAGACAACAAGGAAATAAATAAGCAAGCAACTTACACTAGGCTATCACGGCTATTACACATATTACATCCACTGGGCATCAAAGTTCGCCACCAGTGCAAATATAGGGAACACAACAGCATATAAACGCCGCAGCAAAACAAGTCCAGAACTAAAACCACTTCAGAAGAGCTCAAGAAACAATATCCTGGGTACCCATAATGCTAGCAAGATGCTTAGCAAGCTTATTAACTTTCTCTTGTTTGGCGCTTAAGTCCTCCAGGGCTTGCTGTTGCACCAGAAAGTATGCATCTGAATTCTGCAGGGACTTCCTCAGTCCTTCGGCTTCCTGTCGCATAACATCTGATCGATGTCTTTCAACTTGAAGTTGAGACTCAAGAAGCCGAACTGGTTCAGGCAACGAGTTCGAAGAGCTGGTGCCAGCAGTGGTAGCCAGTAACTCGAACACTACATCAAGACGGGACTTTGGGGTTGTCTCAGTGTCTTCAATATAGTTTTTATCAGCTTTCTTGGAGACCAACAGGGATGTCTCACTATCTTGAACCTTATCTGCATTACTTCCTTTACCATTGCATAACAGGGTACTCTTCTCCAATATTTTATCCGCGTTCTAAAAGAGAAACAAACAAACACATCTCAGGTTTACAATGTAGTATATGAAACTCATTTTGGTAAACCAGTTCAGTAGTAAGGTGGACAGGATAACAGCATGAAACAAACATATATCTATGTAGTATGGTCACTGTATGGTCTATATCATTCTAGTTTATGTTGCCAAATCAAGATAGATACAGTTCGAATCATATCTATTTAAGACAAAGCAGCATAGACAGAATATAAGTGTGGGAAACTACACAGCAATAACAACACTTGTAATTTGCTTGGCATGAGAACATAAATGTTTATTCAATTGAAACTGAAATCAACATAGAGCAAGTTACAACAGCAAACAGCCAAACACGTTGAAGAAACAAGTTTAAAACATACCTGTTGCGCCATTGGAGTTTCAATTGCATCCTTCAAATTTGAAATTAGTTGGTATCAGTAAATACAGTGATGCAATTGCAAATTAGTATGAACCATAGCTACGGAACCTGACCTGAGAACAATTCTTCTTCTGCTTTAAGCGTTGACATCGGGTTCGGAGTGGTGGTCCTCGTGATTTGGGCACTGCAGTTGCCTTACTAACTACTCGTGTTTGGGTGCTCTGTGGTGGAGATGGTGTTGTGTCAACGGGAACTGGGTGTCTATCTGCTGGGGTTGGGGTTAGAAGGGGTGTAGCTGGTTCTCTGTCCAACTGGGTAGGGGTACAATCTGCATGAGTGTGGGTTATGTGTGGTGGTGCTAGTTCTTGGGCAAGTACAACTGTGGTTCTATCTGCATCGACAGGTAGCACGATCTTTTTTGAAGACCGTGTTTTTACTCCCACAGATACTTCCATCACTCCCTCCAATTGAAATGGCTGATAAACAAGAAAAGTAATTGAATGTACAAACATTGTAAGATAGACAGGTGCAATGGATAGTAGGGAAGAAAACAGGGCATGAAATAATTCACATTTATGTTGTCTAAGCAAACAGAATAGCAGGACATAATTTCACATATATGATGGCTAATTAAACAGGATAGCATGACACAATTTCACATGTATGATGGCTAACTAAATAGGATAGAATGACATACTTCAAAATATGATGACTATGTAAACAGGATGACATGATATAACTATACGGTGTGTCTATTAAAGTGGTTGGCATGCCATAAATCACAAACATGCCGTCCATGGAAACATGATGGCATGATATAATTCACGGATAGAATGACATAATTTAAAATATGATGACTATGTAAACAAGATGAGATGATATAACTATATTATGTCTTTAGAAAATGGGTTGGCATGCCATAATTCAGATACATGCTGTCTATGTAAACATCATGGCATGACATAATTCAAATATATGATTTATATACTAAGGAAGTGAGCAGAGGGCAATCACATATATGATGTGTCAACTAAGGAGATGACATTCAATATTGTGTATATGATGTAAAAACTAAGCATTGCAATACAACATATGCCTTATATGAGTAATATAACCCTGCCAAGTTTGAGCATACACCTCAGGGGGATAATAGGACTGGTCATCTACCTCTAAATCCTCCTCTGAAGAGCTATCTATAACCAGCAAGATATCTGCTTTAGCAGGTAGCATTGTCTGCTCTGAAGACCTTGTTTTCACTCCAGATTTCTCCATCACCAATTCAAATGGCTGATGCACAGGAAGAGCAGTGGAATATACAAACATTGTCGACAAAAGCAATGAGAAATACAAAAAAGGACGGCGAGATATAATTCACATATATGACGCTTGCCTAAACAGCATGGCATTGCATAATGCACATACATAATGCCTTGCAACAAGATAACATTGCATAATTCACATATATAATGTCTTGCAACAAGATGGCATTGCATAATTCACATATATGGTAATTAGACACTAAACATGTGGCATTCACACAAAGCATGTCTAAACTAAGCAAATGACATAGCAATGCAAGATACCATACGCATGATATGAGCAACATAACCCTGCCAAGTTAGGGCATGCACCTCGGGGTGGAAATATGACTGGTCATGTGTCTCTAAATCCTCCTCTGAGGAGCTATCGGTAACCAGCAAGACATTCACTTCGTCAGATAGCATTGTCTGCTCTGAAGACCTTGTTTCCACTCCAGATTTTTCCATGACCGTGTCGAATGGCTGATGCACATGAAGAGTAATTGAATGTACTAAAATTGTTGACAAATTTAACACGTAATAAAAAATGATGGCATGATATAATTCACATATAAGATGACTGGCTAACAAGGGTGGCATTGCAAAATTCACATATATGATGCCTGGCTAGACAAGATGGCATTGCATGATTCACATATACGATAAAGAAACTAAACAGATGGCATTGACAGAAAGCATGTCTAAACTAAGCAGATGACATCTTTAATGTATACAATAAGCAATTCAAGGCACCATATGCACGATATTACCAACATCAGCATGCCAAGTTAGAGCAAAGACCTCATGGGGTAAATAGGAGTGGTCTTCTCCTTCTGAATCCCCCTCAGAACAGTTATCTTCCTCTTGATTACGATCCGAAATGGGTGGAGGGGGGCTGCCTTTGCGCCCACCATGGAACGACGTCTGCATGAAATTTTATTGCCACGCAAGGTTCGTCTCTTTTGCTCTACATGATCAATTCCATTGTGTACAATAACTGGCATGCATAGGAATAAAACATAGTGAGATTATGTAAGGAGTGCATGCACAAATCCAGAGTGATGGTAGCAAACTGTGGATAGACCCAAAACCAGTGATAGCAGGCAGATAATAGCTTTAGTTAAAAAATACAGATAATGGATCCTTTAATGTTTGTTTGCACCCAACATGAAACTCATAGTAGACACCAGAGATTAACCAGATAGTAGACATATAGTACTGATTGCTGCCCCAATATGTACCCCACAACCATTTAAAAACTCAAGTTTCAGCATTAGTTTGGACCTGACTCGGAGTCTAATAGGTGAAGACGACGATAATGTAGCATGTCATCATATTAAGCGATGCATAACGTAAGCAGACACGGAAGAGTGCGACCTCTCTTGCGGATCCGTGTAGTCCTCAAGGTCATCTGCTCAGTTGATGGTGGTAATGCAGTTGCCGTGGCTGCCAGCGGTGGGGTAGAAGATCTGAGGCGGCGAAAAACAGTCTGGAGAGCGGATCCCTGCTGTGGTGAACCCTTCCGTCATTGGAGCAGCTGAGCTGGGGTGGAACACAATGCCGCAGGAGTAGGACAAACCACACAAGGTTTTCTTTGACACATATCTGTAACATAAGTAATTGAGTAAGGGCTTGTTTGAATTTGAGGATTCTAACAATGCAGGGATAGGAAAATAGATAGGAATAGGATAGGAATGCGCGTGCAAAACAGAGAATTTAAAAACACAGGATTTCTGCCAATCTGGGTGCTTGATTCACAACAATTTGAAGATCACATGATACAAAAAAGCATGGTGAGATTAAGTCAAACCACAAGAAAATGTACGGTCATAATGCTATTATGCTACTATCTCTTAGTCTTGTGCTTGATGAATAGGAATATGAAAAGGAGGAGAAGTGGAAATTAGAATTCCTACGGTTTTTCTTTCAAGGAGACACTAAAGGAACAAATCCTACAGTTTTCCTTTGCTCCATTCCTTTGCACCAAATTCATGAAAAGTAGTACCATAGGAAACTTTCCAATTCCGATGTTTTACATTTACTTTTCCTTTCAAGCACTGGCGATTCTAGTAGGCAGGCTTGAGAAAGGAAAATCCTACACTAAAAAATGTTATTGTGCTACTTCTATTACTTTGGACCCAGGCCACTGCCATACTAGCTCAACTCCCAGGCCCATCAACAAATGCATAGCTCCAACGCGCAGAGATAAATAATGATGGTGTTCAAGAGAGTCCATCACGGATAACTAAGTTGCATGGCACCTCACAGCTTATCATATAGTAGGATAAAATAATCGTATTTCCCGTTACTACGAGTGCTCAGTGGACAATATATATAACATGTAGAGTAAAAAAGAGATGCAACAAGTGTACAACCACTTTGGCGAAGCCATGTTGATCTCAGCGTGATTGGGTTGGCCGGTGAGGATGCTCCGGCTGACTTGGCTATTGGAGGAGGGGAAGAAGATCTTAGGCGTCTGGAGATGGAGCCCGAGGTACAGCTCCGCTGTGATGGAGGGTTTCGTCGTTGGAGCAGCTCCGGTGAGTTGTACGACGACGAGGCTGAAGCAGGACAAGAGAGACAACGAACAACGTTAACCTAAGTGGAATTCTAATAACATCTCCAATACATGACGTAAAATACATAACCACAATGTGCTAGATGTAAAATACATCAGCCGCTCATCTCTGAACTTAACTGTCAAAACTGAATTTAACTGTCGAAACTGAACTTAACTGTCAAAACTGAACTTAACTGTCGAAACTGAATTTTGCTGTCGAAACTGAATTTTGTTGTCGAAACTGAACGCACTAGCAAGGTGAGGCTACATGTCGGTCGTCTGACTTTTTCATCTCTGGTTCATCTTCAACCTCCACCCCCCTGAGCCGCCAGCCACCACCGGCCAAACAGCATCCCCCCGCCGCCCGCGGCCGGCGGTGCGCCGCCCCGCCCGCCCCGAAAACACTCTCCACCGCCGGTCCGCCGCCCCGGCCATCCCTCTAGCCCCCCCGTGCCGAGCTTTTTCTCCGGCGATCCCCACGCCACCACCCCGCAACGCCCTGCCACCGCCGGCGACCACCGCCCCCATCTTGAACCCTAAGATAGATAGTGGGGTACCTCTCCGGCGAGCCCCCATCCCCGCTGCGGCTGGTTCTTCCTTCACCCCGTCGAGCCCCCCCACCCCCTGATAATTGACTGACCCAAAAGTCGATTCAGTCGACAAAAGTGTAGCTAAATTGGAGTAGCATCGCAAGCAAGAGCAAGAGCGAGAGCAGTAGCGCAAGCAAGAGCAATAGCAAGAGCAGACCAGGCAGGGGACCGAGAGCAAGAGCAGTGCAGCAGCGCGAGCGAGAGCTAAAGCATCAGCAGCTCCTACTGATGTGGACGTCGCCATCGAGGGAGCGACGCCATGGAGGAAGTGGCCGGCGACGCCGCCGTGGATGGAGCCGCGCCGTGTCGGCTCAGGACCGAGAGTCGGGAGCACCGTGAGATCGAATCAAGAAGAAAATGCGGTGATTAGTGTACAACCTCTTTGGTGGCACCGATTAGGCCGCAGCTTCATCCGAGGAAACAGTGATGATGTTGCTCTTCCGGTGGTGCAGGTGAAGACGGCGGTGTGGGAATGGAGGTGGCACGAAAGACGAGGGGAACATCGGGGAGGGTGGCTGAACCGGCGGGACGATGAGATCGATGACGGATCCTCATCCGGTACGGTGGATGAGGGACGTCGAGGTATTGCTGTGGACGACGTCGTCGGGGAAGAGGCTCCGTCTGGGTGGCGGACGAAGCAGGGTGTGGGGTTTCGTCGCGGGTTTTCGCGGCCTCGGTGTACGAATGGGTGGGCGGATGGGATGGCAGTGGGGAACCATGGCTTAGAGACGTGCTTGTCCGAAATGTGGGGTAAGTTATGGAAGTACCCCCACCGATTTGAGGTGGTTCTTTCGATTCAGGGGTACCACAGGCATGTCGCGTGTCGGGATTTCATAGGAGGTGGGAGTTTTCGTGCGCGTTGTAATTTTGGAAGAGCAAGGCGTGGGTCAAGATGGAGGGAGTTGTCGGAGCATAACGAGACAAAGATATATCTTAAATATTTCGGGCTAACAAGGCGCGGGTTGAAGAGGCGGGAGTTTCGCAGCACGATAGACAGAGACGCTAGCTTGAATTTTCGGCATAACAAGGCGCGGCTTGAAATTTCGGAAGAACAAGCTTAACGTGTACCCAAAAAAGACAATTTGCACCTCAACACGCACAACACACACACACAAAAACCATTTAGACTAGAGTAAGGTACACGTGCATTGCACGCATGAGATTTGGCAACCAAATTATGAATAAATACCACATTATAGCATGCAAGCTTTGAGTCATATATGCATGATGGAGATGTTCGTTTAATTCTTATAGTTCATTTCATTCAAAATTATCTAGTTTTTATAAGAAAGCTAATCTATTTTAAGATTCATGGAATTGTGTGTCGTAAGACATAAAGTAAAAACAAATGATGGGAAATCATGTAGAAAAACATTTGGGCAATTCTGATGCGGAAGATTCTAGAACAAATAAGAAGTGCTTGTGTTTTGATGTTTGTGCATTATGCTTAAGTTCAACCATGGAGTCTTTTAGATTATACATGTGGCGAAATCTGGTGGAATCTAGATGATATCCAACGGCCAGTAGTGCTCAAATTTTCCATCTTTGGACCATCGGATTCGCCTCATCCAATGACCATCTTTCAAAGTTAAAGTTACCCGCACACAATAAAAAAAATATAAAATATAATATATATAGGGTTATAGATATAGATATGTGATGCGAAAGCCGCCATCATCTCCAATTAGAATAGTGTGTCCATGCACGGATGCGACGTGGCCAAATGATGTGTGCCATCGGTATCTCAAATTCAAATCAGTCTGACCTTGTTCAATGTGTATATATTACAAAATGCTCGTTTCCAAACCACACCGCGCAGATCTCCGTTATATTCATGCATGCATGGGTTTCAAACATCAGGATCTCTTATTCAAATATTTGAATTCAACTTTACATTGATTATGACCTCACCTATTCTTTTACACCCACACAGTAGTCTTCTCTTTATAATTGTACCACTAACTTTCTCTTGTGCATGCATGCACACACACTACCAGTCGGCACTATCCATCACACGCATGCAATCTTTTTCTTCAGGTTGGTCTCCCATGAAGGCACACACCCACACACATCCCCCTCTCCATCATATCGGGCATTCTTTATCTCTCACGCGTGCATGCGCAACGATCGATGTTCCTCTATGTATGTGTGTATATAGCTAGGTCTTTCATAGTTTTCCACACAAACCGATCAATCGATATATCCAGTGAGGTCTCACCCTCTTTCCCATGTCCGCATCGATCAATCTATAACTCTCTATATAGGATTAACATATATAGCTAATACACCCACATTAATTATATATCCAACGTCCCCCTCTCATCATCCATGCCTTTCGCTTCATCTCTCAGACGATTGCACAATGGCGAAGACAGGGGGCAGTAAGGGCCCTGCCCCCTCCCCCCTAACATCACTATATATCGAGGCTAATATGAATGTGATCATTAGACAATTTCTGCTAAAAATGGTTTAAGTTCATGAATTGACCCTCCTCGTAAAGGATTAGCAATGCTTGGCCCCCTAGCTCATTTATTTTTCATGGCTCCGCCACTGCGCGCAACAGCGCACGTGTTCGCCCCCTCTCTCTAAATATCGATCTCACACTTGTGCATTCCTTCATAGTCTCCCTCCGCTCGGCCCCTCGCACCTTCTTCTAGCCCCCCACCGGATTTTGCCACATGTACAATCTAGCAGACTCCATGGTTGGACTTAAGCATAATGCACAAACCTCAAAACAACAGTGGTTCTCTTTTGTTCTACAATCTTCCGTATCATAACTGCCCAAACTTTTTTTCTAGTTGAATTGCCATTATTTGTTTTTACTTTATGCTTTACAACACACAATTCCATGAATCATAAAATAGATTAAGGGCTTCTTTGATTCAAAGGATTCTCAAAGGAATTTTGGAGGATTCTAATCATTAGGAATTTTTCCTATCTTGGTTCTTTGATTCGTAGGAATGTAAACCATAGGAATTTTTCCATATGATTCATTTGCACTAGATTTCATTGGAAACATCCCATCCACTCAAACCTCTTCGAAAGAATTATGTGTTTTTTCTATGCACAGTCAAACACTCGTACAATCCTATAGGATTCAAGACAACATTCCACTATAATCCCATGTTTTTCCTATTCCCGCGTTCTTAGATTTTTTATAAAAACTAATTGATTTTGAATGAGATGGACTATAAGAATTAAACAAAGGGCTACATCAGGCATATATGACTCAGAGCTTACATGCTATAGTGTGGTATTTATTCATAATTTGGTTGCAAAATCTGATGCGTGCAATGCACGTGTACCTTACTAGTACTTCGAGTATGTGCAAAACACATAAATTAGAATACCAATGGCATGCTACACAGTGTCTCTCTTACAGTTCATGAAGCCACGTGGCACATGTGGAGGCGTTGTCGCGACCTCCTTGCGTAGATTGATCACAGTGACGTGCTGCTGGTTCCAGAAGAATGTACTCATCCTCCCTGAGCCATACTGGCGGTACATGCACGAAGCGAAGATGTGCACGCACGCACTCATTCCCTCGCACGCACACGCGAGTACACGGGCGGACGCAATTTTGTACCAAGATCCACCCCATGTGATAATTTGACACGTGTAAAGTCGTTCACTTCATTGATGGTCAATTAATACAGCGCATGTGTCGTGGGTTTGTCACGGCAGATGTCCTCATGAAAGGACTTAGTCGTGGAGCCATCGCAACGGGTTAGCTTAAAGGGGTTAAACCGGACAAGGGGACACAGAGAGTTTATACTAGTTCGGCCCCTTCGATGAATGTAAAAGCCTACATCTAGTTGTGATAGGTATTGCTTGGGTTTCGAAGGCCAGGGAGCGAATCCGCTTTGTCTGGCTCTCGAGTTGTTGTCTGTCCCTCAACCGCTGCTGGGTCGTCCCTTTATATACATAGGTTGACGCCCGCCGGTTTACAAAGTACCGAAGCCAGATCATAAACGTGTCCGGTTCGGTCTCCACACTTCCTATCTTACAAAGCAAGTTACATGATTAAGTCGGTTTACATCTATAGGCCTTAACTCACTTCTGGGCCTTGGGCCTTCGTAAAGCGCCATCATCTTCACTTCTTCATGGTCTTTTAATCTTCATAAAGTTAATTCGGCTACTCCTGGCCGGTTTACGTCCAGTAGTAATATCCCCAACATTAGGCCCCAGATTGGTTTGAACTTGTTCATGTCAATCTTTAATATTTAGAAAATTCCTTCTTTACATTTTCACCTTGTTCTTGTAAACCACCATGACGTCATGCTCTAGGTCGTTAACAAAACGCCCTGACGTCATCTGTTCATTAAAGCTGAAGATTACCTTCATTAATGCATATCCAGTCATCAAAGCGACACCATTATTACTTATACATTTTTTGAGCTCCTCGATTCCCGCACTTGCTGTTGTATCATTTCGCCTTATAAATAGGGGCAGGGGACCCTTTTCTTTTCTTTCCGCTACCCCTTCGTCCCTTCTTCTTCCTCGCGAGGTCTCTGCTCCTGAGCGCTGCCGCCATCGTCAAGCGTCGCCTCTGCCTCGCCGTCGGCCGCTGCATCACCCTGATCGAACCAGAAAACTGCAGCACCTCTTCGCCGTTCCTGTGACACTGGTAACCCTTTTTTACCTCCACCCTAGATCTTATCTTTTAGGGTTTCACTATTTGTCGGAGTTCAGCAAAAACTTCAGTGCTATTCCTCTCTTTTCTTCTCTGTAGCATCCAAGGCCAGGCTGGACCTATTATTCTTGCGCGACTATAGCCATAATCATATTCTCCTCATTAGACTCCCTCTTTATATCAAGAACAACTTATCTGAATCTGCTGGACTGTTTAAGTACCTGAAGCTTGAACCTGAATATATTCCAGTTTCTGTCATACCTTAGATCTGAAATTTTCATGTAACTCTATGAAATCTGTTTTCCCTTACTTAAGTATTTTTAGATCTGTACTCCTCACACCAATATAGGCGGTTTAACTTTGTATAAGCAATCTATACCATTAGCCCTCTGATAAACCGGAGGAGCCTTTTACCTCCATTGTTATCCTCCGGTTTAACAGTGTCTGGATACCCCTGTTCTGATATTGCCTTGTTATCCATTATTGCATTGGTCTCCGGTTTATGCAATTTCACATATCAGTATATCTTTTACTCCATTGCATCTTGTATGTCAACATGATTGATTTATAAACCGGCCTTTCTTTTCCAGCTTGTTTGTTCCGCAATGGCCAAGCAATTTACCGCTTGCAACTGGGCTCGTTCCCGGGTCACCGAAGAACAATTGAACGATATGGTCAGCATTGGCACCTTGCCTAAGAAAACTGAAATTAAATGGCGAGTTCCAGGATCAGAAAATCCTCCAACTCCGAGGCAGGGTGAGGTGGTGGTCTTTGTTGACCACATAGGCCGTGGCTTCAAACCGCCAGGCTCAAAGTTTTACCGAGATGTGCTTGCCAGTTTCCAACTTCATCCTCAAGATATCGGACCCAACTCGGTCTCCAATTTATGCAACTTCCAGGTCTTCTGTGAAGTGTACTTACAAGAAGAACCAACTGCGGAGTTGTTCCGAGACTTCTTTCACCTAAACTGGCGCACAAAATTTGTAAATGGCCCAACACTGAACTTGGTGGTGTCTCAATTCAGAAGCGGAAAGAAGTTGAATTTCCTCATGCCAAACTGCACAACCACCTTAAGGAATGGAACCAGACTTGGTTTTACTGCAGAGACACTTCTCCTGAAGATGAGAATCCCCTCCCAGGCTTTCGTGATCACCGGCTTTCCAACACCCATCCAATGCCGCAACGCTTAAGTTCCGCAGAAAGGGCGAAATATGCCCCTCAACTCGCCAAACTCCGGGCTTTTATGGCCAACAGTTTAACAGGCATTGATTTCGTGCGCTTTTGGATATCTTGGAGCATCTTGCCGCTAAGCTCGCGCTCCGGTTTAATGTGTGAGTACACCGGTGATGTTGAAGACCCTCAACGCCATTGCAACATTTAGGTGACCGATGAAGAAGTCACTAAAGGTATTAGGAAAATTTTGAATGAATTGGAAGTAGTCTGTAGTCAAACAAGCTTGAACCCCTTCTATACTAAGAACAAACCGCCTGCTGTAAGCACTGTACTTCCTTTTCATCTGTGATATCTTTAATGTTGGAAATATGCCCTAGAGGCAATTATAAATTGGTTATTATTATATTTCCTTATTCATGATAATCGTTTATTATCCATGCTAGAATTGTATTGATAGGAAACTCAGATACATGTGTGGATACATACACAACACCATGTCCCTAGTAAGCCTCTAGTTGACTAGCTCGTTGATCAATAGATGGTTACGGTTTCCTGACCATGGACATTGGATGTTGTTGATAACGGGATCACATCATTAGGAGAATGATGTGATGGACAAGACCCAATCCTAAGACTAGCACAAAGATCGTGTAGTTCGTATGCTAAAGCTTTTCTAATGTCAAGTATCATTTCCTTAGACCATGAGATTGTGCAACTCCCGGATACCGTAGGAGTGCTTTGGGTGTGCCAAACGTCACAACATAACTGGGTGGCTATAAAGGTTCACTACAGGTATCTCCGAAAGTGTCTGTTGGGTTGGCATGAATCGAGACTGGGATTTGTCACTCCGTGTAATGGAGAGGTATCTCTGGGCCCACTTGGTAGGAAATTATCATAATGTGCACAATGTGACCAAGGAGTTGATCACGAGATGATGTGTTATGGAATGAGTAAAGATACTTGCCGGTAACGAGATTGAACAAGGTATCAGGATACCGACGATCGAATCTCGGGCAAGTATCGTACCATAGACAAAGGGAATTGCATACGGGATTGATTGAATCCTTGACATCGTGGTTCATCCGATGAGATCATCGTGGAGCATGTGGGAGCCAACATGGGTATCCAGATCCCGCTGTTGGTTATTGACCGGAGAGTTGTCTCGGCCATGTCTGCATGACTCCCGAACCCGTAGGGTCTACACACTTAAGGTTCGATGCCGCTAGGGTTATAGGGAAAGTATGTACGCGGTTACCGAATGTTGTTCGGTGTCCCGGATGAGATCCCGGATGTCACGAGGAGTTCCGGAATGGTCCGGAGGTAAAGATTGATATATAGGAAGTATGGTTTTGGCCACCGGAAGTGTTCCGGGCATTACCGGTAGTGTACCGGGACCACCGGAGGGGTCCGGGGGTCCACCGGGAGGGGCCACGGGCCCCGGAGGCCTACATGGGCCAATAGTGGGAAGGGACCAGCCCCTAGGTGGGCTGGGGCGCCTTCCACCAAGGCCCAAGGCGCCTCCTAGAGGGGAGGGGGGCAAACCCTAGGGCAGATGGGCCCTAAGGCCCACCCCAGGTGCGCCTCCCCCTCTCCCCCCCTTGGCCGCAACCCTAGATGGGTTTTGGGGCTGCCGCCACACCTAGGGAGGGAACCCTAGATGGGGACGCAGCCCCTCCCCTTCCCCTATATATACTTGAGGTATTGGGGCTACAACACACACGATTCGATCTCCCTATTGGCGCAGCCCTACCCCTCTCCCTCCTCGTCTCTCGTAGTGCTTGGCGAAGCCCTGCTGGAGTCCCGCGCTCCTCCACCACCACCACGCCGTCATGCTGCTGCTGGACGGAGTCTTCCCAAACCTCTCCTTCTCCCCTTGCTGGATCAAGGCGTAGGAGACGTCACCGGGCTGCACGTGTGTTGAACGCGGAGGTGCCGTGGTTCGGCGCTTAGATCGGAATCAACCGCGATCTGAATCACTACGAGTACGACTCCTTCATCCGCGTTCTTGCAATGCTTCCTCTTAGAGATCTACAAGGGTATGTACATGCACTCTCCTTCCCTTCGTTGCTAGATTACTCCATAGATTGATCTTGGTGATGCGTAGAAAATTTTAAATTTCTGCTATGATCCCCAACATTTAAGTTGTTCAACTTGTAATCCTTCTTCTGTGTATGTATGTATAGGGTGATGATCCCTTCTGGAAACAGAAATCCGTAGAAAAAGCAGTAAACCAACTGGGGATAAAGCGGTCAAACCATCTCGCCCCAAAACCAAAGCTGTCAAACGGACGTCAAAACGGAAAAAGGGTGACCGGATCAACATGGAACTTGATGACGATGCTGATGATCCAGAAGTTTAGGTAGAACTTGACTCACTTGGCTCCCTTTTCATGAACCACATTAACAATGATCTTTATCAGGAGGATGTAGAAGGCAGCCAAGCTGATGATGTAGAGGTAATTACCCTTTCTTCCGGTTCAGACTCTATGCCAACACAAAAAAACCCGTCAAGCAGTCCGGAAAGTAAGATTTTCTCATCCTCTTGCTTACTTGGACACAAAATTTATTTTGCAGACTCAACAGCATGAAGCTCGCCGGATAACCCGGCACAGTGGCCAACAAGTCACTTCAGCCGGTTTACCTGATACCCCAGTTCGGAAGCGCTGGTCTGAGGTCTCTCACACTTCTGACAATTCTTACCCCAAGGCAGGTTATTTCAGACAACCTCTTAATCCGTCCGATTCAAATTATCAGGTGACACCTCCCTCATCCTCTGGCGAGTCGATCGCAACTCAACTCCCTCCTCTGAAAACTGTGGCTGGGTAAGCTTTTAAAACCTTTCCTTTCAATGTGTTGTAAATCTGGAATAAAATGTTAACCCTCTTTGAATTTTGTCTGTAGAGCCAAAGCCAGACCCAGCAAGAAATCTCGGGTCAACAATCCGCCCGAAGACCCGGCCACTTTTGAAGAAGAACTAAGAGGTGAACCGGACCAAACTTGTGAACCGAAGGGCCCTCATCCTGAAGCCGCCTCTGACGATCCGCCCTTTCAAGGTCTAAACATTGATGAACCAACGGACGCTGAGCCTACCGCGCCTGATACTGAACCGGCAGCGCCAAACCGGGCTAGTCCGGTGAGAGATGCCGAGACGCCATTATCACCAGCCAAAAACACTGAAGGCCAAGGAGACGACATTATCATTACTGGAATGGGCCATAGCTCTCCTGGCCATCCTGTAGTCTTGGCTCAACATAGTGCCAAAGAAGAGCGGGCTGCTAGGGAAAAAGGCAAATTGAGTAGTGATCTATCAAGTTATGCCCATCTCAACGCTGAAGAGCTTGACTCCGGTTTTTTAAACCGTTTGCACTCAAACCGTGACTATGAAGCCGATTTGGTGAATTTGATGAAGGAACGATATGAGGTATTTCCATCTCCCTTTGCTTGTTGATTCGAAGTTGAAATACTAACCCAAGTAGCCCGCAAGGGCCGTTTTATGATGTTAATCATAAACCGGATCTTTGTAGCACTTTAAGTCTCTCTTCATTGAATCTCAAAATGTCAGGTATGTAATAAAAACCAAGATCCATCCTTTAGCAATTATAGAACTTTCCGCAGCGTAGCCCCCAGAGGCCGGTTTAACTTTGCAAGTTAATCCGGGTTTTAATCCATGCATCCATTTTGAACAGACGTACATTAGCCCCCAAGTGTCAAGGATAATGCTTGCATTCTTCTGGAGACTTGTATAAAATGTAGTGATTTTAGAGCAAATAAGCATTAGCCCCCAAGTACGAAGTGCATAACTTGTTATACACTTTGTATTTTAGAGCATATATATATATATGTATATATACATATATATATATATCCTGTTGTTTGACATATCTTCAATGTTGCAGGCTGAACTAAGTAATAGAGATGCCCGAAACGCTGACTTGCAAGAGAATGTGAAGTCACAACAGGCAGAAGCTGCGAAAACCAAAGAGGAGCTGACCCAAGCCCAGGCCGCAATGTAAAAGCTGAAAGAATCTTTTAACAAAGATCGTGCTGACCGGGAAACCGAAAAATCTGGTTTAACAAAAAGAGCTGAAGACGCCGAGGCAGCCCTGAAGCCAGTTGTAGATGAACTAGCTGGCTTGAAACGGCAAATCAACACTATGACTTCTGCTATCTTTGGTAAGTATCTCCATATGTGTTTTGTGCAATTCATGGAACCTTATCATTGACCAGAATATGGACATAAAACCGTGACAGGCACTCGCATCGCTCATCTCGGCACCGATGTGCGAATGAAGCTTAAAGCAGCATATACTTTGATTGAACAGCTGTATTCTAGGTCACAGCGAGATATTTGCACAGCGGCATATAATAAACCGGCGCCAATGCTGATAAAGGAAACTCTTGAGAAGCTGGCCATGTTACCAGCCCGGATTGCTCAATTGAAGAAAGCAGCCGCAAGAGCCGGCACATTAACTGCACTAATCAGGGAGAAGGCATGGATCCCTGATCTTGAAGCGGAGGACATTATCAAAGGATACCCAGGTGTAAAGGAGGATGCTTCAAACTTTGACAATGATGACCTCCGAAGGCTGACCAAAGAAATGCGGCCAGTAGCGAGCAAACTGGCAGAGGACATAGACTTGTCTCATTTCCTACCGGTTATGACGCTGAAGGGAAGAGATAGCCTGCCGAAATCCATGAAGTTGAAGAACTTGTACCTCCAATTCGTAAGCATACCTACGCTCCTGATATTAACCCTTCCAGCCTTATCCATGAAGAGGCTGTGTTTCAAGCGTTAACTGGAATCGATTGGTTAACGGTTGATTTCCAGCTTCTGGGGAGGGATGAAGAAGAAGTGGTCGCATCAACTGACCCTCAACCATCAAACCGTCCAGATGAAGCATCTTAAACCGACCACCGGTTTACCAGCTGTTGTGTGCCAATGCTTAAAAACAACTATTCAATTGGAACCGTTTTGAAAGCTTCATGTAATAGGATAACATAAAACTCCTGTATCTGTCATGCCATCGAGCATGTTTTGTGACACTTTGCTGATGTGAAAACTTGCTCGACCTTTTGGGATCAAGTTATCCTTAACCCAGGAATAGTTTCGTTCCTGAATACAAAAACTTGCAAAGTGTCCTCGTGGTTTACCACCGGACGGGTTATGATGCTCAACATATATACAATACTTAGATGAATGATCAAAGTTATTGTATAAAAAGTAATATGTGCAACATACCTCGTTGGTTGATCAACTGTTTGGTAAAGGTGCTAACACCAATCCGGAGTAATAATAACTCCATCCTTATAGTGTCCGATTATGATAATAAACCGTACCGGGATATAATAATTACCGGGTTTTCTTTATAGCACTAGCGATTTAATCAAACTAGACTGGGACAATGAACACCAGTTTATAACTGATCATGTACTGACAATTTGTAGTTGAAAGGCAAGCCGAGTCACGAACATCGATTTATAAGAAGACATTTATGAACTTTTATAAAGTAAAAAACCTTAACAAATAAGAGTCAAAAAGGAAATATGCAAGGCTTTTTACGAGCTGCCAGGCTCCAAATCGAGGCTTTTCATGGGCTGCCAGGCCTCTGAGTTAAACCATTTAACAAATCCTTTTAAGATGGGCCTCCAATTAACCAATCGTCATTTTAACTTTGACAAGTTCAGGGTCTGTAAAAGATTGACTTGTCAAACGTTTGGCGGGTCATACCAGGATTACCTGGTCAGGAGTGGCTTACTTGATGAAGGCAGGTTAACCCGGGATTTTAGGTGAATACACCAGGCTTCCAAGCCGTGGCTTGATAACCAATTACAAGGGTCCTTTCAAACTCTTTGTTGCTTTGCAAAAAGAGCCCCCAAGTAACTTTGCGAGCTGTGCTCGGTGGGTGCCCATGTTTGAGTTTGTGCTTTGTGCAACACTCTGTTCGGCCCCACATAATTTCCTTTGTGGCTTAAACGCCTATCAAGAAGTGTAGCTATGGTGCGATAACAACCAAGCCCCCTAGTGATATGCCTTTGTGGTTTTAAACCGATCAAGAGGTGTAGCTGTGGTTCAGATATGACCAAGCCCCCTAGTGATTTTCTTTATATATGTGCGGCTGCAGAGGCCGGATTAACAAAAACCTCCACTTTAGCAGTAGAAAACTCTTGTAAGCACGCACATGATATAAAAAGAATAGATACCCCGCTTTAATGGAGGCTCCGATTTATTATATAATATATACATCGTAATAAATATGTACATATGAAGAGCCTATGGCTCAAGTATAGTAAGGCCGAAGAAGAGCTATGTTCCATGGCCGCTTGGTCTCCTCCTCTGATTTACGTGAGTCTTGGTGCTCTCGAACATCAATGAGGTAGTATGACCCGTTGTGCAAATTCTTGCTGACCATAAAAGGTCCTTCCCAAGGTGGGGATAATTTGTGCATATTAGTTTGATCCTGAATGAGCCGGAGCACCAAATCGCCCTCTTGAAAGGTTCTGGTCTTAACCCGGCGGCTATGATAACGTCGGAGATCCTGTTGATAAATCGCTGAACGTGCTGCTGCGAGATCACCTTCTTCATCTAACAGGTCCAGAGAATCTTGACGTGCTATCTCATTATCCGCTTCAACATAAGCTGTCACCTGGGGCGAATCGTGACGGATGTCACTAGGGAGAACCGCCTTCGCTCCATAAACCATGAAGAAAGGTGTGTAACCTGTCGATCTGTTAGGTGTGGTGTTGATGCTCCATAACACAGAAGGTAATTCCTCCACCCAACAACCTGGTGTCCGATTCAAGGGAACCATAAGCCGGGGTTTAATATCTCTCAAAATTTCTTGATTTGCCCTTTCCGCTTGACCATTAGATTGGGGGTGAGCCACTGATGCTATATCAAGCCGAATGTGCTCACGTTGACAAAATTCCTCTATCTCTCCCTTTGACAGATTAGTACCATTATCAGTTATAATGCTGTGTGGAAAACCAAACCAGAATATCACCTTTTTGATGAATTGAACCGCCGTGGCCGCATCGCACTTACTGACTGGCTCTGCTTCCACCCATTTGGTGAATTTATCAACTTCCACTAATAATTGGCTCGTTTTGTCCTTGGATCGCTTGAAGGGTCCAACCATATCAAGCCCCCAAGTCACAAACGGCCAAGTTATTGGAATCATCCTCAACTCCTCAGCCGGAACGTGAGCATGACGTGCGAATTTTTGACAGCCGTCACATCTTTCGACCAAATCCTCTGCATCGGCATGTGCTGTTAACCAGTAAAAACCGCGGCGAAAAGCCTTAGCAACCAAAGACTTTGAACCGGCGTGGTGACCGCAATCCCCTTCATGGATTTCTCGCAAAATCTCACAACCCTCTTGAGGAGAAACACAACGCTGAATTGTTCCTGAAAGGCTGTAACGATGTAACTCCCCGTTAAGTATGGTCATGGACATGGAACGCCGGATTATCTGTCGAGCCAACGTTTCATCGTCTGGTAACTCGCCCCGGTTCATGTAAGCCAGATATGGGATTGTCCAATCCGGTATGACGTGCAAAGCTGCCACTAATTGAGCCTCCGGATCAGGAATAGCCAACTCTTCTTCTGTTGGTACCTTGACTGACGGATTATGCAATACGTCAAGAAATACATTTGGTGCAACCGGTTTACGCTGAGAACCAAGACTAAAGCATCTTCTGCTTCATTCTTTTGCCGGTCTATATGGTCCACCTGATAACACTTGAAGTGACCAGCCACTGTATCCACCTCTCGCCGATATGCAGCCATGAGTGGGTCTTTAGAATCCCAAGTGCCAGACACCTATTGATCCACCAGATCTGAATCGCCGAAGCACTTAACCCGGCTTAAGTTCATCTCCTTAGCCATCCGAAGACCGTGGAGCAAAGCCTCATATTCAGCTGCATTGTTAGTACAAGGGAACATTAAACGGAGGACATAACAAAACTTGTCACCTCGTGGGGAAGTTAGTATGACTCCAGCCCCCGAGCCCTCCAACTCCCTGGATCCATCAAAATGAATAGCCCAATACGTATTATCTGGTTTCTCTTCTGGTGCCTGTAACTCCGTCCAATCATTGATGAAATCCACGAGTGCCTGGGATTTGATCACTGTGCGGGGTATATATTTGAGCCCATGAGGTCCAAGCTCGATAGCCCACTTGGCAATCCGGCCAGTTGCTTCTCTGTTTTGAATGATATCTCCCAGAGGGGCTGAACTGACCACTGTGATGGGATGGCCCTGAAAATAGTGTTTAAGCTTCCAGCTTGCCATAAACACTCCATACACCAGCTTCTGCCAATGTGGATACCTCTGCTTTCTCTCAATGAGCACCTCACTGATATAATAAAATGGCCGTTGAACCGTATATTCCTTGCCAACTTCCTTGCGCTCCACCATGATAGCCACGCTAACAACTGGGCATTAGCAGTCACATATAGCAATAACGGCTCCTTATCGATCGGTGCTGCAAGCATGGGCGGTTCAGCTAACTGCCTCTTCAGATCCTCAAACGCTTTATCAGCTACCTCGCTCCAGACAAAGTTATCTGTTTTCTTGAGCATCTGATATAAAGGGATGGCCTTCTCCCCGGGACGACTGATAAAACGGCTTAAAGTTGTAATCTGGCCGGCCAGACATTGAACGTCATTGACACACGCTTGTTTAGCCAAAGACGTGATCGCTGAATTTTTTCCGGATTAACCTCAATGCCTCTGTTTGACACCAGAAAACCCAAGAGCTTGCCTGCCGGGACACCAAAGACACACTTCTCCGGATTGAGCATCATCTTGTAAACTCGGAGGTTGTCAAAGGTTTCTCTCAAATCATCTATCAATGTTTCCTCCTTTCTGGACTTGATCACAATATCATCCACATATGCATGAACATTGCGCCCAATCTGCTTATGAAGGCAATTCTGAACGCATCACTGATAAGTTGCCTGGGCACTCTTGAGTCCAAAGGGCATGGAGACATAGCAGAAGGCTCCAAAGGGAGTTATGAAAGCTGTCTTCTCCTGGTCCTTAACCGCCATTTTGATCTGATGATAACCAGAATAAGCATCCAGAAAACACAAACGGTCACAACCTGCCGTAGCATCAATTATCTGATCAATGCGAGGGATGGCAAAGGGATCTGCAGGGAAAACCTTGTTTAAATCTGTGTAATCCACACACATACGCCAAGTGCCGTTTTTCTTAAGAACCAGCACCGGATTAGCCAACCACTCTGGATGAAAGACCTCCACGATAAACCCTGCGGCCAACAACCGAGCTACCTCTTCACCGATAGCCTTACGCCTTTCTTCATTGAAGCGGCGGAGAAACTGCTGGACCGGTTTAAACTTAGGATCAATGTTAAGTGTGTGCTCGGAAAGTTCCCTCGGTACACCTGGCATGTCAGAAGGTTTCCATGCAAAGATGTCCCGGTTCTCACGGATGAACTCGATGAGTGCGCTTTCCTATTTGGGATCTAGGTTAGCGTTGATGCTGAATTGCTTGGATGAGTCGCCAAGAACAAAATCAATCATCTTAGTGTCTGTAGACGAATTGAACTTCAATGCCGGATCATGTTCCATAGTCAGCTTTTTCAAAGAGGTCATATCTGCCGGATCAACTTGCTCCTTGTAGAATTTCAACTCCTCCGTGGCACAAACCGACTCAGCATAAGCCGCATCACCTTCCTCACACTCCAAAGCGATCTTTCTGCTTCCATGTACTGTGATAGTCCCCTTATGACCTGGCATTTTAAGCTCTAGATAAACATAACACGGCCTTGCCATGAACTTAGCATAAGCCGGCCGCCCAAACAGGGCGTGATACGGACTTTTGATTTTCACCACCTCAAAAGTCAGTGTTTCTGACCTTGAATCATAATCATCTCCAAAAGCCACCTCTAAGGCTATCTTTCCCACTGGATATGCGGACTTACCAGGCACCACACCATGAAAAACAGTATTTGATGGTTTAAGATTCTTATCTGTCAACCCCATTCGGCGGAATGTATCATAATATAGAATGTTGATACTACTTCCCCCATCCACGAGCACTTCAGTGAACTTATATCCTCCAACTTGAGGTGCCACTACTAGGGCCAAGTGACCCGGATTGTCAACCCGGGGTGGGTGATCCTCTCTACTCCACAAAATGGGTTGCTCAGACCAGCGTAGATATTGAGGCACTACCGGTTCAACAGAGTTTACTGCCCTCTTGTGAAGCTTCTGATCACGCTTACACAAGCTAGTTGTGAAGACATGATATTGCCCACTATTTAACTGTTTAGGATGGCTCTGATAACCTGACTACTGCTGCTGGTTCCCCTAATGGTTGTAGCTTCCCCGGTTGCCTTGGTGCCCTTGATTGATGTGTCCGGTTTGATTTCCTTGAAATCCGGAACCGAAACTGCCACCTCCATAACCCAGCCTGTGGAAACCACCTCCTGAACCGCCGGATAGACCATTATCATACTAGAACATATTGGTTCTTATAATCCCGCATGATGTAATAGTCCTTCCAAAGATGCGATGCTGGCTTCTCCTTTGATCCATGCTTTGGACAGGGCTGATTTAACAGGCGCTCCAAATTGGGGCCTGAACCTCCGCCCCTCTGGGGCTGCTTGCCCTTGTGGCGCTGGCCATTCTCCTGAGCATTGGTGTTAGCGACAAAGTCCAAGCTGCTGTCGGCCTTGTGCTTACCACTGTTCCCGTGGCCTGCGGGATTATGCTGCTGACCCTTGGCGTTGCCGCTCTTCTTTCCTTTCCCCGGTTTGTCCTCCTCTGAGTCCGGGACTTTGGTATTATCTGAATCGGCGTACTTAACCAAAGCGGCCATGAGCATTGACATATCATTGCAGTGACGTTTGAGCCTTCCTAACTTCTGTTTGAGCGGTAGAAAACGGAAATTGCCCTCCAACGTTAGTACTGCGGTATCTGCATTGATACGATCCGATGAATGTGAAATCGTTGAGACCCGCTTGACCCAATGTGTCGTGGACTCCCCCTCCTCTTGGACACAAGCGGCCAGATTTACGATTGACATGGGCTATTTACAAGTATCTTTGAAGTTCTAGATAAACCGGTGCTTCAACTCAGCCCATGATCTGACAGAGTTAGTTGGTAAGCTCTTCAACCAAGTACGAGTTGTTCCTTCCAACATCGTGGTGAAGTATTTAGCACACACTGCCTCATCCACATCTAACATCTCCATTGCCATCTCATAGCTTTCAACCCATGCCTCTGGTTGTAAATCGGTGGTGTAATTTGGTACCTTACGAGGTCCCTTGAAGTCCTTGGGAAATCTCACATTACGCAAAGCGGGGGTGAGACACGGCACCCCGAAGGAACTGAATACCACACCTGGTTCTACTGAAGCGGTAGGGTGAACTGGAGTATGTTGACGCACTCCAAGTCGAGCTGCTAACTCGTCCTCCCGACGCGCGCGACCGTGATCCACAACATCCTGTGCATTAGTACGTCCCCCTGCCGGGTTGTGTCCTCGCGGCGAATTACGGCGGCGTGCGCTGCTTGACACGGCCGGTTCATCCTCAACATGTCTGCTATAACTCCTTCTCGGACGAGGAGTGGAATGAATCATCTCGTGACTGTGTGAATATGCCTGCTGCTGATTTAGCGCCGTTTGAAGGAGATCTCTGGCCCAAAGTGCCTCAATGGCAACTGGTGATTCGCCGTCGGTTGGGAGGGCTGCCAGGCGTGAAGCGGCGGCCACAATATTGTCCAATGGGTTGTAATAATGACTGGGAGGTGTTGGTACATACTGTGGCACAACGTTGTTCCGACGAGGCGGGTCCATCATGCGCGGTTGAACCGGCGCTCCTGTTCCTGGTGCCTCCGCCCGATTCAGTACTGGCTGGTGACTAGCTCCTGCTCCTGGTGTGTTGAAGAGATTTCGCGGCTCATAACCCGATGGGAGATGCGATCGGTACCTTCTTCTCATGACTTCTTGGGAAGCGTTCTGATCCAGTCTAATCCGGTAGGCCTGAGCTTCCAGCTCGGCCCGTTCTGTAGCCATCCTAGCATTCTCTGCCGCTAGGTTCGCTTTAGCCTGAGCTATTTGATCTTTCACCTTCGCAATCTCCGCGTTGTGCTGATCCCGGGCTGCTGCATCCACCTCTGCGGCCATCAATGTTGCCAAAGCGTCGAACAGGTTAGACAGGACTTGAGCCGGAGGCGACGCGGAGCTTCCTGGCCCCCGCCGGCGTGGCTGTTGTTGAACCGGAGAGTATTGCTGCAGCAGTTGATGAATGAGGCGCCGACTGTGTACCGGCCATGAAGATAGCGGCCCGGTTTGGCAGATCAGGGGGTCTGGAATACTGTTGCCCTCGGAACCTCCACCAATCTGGCCATCATGCAACTGATAGAGCGATTCGGTCTCTCCAGAAGACTCACCGTCGGAACAGACAACAGTTTCTCCATCGGACGCCGGTCCGTCCTCGTATTCTGCTCCATGGATGACACCTACGAAAACATGCTTCGTCACGGGCTGAACCGGCGAAGAACTTGCACACTGAGCCGTTTTGATGATGTCGGTGCAGGTGTCCGGCTCAGGGGCCGGTTCGCCAATCTTGCCGATGAAGGCGTGAATCCCACCAAAGGGGACCCGGTACCCATATTCAATCAAATCGGCCTCGGGACCCCATCCGACGTTGTCGATGTTGAGCTTGCTGCGACGACTCTTCGTCATCCGGCCCACAGCGTATCCCTCGAGTCCATCAAAGCTGCCCTTCAAGAACTCGAAACCATCGTGCGATAGCCCCACGGTGGGCGCCAACTGTCGTGGGTTTGTCACGGTAGATGTCCTCGTGAAAGGACTTAGCCGTGGAGCCATCGCAACGGGTTAGCTTAAAGGTGTTAAACCGGACAAGGGGACATGGAGAGTTTATACTAGTTCGGCCCCTTCGATGAAGGTAAAAGCCTACGTCTAGTTGTGATAGGTATTGCTTGGGTTTCGAAGGCCAGGGAGCGAATCTGCTTTGTCTGGCTCTCGAGTTGTTGTCTGTCCCTCAACCGCTGCCGGGTCATCCCTTTATATACATAGGTTGACGCCCGCCGGTTTACAGAGTCCCGACGCCGGATCATAAACGTGTCCGGTTCGGTCTCCACACTTCCTATCTTACAAAGCAAGTTGCATGATTAAGTCGGTTTACATCTACAAGCCTTAACTCACTTCTAGGACTTGGGCCTTCGTAAAGCGCCATCATCTTCACGTCTTCATGGGCTTCTAATCTTCATAAAGTTAATCCGGCTACTCCTGGCCGGTTTACGTCCAGTAGTAATATCCCCAACAGCATGCAAATTGAGTGGACGTGAGGGCGGAAGAAAGACATTATTACTCCACTGCGCGCATGCGAGTAGTTAAACCCAAGCAATTTACTTCCATTGGTCTCCTTCGTATTTTGTGCCAATTTTTGATATAACATAATATTTATGCATTTGACCAGTGTAGTACTTGAAATTTATGTTCCGCTAAACTCATCGGGAGCCGTTTCGGGCCTCGAAACCAAAACCATCAATTAATCTTTACCTTGTTCCCATGACATTTGAAAGCCTGCTCACACCTACTAGTACGTACCAAACCTGAATGTGTTCCCACTATGCAGGTATTAGTACTAGTGCTAGTATTTAGGTTATAGAATGGGGAACTACCTAACCGAAAATTACTCTACCTTTCCTCCTCATAAGTGCTTCTTCTTCGTCCGTCGTTGCCATGGCCAGTGAGCAGAGCTCTAGGTCAAGAACTACTCATTACAAGGGAGCGGCAACCAAGGCTGCGGAAAAAAAGAGAGGGCTCGCCGCCACGTAGAGACCTCGAAAGATCTCTCATGGGCAGGCGATGGCTCCCAGGAGCGCCCTAGTCGCGGAGGCGAACATGCCGAGCCGGCGAAGCTGGAGTCGTTATCCCTCGACGGCATGCCCGATCAGCTCAATAAGCACCTCAATAAGCAGAAGGAGTTCATCCAAGGCTTGATGGAGTTGCTGAAGGAGAGCCTCGACGACATGCCCGCTGAGGTCAATCAGCAGGGGGAGTTGACCGCCGACTTGGTGATGCTGCTAAAGAAGAGCATTGCCTCGGAGAAGAAGGCGACCGGCGAAATCCTGCGACTTCAGGAGGACAAGGCGAAGCTCTGCCAGGAGATCGACATGTTGAAGGAGAAGAACGCCAGCTGGAAGAAGCTGCATGAGAATAGTAGTTCCTCGATGAAGATGCTGCAGGCCCTTGTCATGGAACAGAAGGAGGAGTTGGCGAAGCTCCGCATCGAGCACCCGGCTGCTGTCAAGCAACGTAATGCGGCCATGGAACAGATGATGAAGGCTCGCGTCGATAAATCCTGCATCATGGACAGAATGAAGAAGATGGCGGAGGAGACGCGCAAGGAGATGGAGGTCGTGGAGGCAATGAAGAAGCAATTATGACTCCGCGGCTAATTAGATCATTTGGGGTGATAATCTTCCTTCTTCTTTTGCTCCTGTGTTTCATCTTTTGCTTTGGGTGTTTCACCACACGTGTCATGTTCTCTGCGAGGCATGAATAGAACAATGGTTTTTTTAGGGAATGAATAGAACAATGCTAACAATTAGATGACTAGCAAATTAGATCATTTTTTATCGCCATATGGCACTGGGCTGCCGTGTTTCGTGCTCCTCCGTCGTAGTACTACTCCAACCAAAAAGATTAGGCTCAATCAAACAAGCATGCATCACAAGTAATATGCCCAACTCTCCAAGATCGATAAGCATCGCATGGGTGCATTCACTACAAGTTGATATCAATGGTGCACCTAACGGAGACAAGAGACAATGATTAAGAAAAATCACGTGAGAGGCATGAACATATATGCCATCAACCCAAGAAAGCAAGCAAGAATGGAACATGGGTGATGCAACCAAGCAAGTAGTCATATGCATCAAGTTATGCAAGCTAGTTGTGCAAAGATGCAACATACTAGAAGTAATCATGGAAATCATGTCATGGGTGCAAATAGTGGGCATATAAAATGTGCATGACATAACACAAGCATGAAAGCAAGATATGATTAAGGTATCATCATTGTATTGGTGAGATGCCATATGCAAATAGCAAAGGGACATCATGACTCTCCCAACACAACAAGCATGAATAGCATGAGGCACATGATAAACATGGCAATAGCAACAAGGATCTCCCCCAAGCATGCAGACACACATAGAAGTAGTATAATGGTGATTCACATGTAAGTGCAAGCAAGGGTCACAATTGCATGGCAAAGGCATGGAAAGAGGCATGGCATGCAAAGTGAACATGAGAAAATGGGCATAACGTAACAAGTGATATATAACCCAAAGCTGTGTGAGAGCCAAGTAGAAGAGATGCGTGTAGTCGTTGGGCCAAGAGAATGGGAAGAAGGAAAATCCACGGGATCCCAAATCGTCGTTGCTCTCAAGAGCTCGTTTCGTCAACTCTTGGGATTGAGAGGTTGATGAGTATACATGAGTACCTACACACAACAAAAACAAAGGGAAAATTGTGAGTGCGTGGTAGATGTACACATCATCCATCATGATGCGCATGTGCTTGTGTTGGTTAGCACAAAATATTCAATGCTCAAATAAATGATATGCATGATAGAGAAAACATGTCATCCATCATGATGGGTTTGTTGTTATGTATAGCATAATGGAGACTCAAGTTGTGTAATGAATCATGGGAAATATCTAGAGCAGTGTTATGCGTGGAATGCATATGGTGCAAGCAATGATGAGAATCATGCAAATTATGGACTACATCAAAATCTCCTAATATGTATGAGGAAACTATGGCGGTCTCCTCATGAGAATTAATGGAAACATCTCTTGGAGAATATTGACAACATTCAAAACAAAGAATATTTGGAACAATGTGATATGGCATGGTATAGCAGATGAGTTGTGCAAATCATGTAAAGGAAGCATGGCAATATCATCACATGAAAAACAAAAGCCAATGACCATCATCTCGTCATCTATGCCATAAGTGAAAATGGGATTTATTTTAATGGGGCAAGCATAGTTACTATGTTGAGGTTGAAATGATGCAATATGGGATATCTCACGCATAGCATATGACAAGTTCAATGGATTGTCAAACATGATGTGACCAAAAGAATTTTCACATGATATCCTATGGAGCATAGCATCACAACTAGGCAACTCGACATGCTCATCATCATATTCATCATAAATAGGTAAGTCATGACATGATGAAGTCGCACTAGCATGAAGTATGGTAATAGGTGTGTCAACATCATGCAAGAAATCATTGTGAGAAGAGTCCACTAGTGGGACAAGAGAAACACCATCACCTATGATACCTTTGGAGCATCGCCCATGTGTTGTAGGTGAGGTGTCAAAGATCCACTCGTTGTTATCTTCATCTTGATGGAACCATGTGGGGGGTGCATCGTATTCCACCATGGCCATCATCTTGTCCATAGGAAGGACGAAGTCGTCGAGGATCGGTGCATCATCATAAATGGGACCTAGCACCAAATGAGAAGACACAATAGAGGTAGAGGTCAAGTCGTTAGAGATGAAAGTGGCCTCACATGACCTATGAACTATATCACTCTCTCTATGTGGTGGTTCACTCACTCCCTCAAGGTAGGTGCACTCAAAGTCATATATGGTGGAGTCACTCATCTCACTCAAGTGTTGGGGGTTGTGGCTCTCCTCACATGGGAGTTGTGGCAACTCGTCATATATGGGGCTAGTGGTGAAGTCACTCTCACTCTCAATATGGTGGCACAAGTCACTCAAGTCATCACATGTCGTGTGGTCGAAGGGAAAATCCCATGCTCAACCATCTCTCTTGAGGGGCTTCCGAAGATGGAAGTGTCACCCTTGCTCGTAGGTGATCGCCTTGGACTTGATGATGACGAAGAAGGCGTACTTGTTAGAGGTAGGCGAAGATGCCGTACGTCGAAAGGAGAATATGCCTTGATAACACTTGGCGAAGATGCCGAAGTGGTGGTAGTAGTCGTAGCTCCGTCTTGGTGGTGCTCGTATCGTGGTTTTCTCTTGTACTCCTGAAGGTTTTCTTGACGGTGCCGCGTGGTACTTGCATCTTGTGACCGTAACGAAGACTTGCGACTTGAGCGTCTCCGCCATGAAGATGACGAACATGAAGAAGACTTGTAGTTGGCCCACACGTGTCGGAAGTCATCCAATTGTGCGTCCAACTTGATATCGATGTAGTCCCTTGTCCGTGTTTCGCGTTGGTGAATGTCGACGGTGAGTCGCTCAATGCTTCGCCTT
Organism: Triticum urartu; assembly: GCF_056163025.1. Taxonomy (NCBI): domain Eukaryota; kingdom Viridiplantae; phylum Streptophyta; class Magnoliopsida; order Poales; family Poaceae; genus Triticum; species Triticum urartu. The sequence goes on from NC_141873.1 coordinate 238,678,921, forward strand.
GCTCGTTGTTGTCCGAAGATGGGTGTTTTGGTGATGTAGTTGTTTGCGCCATCGTTGTCGTGGAAGACTGGAGATGAAATGCCTTGCCTATCCATCACAAGACTCGGGCAAATGTGAGTGGATGAAAGGCAAGAACTAGACCAATGTACCTTATCCAATGTTGAAGATTGATCAATGATCACTCAATAATGTAACAAGGAAATAGCACAATTGGTACTGGATCTTGTCAATTCTCACACCTACACAAGTAATGCTTATGGTGGAGCTCGGTGAGGATAGTGGCACAAAAATTTGATGCAAATTGTTAGCAAGAGTCAATAATGTTGGAAAAGATTCACAAATTCGCAAGTGAAACAAGTAGACCAATAGCAATGGGTGGTACACGGAAACACACACACGGATAGATAAATGGGGTCGTGCAACCAAGGAATGAGCACAAAATGTGGAATCCATGGAAAATGCTCATGTTGCACAACTCAAGAGAGACGCTAGCACGATTGCTCAATAGGCGGATTCGACACTTGTGCACAACCTGTAAGATGCAAAATGTATGAGCCTTCTATCCCAAGTATGCTATGTGTATGATGTTCCGGTGTTCTTCTCAAGATGATCGGATATGACAATATTATGTGCAATGTGGTATGATGCTATGGCACTTGCATACAAGCTCTTTGCTCTCTTTTCTTTTGCTTAAAATCTTATTCTTTTTTTTGATATGGCCACTTATGGGAAATGCACAAACCCAGATAGCAGTTTTGTATATGCGGGAACAATCTTGTGACACAAGAGATGATATGATACCAATATGATATGGTATGTATGCAATGGAAGGTACGGATCACTAATGTGCACAAGTACCATTGCCGCAATACTCAAATGTCTAGTCTCGATAGGCAAGTGAAGCAAAATGGGCTAAGGGCTTAGCAATGTAATGGCAAGAATGTATAATGATGGGATACCGCGATACCAAGATGATATAGAGGTTACCGTTCTTGCTTACGGTTAGGGTGTCAAAATGGTGAAAGCGGAGATGGCAATATGGAAACGGTGGTGGTGGTTGATGAAGAAGCAACCGTGCCTAAGTTGCCGAAACACCTTAGGAGACTCAAGTCACCACTCAAACAACCACAAAAGCTATATGGAGCAAAAAGGGTTAGGTTGCGGATGCTATGGTGGTTTTGCGGATGATATGGTGGAGGGCCAATGCTTAGATGCCAAAATGGACAAAATTTTATGGAGTCAAATGGTGGTAAAACCAAGATGAGCAGCTCGGGAACGTCGCTAGCTTTTCAACAAGCCAAAGAACACCCAAATCGGAGTTCGGGAGTGGAAGTTATGGGTGAAAACGTAAAGTGCACGCGGCAGCTATAGGGGGGCCGTGCGCACGGGGTCCAAGGCCCATGGACACGGGGTCCTGTCCGCACGGTACATGTACCGAGGGCATGGGGTCACCTGGGGCTACGTGGGGGCCCGTGGGCATGGGGCTGGGAGCCCGTGGGCACGGGGTAGGCGGAAATTTCGTGATTTCATGGCGGAAATTGGAGATTTCTTGTGCAAAATTGGAGAGATTTTGGGGATGGATAGTAGGGAAAAGATGGGGGAAATCTAGACCCACTTGAAACCAAGCAAATCCATGGATCAAATCCAACAAAACCTCATCAAACCAACAAATCACAAAAAAATTGGGGCTATTTTTGGTGGGGAATTTTCGAAATTGGGACAAAAAAACAAAACTAGGCTAGAAAACAAAGAGGGGGGGCTCCAATTTCGTGATCAACCTGGCTCTGTTACCAAGATGTTGTAGGGTAAAACCCTAGAGGGGGTCTTTTCACACTTGGAGGGGGAAAAGAGGAAGAACACTCAAGAGTACAAGACACAAAACACTCAAACAAACCCAAATATCACATCCACTAGAGTAGCACACATGAGATCCACAAGATTACATGAACAATTCAAGGAAAATAGCACTAGGTAAGTTCTTCCCACTAGGTGAGGTCTTGATCTTGATCTTATCCAAGAGGAGGTCTTGATAATCCCAAGGATTCTTCCCAAAAGGGGTCTAGATCTCCAAGAGGAGGGGATACAAGGAACATGAACAATTCAAGGAAAATAGCACTAGGTAAGTTCTTCCCACTAGGTGAGGTCTTGATCTTGATCTTATCCAAGAGGAGGGCTTGATAATCCCATGGATTCTTCCCAAAAGGGGTCTAGATCTCCAAGAGGAGGGGATACAAGGAGCAAAGCTCACAAATGTCTCACGTATAATTTGCTATCCCTAACATATGGTCTAGGTACGCAATATATAGGTAGGTGCATGGAGGGGACGAAGAGGAGGCCCAACAACAGCTCATAGCCATCCATCCTGATGGGCCCGTGCGCACTGGGTAAGTTGGGCCCATGCGCATGGGGGTCCCATGGGCACGGTACATGCCCGTGCGCACGGGGTGCTCCAGCGCCAGCTCCCTATGTAGCCCGTGGGCACGGGGTCTCGGGGGCCTGTGCGCACGAGGTCGCCTGGGACTTCTTCTCCAGCTCCTGTTGTGCTTCTCCTTCTCCCTCGTGGCCTTGTGGTGCTTCTCCTACTCCTTTGGGGTGTTCCTCACCAGCTTGTGGTTGTCGGTCTTCGTATCAAAGGACACATAGAGCACTTTGGTGAGGTAGCAAGCAAGTTGTAACACCCATGATGCGGCTATATCTCCCACGTGTCGGAGCACGACTTAGAGGCATAACCGCATTGTAGGCATGTCGAAAGAGGGGTAATCTTTACACAGCCCATGTACTGAATAAGAAAGAGGTACAGAGTTGGCTTACAATCGCCACTTCACACAATACATGAATAAAACATTACATCATTCAGATACAATCAAGGTCCGACTACAGAACCAAAATAAAAGAAGACTACCCCTAATGCAAAAGATCCCTGATCGCCCCGACTGGGCTCCACTAATGATCAACTGGAAACGAAACAACACAATGAACACGATCTTCATCGAGATCCTCCTTGAGCTCGGTTGCGTCACCTGCACAGTATCATCAGCACCTGCAAACTGGTTTTGGAAGTAAATCTGTGAGTCACGGGGACTCAGCAATCTCACACCCTCGCGATCAAGACTATTTAAGCTTATGGGTAGGGAAAAGGTATGAGGTGGAGCTGCAGAAAGCACTAGCATATATGGTGGCTAACATACACAAATGAGGGTGAGAAGAGAAGGCAAAGCACGTTCGAGAATCTATGATCAAGAAGTGATCCTAGAAATACTTACGTTCAAGCATAACTCCAACACCGTGTTCACTTCCCGGACCCCGCCGAGAAGAGACCATCACGGCTACACACGCGGTTGATGCATTTTAATTAAGTAAAGTGTCAGGTTCTCTACAACCGGACATTAACAAATTCCCATCTGCCCATAACCGCGGGCACGGCTTTCGAAAGTTCAAAACCCAGCAGGGGTGTCCCAACTTTGCCCATCACAAGCTCTCGAGGTCAACAAAGGATATTCCTTCTCCCAGGACGACCCGATCAGACTCGGAATCCCGGTTACAAGACATTACGACAATGGTAAAACAAGACCAGCAAGACCACCCGCTGTGCCGACAAATCCCGATAGGAGCTGCACATATCTCGTTCTCAGGGCACACCAGACAAGCTAAGCGTACAGGAGCCGACGTAACCCAAGTTGCCAAGGGATGGCCCTGCACGGTGCTCTAGTTTGGACCAACACTCAGAGGAGCACTGGCCCGGGGGTTTAAAATAAAGATCACCCTTGAGTCTGCAGAACCCAAGGGAAAAAGGCTAGGTGGCAAATGGTAAAACCAAGGTTGGGCCTTGCTAGAGGAGGTTTATTCAAGGCGAACTGTCAAGGGGTTCCCATTATAACCCAACCGTGTAAGGAACGCAAAATCAAGGAACATAACACCGGTATGACGGAAACTAGGGCGGCAAGACTGGAACAAGACACCAGGCACAAGGCCGAGCCTTCCACCCTTTACAAAGTATATAGATGCATTAAAGTAAATAAGAGATATTGTGATATCCCAACAATAATCAGGTTCCAACAAGGAACAAACTCCATGTTCACCTGCAATTAACAACGCTATAAGAGGGGCTAAGCAAAGCTGTAACATAGCCAAACAACGGTTTGCTAGGACAAGGTGGGTTAGAGGCTTGACATGGCAACATGGGAGGCATGATATAGCAAGTGGTAGGTATCGCAGCATAGGCATAGCAATAGAGCGAGCAACTAGCAAGCAAAGATAGAAGTGATTTCGAGGGTATGGTCATCTTGCCTGAGATCCCGCAAGGAAGAAGAACGAGTCCATGAAGAAGACAAACAGACGTAGTCGAACGGATCCTCACAAACGCGACGTTATCGGAACCAACCCGAAGAAGCAACACCGGAAAGAAGCACACAACATAGTAAACAACCACCACATAATCATGGCATGATGCAAAACAAGTATGTTGCATGTCCGGTTTAATGAGGCATGGCATGGCAAAGTGCACAAGCAATCCTACAAATTAAGTGGAGCTCAATATGCAACGAGTTGCATATTGACGAAACACCACATGACTTATTTAGTTCTCTCTCGGTTATGTACTCAACAATATTAAATGTTGTTAAGCATGGCAAGGGGTGAAGCAAAGTAAAACTACCTATCTAGGCAAGTTTAAATGAGGCCGGAACAATAAGCAACAAGTCCGGAAAATCCTCATAAGCATAATTATGGATTTGGTACTGTTCTGCCCTAAACCATATTTTATAATTGCTAAACATGCAAAGGAAAGCCACCATGTTAAACTAGGCATTTTTTCTACCCCATTTACATATAAAGTTTATTTAAAACCAAGCTACGGTTAATAAGTTATGAATTAAAGCATTTTAGCATGGCAATAGGAAAAAATATAAGCAAACATCATTTTAAACATTTTTAACATGGATGAAAATAGCATATTATGAAACTAGATGAAAAACTAAGCATTTTTCGTATTAAGTTTGTTTTAATATGATCCACCGTTTGTGAGTAATAAAATGCATGAAGTTTGAGGGCTTTTCTGCAATTATGTTTTTAACTGGATTAATAGATAAATCACTCCTCGAGAAAAAAACATGAGTCGGGCCAAAACTGGCCCGAACTAGGCTGCACAGGAGCAAACAGGAGGTGGGCTTCCTCACATTGGGCTTCAGGGAGCCGGGCCTTGCTGGAAGCGGTGCTGGGCTGCGGCGGGAGAGGAGGCCGGCCCACGCACCTGGCCAGCGAGGTCAATGTGAGATGCGGCCGAGCGGGCACCTTGTCCTGGAAGCAGAGGATGCAGGCGGCGGCGGACCTGGCGCTGGCGTCTCCCGGCGATGAGTGGAAGGACGAGGGGGACGGATCCGGTGCGCAGGAGGTCGAGGAGGGCTGAGGCGAGACTGGAGCTGCTGCCATTCGTCCCCGCGCTCGACGGGAGGACGCAAACGAGGAACTTGGCGAAGCGGCAGTTCACGAGGCAGGCGCACGTGTGTTCGAAACAGAGGAGACCGATGCGCAGGGATTGTGCTCCGGTGAGCTACGGTGGCTTGAGGTGGCTGACAGCGAGCCTCGCGGAGGAGATCGGGCGCAGCGTGGAGCACCATGGCCATCCATGGTGCGGCGACGGAAGCTCCTATGAAAGGCAAGATCGAGATGATGAGAGGAGGGGGAGAAATACTGGGAAGGAAGAAGAAGCATGGGAGGAAGGAGAGGGTTCCTGCCTGGTGCTGCTCCGGCAAGCTGCGGCTCGCGGTCGCCGGCTGGAGCGAGCACTCTCGCTCGGGGAGAGCTCCTGCTCTCGATCGGGAGGCGGCTGAGGGTGGCGATGGGTTGGTGGGTCGGGAGGTGGCTGGATTGGAGGATCGAGGGGAGGAGATGGTTGGCCCTTGCTAAAAACGAGGGAGATGGTCGGCTCGGCTGAATCGGGAGGGATCCCGAGGAAAACAAAGTGGCGGCGGCGCGAGGGAAGGGAGGATGGGACAGGCTAGGACTATGGTTTAGGATGAAATAGGTTAGGGGAAGCTTCATATATAAGGAAAGGAGGGAGTTTGGATCATCCGATCGAAATCGGACGGTCTCGGATAAATAGGTTAGGGACCCCGAATAACAAAACGGAGATGTTTTGTAGACGTTTGGGGATGATCCGGATCCAACGGTGACGACTGTCCGGGTCGGGTTCGGGTAAGTTTCGGACACGCGCAAGGGGTCGAAGCACTGTGCAAAGAGGGGTAGGCTGGCCTGGTGGTTGGCAGTGGACCGACAGGAGAGAAGAGAAAGCCGCCCGGCAACAGTTTTTGGAGACCGAAAACGTCTGATGTTAGACTGGCTATACTGCCGCTATAGTTATTCGTTGGGGCATCAAACGGACTCCGAATGCGATGAAACTTGGCAGGCGGTCTACCTACACTATAACAAGACAGCACGCCAACTCTCATCCCATTCCGAGAACATTTTTCTGGCCACTTATAAAACACTATTTCGGACATGCCGCGGGCGCGTGCAAGTGTGGTTGGGCTCAAAACGGACAACGGGGAGGACGAGGAGCCAGGACGGATGCAAGTTTTGAAAACATGATGATGCAATGCACATGATGACATGACACGATGCAACACGCAAGCGAATGACATGGCAAAGTGTCGCAGTAAATGACCACGGGTAGCCTAGCCAGCTCCCCTTGGCTCACCGGATCAATTATAGGCCGAACAAGCCTCCAACCATCCAAGGCGTGGGGCCGCCTTCCCCCAGCTGGCTACCTCTCAGGTCGGCTGCACGAAGGCGGCCCAGCCCTAAAATCCTTGTGAAGAAAACCACGAGAGGGCCGGCTCCAAGAAGCCGGCCACGAGAAGGCCGACTCCAAGAAGCCGCCCCCCCAGCAGGCGGCCAAGATCGTGCCCTCAGAGTCTGCACCCATATAACGGCGATGAGACGGGGCGTGGCTACAGTGAAGCCTGCCACCCCCGAATCCCGGGACGAGCATGGCCACAGTGCGTCATACGGGGCGGCCATCACCCGTCCGGCACGGCACTGTTGCCATATTGACCATGACGTCACCCACGGCGAGCTGTCAGTACGACCCGTGGGTGGCGGGCCCCATCCGTCAAGGAGACACCCAAAGGCGGCCATGCCTCCCACAGTCGGCCTGGTGTGTGGCCGACTCCCAATAGCCGGCTAGTTCCCTCCCTCGAGGGAGGCGCCTCATTAAGAAGACAAGACGAGGTAAGGCTACAGCGATAAGCCGCCCGACGGCGGCACCGTAGCCATGCTTACCACGACAGAGCCCTCGTCACTAGAGGCGAGGCAACAGTAACCAGCCCCCGACAAGACCCCCAAGCGGTGGGACCGGCCTGTCGACCAGAAGGCCGGCAGCCGGCGGGGTCCACCAGTCGGTGGGCCCCATCGGCCGGCGGAGAAGCCGGCGGGCGTAGACGCAGACAGCTAGGGCCCACGCCCAGCTGGATTACCATTGTACCCCTGGGGGGTAGGCCTATATAAACCCCCCAGGGCGCCCATGCAAGGGGAGATCTTTTGAGGAGTTTTAGACACCACATCGAGAGGAGAAGTAAGCTAGCCTTGCCCTTCTTCTCCCTCTCACCGAACATCTCAAGGAGCCTCTTGTATCTACTTGTCGATCTAGTGACCACGCGGAGACCCCGCAGAGCAGCAGTAGGGGTGTTATCTCCACGAAGAGCCCCGAAGCTGGGTAAGATCCGCCGGCGTGCATGTCTTCGCCTTATCCCATTTCCAGGCACCGGCGACGTTTTGTTGGCTCCCACAATGATAAGGCACCCGTTGGCATATGTCGCACCAACCACCCGACATTTGGCGCCCACCGTGGGGCCAGGTGCATCGTCGTCCGGAGACCTATTCTGGACGGGAACCCTCTTCCTTCCCAGCTAGCATAGCCAGCCCGGCTCGCCCAATGGCGCTTGCCCCGACGCGCTGCAAGGCATCGCCGATGCCTGCGTGGCGATCTGCCTCGCCGACCTTCTTGGCGAGGCTCGCATCTCCGCCGAGCCCACGTCCAACGCGGGCACAGGCTGCCCTGAGAGCCACCTCGTCAGCCTCCTCGACCAACTCCACGTCTCCGGCGAGCTTGCCGCGGACTTGGCTCCACCGACCCGATGCTTGTCGACTCTGACACGGCGTCGCTTGACGCCTTCCCCACCAATGTAGTAATCATCAACGACCCTCTTCCTCGAGCCGACAGCAGCGGCAGCGCCATCACCGAGGTACTGGTCATCAGCCACGGCGCCGCCTCTGGCGAAAACGCCCACGACGCCCTGCAGACGGTGCTGCACGACTTGTTCGCCCCCATCCCGGCCGACGCCAACGCCAAGACACTAGAGGCGCGCCGCCTCGCCCTTGTTGCGGAGGGCCAGAATCTAGCCTCCATGATACGCCTCGCCGAGGCTCACGAGCGCGAAGTCGACCGCGCCGCTTTCGGCATGCCACTTCCCGACGGGCCGAGCCGCGTCGGCGTCATCAAGAAACACGGCGCGGCTATCGCCGACATGCTGGGAGCAGACCGCCCAGTCTATGCCATGCCTCTCGAGAACCTACGCGCCACCCAGGCAGCCGCAGACGAGCTGAATGGACTGGGGCCCGACAAGCTCCCCTACATGACCAGACGCATCCAGCAGCTTATCGACGTGGCCACAGAGCGGCATGAAGCCGGTGTCCGCGCCGAAAGTCCTCCCCCACGCCGAGAGCACGGTGCGACGTCCCAAACGCCGACTGCGGGCAACACCCATGCAAGGAAAGAAAAGGAGCTGGATGCCAGCCGCAACCGGACTCGAATTTCCATCGAGCGTGACGCAGAAGGCCGCCCTCGAGCTATGGAGTGGCGGGGCGACCCACCTCCTCCTCCGCCTCGTGGGGAGAGATATCCTACTCCGCCACCTGTCATGCATCCGACTCTCAGCGGCCGACTGGGCCGCCGCAAAGGAGTCGGCGAGAATGACGCCCGCCACCGGATCGACCGCCTAGCGCGATCCCTGGCTCTGGAAGAAGAAGATGATGTCGGCCCACCTTGCTTCGGCCCCCGCATCCGCGACGACCCCTTCCCCAAAGGGTTCTTGCTCCCAAGAGACACGCCCAAGTACAACGGCTCCGTGAAGCCAGAAGATTGGTTGATCGACTACTCCACAGTGGTTCGCATAGCGAACGGTAACAGGCGTGTTGCTGTGAAGTATGTCCCCCTCATGCTCCAAGGCACGACGCGCACCTGGCTCAATAGCCTCAAGCCTTACAGCATCAATAGCTGGCTAGACTTCACAGAGGCCTTCATCCATAACTTCACCAGCACCTACAAGCGGGCTCCCAAGCCCCAACAGCTCTCCTTGTGTGTCCAAGGGCCCAACGAATCAACTCGCGACTACCTCACACGTTGGGCCGAGCTCCGCAATTCCTGCGAAGGGGTGCACGAGGTTTAGGCTATAGAGTACTTCACTGCCGGGTGCCGAGAAGGCACCCTCCTCAAGCACCGACTCCTCTGCAACGAGCCGACTACCCTCGACGAGCTACTGGTCATAGCTGATAAATACGCCACGGCCAATTCCTCAATGAAGACCGAGCTCCGAGTAGATGCCTCCGGGAAGGTGCTCGCTCCGAGTCCCAAGAAGCCGACAGGAGACTCCAGCCGACGCCCGTACCAGAACGACCACAAGCACAATGCTCCCATGCCGCCTTCCGCCAGTCGGCAGGTGGCCACAGTCGAATATGAACAACCCGAAGGGCGGCCCACTCCCAAGAAGCAGAAAGGCAGCAGGCCGGCTTGGCAACCGGCTTTCTCCTACGAGCAAGCACTTGATGCCCCCTGCAAGTTCCACAGTGGCACGAAGCCTTCAAACCACACGACCCGGAAATGCCACTGGCTCACGCGAATCTCCAAAGGCGAGGGGATAGTGCTGCCTCCACCTGCTGGTCAGCCGCCTCCGACCCCTCAGCAGCCGGCCGCTCGACCAGTAGTCGGGGTTGTTCAAGACGAGTTCCCCGACAAACATGCCGCCTACATCGTCTTTACGAGCCAACCAGAAGATTGGCGTAGCCGTCGCCGACAGCACCAAGAAGTCAACGTAGTTGCCTTCAACAACCCCGAGTTCATGCACTGGTCAGAAAGGCCTATCAGCTGGAGCTGGGCCGATCACCCATAGGTGATGCCGTCTCCCGGCTCTGACGCATTGGTCTTGGATGCCACCCTCGCAACAGAAAGGCGAGCTGCCCGTTTCTCCCGCGTGCTGATAGATGTCGGGAGCAGCATCAACATATTGTACCGTGACACCATGGAGAAGCTGAGCATCAAGACGAAGCAGCTCATGCCCAGTCGGACTATGTTCCATGGCATCGTACCCGGCCTATCCTGCTCCCGAAGCGGCAAGATCAAGATAGATGTCCTCTTTAGGGACAAGGATCATTTCTGCCGAGAGGCAATATGTTTTGAGGTAGTCAATCTGGAGAGCCCTTACCACGCGTTGCTTGGCCGACCTGCTATGGCCAAGTTCATGGCCGTACCCCACTACGCCTACATCAAGATGAAGATACCGAGTTCCAGTGGCATCATCACCATAACCAGAGACTACAAGAAATCCTCCGAGTGTGCGGCAACTAGTAGCCGGCTGGCCGAGTCCCTCATGATTGCTGAAGAGAAGAAGATGTTGGATCGAGTCGTGCCCATGGCCGGCAAGCAGCCGGCCCTGTCCCCGGACCCCAAGGAGTGTGATGCCCAAGGTTCTTTCCAACCGGCCAAAGAAACAAAGAAGATACCTCTGGACCCGGAGCACCCAGAAAGGTTTGCCACCATCGGGGCAAACCTGGACAGCAAATAGGAAGGCGAGCTCGTCGATTTCCTTCGTGAGAATCGGGACATCTTCGCATGGTCCCCCAAGGACATGCCGGGTGTTTCGAAGGAATTCGCTGAGCACAAGCTACATGTCCAAGAAGGTGCAAAACCAGTCAAACAGCCCCTCCACCGACTATCGGAAGAGAAGAGAAGGATTGTAGGAGAAGAGATAGCCCAGCTTCTGGCAGCCGGCTTCATTATGGAGGTTTTCTTTCCAGAGTGGCTCGCCAACCCGGTCCTCGTGCTAAAGAAAAATAATAAGTGGCGCATGTGTATAGACTACACTAGCCTCAACAAGGCCTGCCCCAAAGATCCCTTCGCCCTGCCAAGGATTGATCAAGTAATAGACTCCACAACTGGATGCGAGCTATTGTGCTTCTTGGATGCTTACTCAGGCTACCACCAGATAAAGTTGGATCCAGCTGGCCGCCTGAAGACCGCCTTCATCACACCATTCGGAGCTTTCTGCTACCTGACTATGACATTCGGCTTGAGAAATGCCGATGCCACTTCTCAGCGTTGCATGCAGAAATGCCTCCTCAAGCAGCTCGGCAGAAATTCCCACGTCTATGTAGACGATATTGTGGTGAAGACGGAGAAGGGCGGCACCTTGCTGGAAGACCTCGGATATACATTTGAAAACTTGCACCGGTTTCAGATCAAGCTCAACCCCGAGAAATGTGTGTTCGGAGTACCAGCCGGCCAGCTTCTAGGCTTCCTGGTCTCCGAACGTGGCATCGAGTGCAACCCAGTGAAGATCAAGGCCATAGAGAGAATGGAGATTCCCACCAAGCTACGAGACGTCCAGAAGTTCACCGGATGCTTGGCTTCCCTGAACCACTTCATCAGCCGGCTCGGAGAGAAAGCTCTCCCCCTCTACCGACTCATGAAGAAGTCCACTCACTTCGAGTGGAACGACCAAGCAGACCAAGCTTTCCATGAGCTAAAGAAGATGCTGACCACGCTGCCTGTCTTGGCGGCACCGACTGAAAAAGAGCCCATGCTCCTTTACATTACCGCCACTAGCTGGGTGGTCAGCATAGTTATCGTGGTCCAGCGCCCAGAAGAAGGCCGAGCTCAGCTAGTCCAGAGGCCGGTGTATTATTTAAGCGAAGTATTATCCGCCTCGAAGCAGAACTACCCACACTACCAGAAGATGTGCTATGGTGTGTACTTCGCCGCCAAGAAGCTCAAGCCCTACTTTCAAGAGCACCCCATCACGGTCGTATGTACTGCCCCGCTCGCCGAGATCATAGGCAGCCGGGATGCATCCAGCCGGGTGGAAAAATGGGCCATTGAGCTAGCTCCCTACATGATCTTCTACCAGCCTCGCACCGCCATTAAGTCCCAAGCACTGGCCGACTTCCTCGTCGACTGGGCCGAAACCCAGTACCTGCCACTAGCCCCCGAATCCACTCACTGGCGGATGCACTTCGATGGGTCCAAGATGTGCACCAGCTTGGGAGCCGGCATCATCCTCACCTCTCCCAAGGGCGACAAGCTCAAGTACACATTGCAAATTCATTTTGCCGCCTCCAACAATGTGGCCGAGTACGAGGCGCTCATACACGGGCTCCGGCTAGCCAAAGAGCTTGGCATCTGCCGGATCCTGTGCTATGGCGACTCGGATTTGGTGGTCCAGCAGTTATCTGGCGACTAGGACGTTAGGGACGCAAACATGGTGAGCTACCACTTCCTCGTACAGCAAATCAGTGGATATTTTGAAGGATGCGAGTTCCTCCACGGGCAAGCAGATGCCCTGGCACGAATAGGCTCCACCCGACAAGCTATACCAGCCGGCGTTTCTCTCCACCACCTCCTCAAGCCGTCTATCAAGCCGTCTCTAGAATCTGATTCCATCTTCGTGCCGCCTGGCCCCGATGCGATCAGGTCCGACTTGATGAACCAAGCAGGCAGCTCGGGGACTTCGACAGGCGGCCCGGGGACTGCCATAGTCGCACCCGGCCCGAGAACTTTGGAACTCGGCCCGGGAGCTACTGCAGCCGGCCCGAGGACTGCATCAACACAACAGGCGGTGGCCGACTCCAACTCTTCACCACCCAGCGCACCCGCCCTGGTCACAGTAGCATCTTTGACAGTAGAATAAGTCACAGTACCATCATGGGCCCAGCCCATCCTCAACTTCTTAGTAAACAGAGAGTTGCCAACTGACGAGATCTCGGCAAGACAAGTCCAACGCCGAGCCGGAGCATACACAATAGTAAACCGAGAGCTTGTTAGGCGCAGCGTCACTGGAGTCTTCCAGCGCTGCGTCGAGCCAGAGAAGGGCATAGCAATCCTCAAGGACATCCACCAAGGTGAATGCGGCCACCACGAGGCCTCAAGATCACTCGTCGCCATGGATTCTTCTGGCCGACTGCTTTGGATAATGCCAAGGAGCTAGTCAAACACTGCAAAGGGTGCCAAGTTTTCAGTTCCAAGCAACACCTGCCGGCTTCTGCACTCAAGACCATCCCCCTCACCCGGCCTTTTGCCGTCTGGGGGCTGGACATGGTGGGCCCATTCAAGACGGCACGCGGCGGCATGACACATCTGCTCGTCGCTGTGGAAAAATTTACCAAGTGGATTGAAGCAAAGCCGATCAAGAAGCTGAATGGGCTGACGGCCGTGATGTTCATCGCAGATATCACAACCCGGTACGGCATACCGCACAGCATCATCACCGACAATGGCACAAATTTTGCAAAGGGAGCACTGGCACGCTTCTGCGCAACACAAGGCATCCGGCTGGACCTAGCGTCTGTTGCCCACCCGCAGTCAAACGGCCAGGTCGAGCAAGCAAACAACCTCATCCTCTCCGGCATCAAGCCCCGACTGCTCGTGCCACTGGAGCGTTCGGCCGGCTGTTGGCTCGACGAGCTGCCGGCCGTCCTCTGGAGTTTGCACACTACCCCAAACAAGTCAACTGGCTTCACCCCCTTCTTCCTTGTATATGGTGCCGAGGCTGTCATCCCAACTGACAACGAGTTCGACTCACCTCGGGTTACCATGTACACGGAGGCAGAGGCCAAGGAAGCGCGAGAAGACGGCGTCGACCTGCTGGAAGAGGGCCGGCTGTTAGCCCTCAGCCGGTCCGCCATCTATCAGCAGGGTCTACGCCGCTACCACAGACGGAAGGTCAAGCCAAGATCGTTCCAAGAGGGCGATCTTGTGCTCCAGCTGATCCAGCAAACAACCGACCAGCACAAGCTCCTGGCCCCTTGGGAGGGCCCCTTCGTCATCAGCAGAGCTTTAGGCAACGACTCCCACGACCTAATCGATGCGCAGAAGCCGAAGGCACGCAAGAGAGATGATTCCGGCAAGGAGTCGGAACGACCATGGAGCACCAATCTCCTCCGGAGATTTTACAGTTAAAAAGCAGTATGTACCATGCTACATTTTGTACTAAGTACGAGACAAAGGGTCCCCCGAGGAGCACTCGGGGACTACCCTCTTTTATCTATGAATGATGACTATCATGCCTATGATTATGTCACTACATTTGTTTTTGTTTCGTCCGGCACCGGGTTCGACCAGTCGGCCCGGGGACTCGCCGCCTTAAGTTATATCTAAGTTCTGCCTGCAGTCAGACAAGTAGTGTGCTGGCACCCAAGCCCCCTCTTGTCAAAAGCCGCAGCTCGAAGAATTGACTATCCGGCTGGCAAGAGCCAAAGGCAGGAAAGGATGCCCACACGAAAAATGGCTATGGACTAATGAACTTATATAACACAAGCCGGCCTCCCGTCCCGCCAACCGGCTACAAGAGCAGCCGGCTGGCCGGCTTCCCATTCATCTTGCTACAATCTAAGAAAGCTCGAGTACTTGTCTTCCAAAAAAAACGGTCAAGTCCTTCTCTAGCCACAGACTGCAGAGCAGCTGTCCGGCTGGGAAGGTGGCGACCAGGGGAAGGCGGCAAAGGAAAAAGCCAAAAAGATGAAAAGAAAACATGAACAGAATCCAAACACATGCATGATTATATTTACACAAAAGACCTTCAAAAGGCCAGCATTCAACATAATTTGAATACACCCCAAGTGGGTGGAATTGCGCAAATTTAATAAAAGTTGTTCAAAAGAGTAACGAGCAGGAAAAGCAAGGACGTTGGATCAGGCCAAGGGAGCGACGGGCGAGTCGGGCAGGTTGGTAGAGATGGCAGTGCCGGCTGGAGGAATGGCCGGCTGGCGAGTCTCGGCATTATCACCACCTCTTGCAGACGGCGCATTTGCACGCGCCTCATTGCTGGAGGCATGATCAGGCTGAGGCTGGCTGGTCGCTTCGCCGTCTGGCACGACGTATTCACCATCCTCTCCCTCTTCCTCTTCACCCTCGTCGCTGGAAGCAATCTCCTCTGCCGAGTCCTCACCTTCTGCCGGGTTCAGCCCGAACCACTCCTTCGGCTGAGCGACGCTGTCATCATTCACCTCAGGGGCAAAGGCACTAGTTTCGGTGTACTCGGCGATTGCCGAGGCGCGCCGGACGATAGCCGGCCGTGCCGCCTCCAGCTCCTCATCGGCCTCCTGCCGCCAGGTGCTCAGCTGGTCCAAGTTCAGCCTAGGATACCAAGCTCGGACGAACTCCAGGGCCCGCCCAGCACCGGACCGGGCCGCTGACGCCTTCCAAGCCTCGAAGCGGCCGACTGCAACCTCCAGCTAGTCGGCAGTCCGACTTGGGGTGCGCGGAACCGCCTCGCCGGACCAGAGGGCGGCTAGCACTTGCGCCCCGGCAAGCTGAAGACGGCGGAGCATGCGGTGAGCCGGCTGCAGGCGGGCTTGAATCGCCAAAAGCTGCTCCTCAAGTGACCGGCCGGCACCCGGCGCGATCTCGACCCCTGCCTGCCATCGCGCGTCGTGGTAGGCCTCGCTGGCTTGGGTAGCGGCAACGGAGTAACCGAGAAAGTAATCTGCACAAAGAAGAAAGCAGTAGTTCAAAATCAAAAGATGAGTCAGATGGCAGGAGGCAAGCAAAGAAACGAAGAAGAAGGCGGCTTACCATCAATTAAATCTTCAACCCAGCTGTAGCCTTAACTCAGCGCCTGCCTCACCTCGGCCCAGCTCGCCGCTTCGGTCTCATATTCGGCTTTGAGGGCGGCCTCGCTGTCCTGCGCCGCCTTCAGGGCCGCCTTGTGGCTCTCCTCCTGGTCGGCCAGTTTCTTGGCCAGGCGATCGTGCTACTGAGCCAGGGCGTTGCACTCGGTTTCCTTGGCGCGAAGGGCGGACTGGGCCCCACTGAGCTGCTCCCTCAAGTCGGCATTGGCCCCTGCAGATATGAAGAAGAAGAAAAAAAGGCAATAAGAAAGAAGTCGTCAGGAAAAGATCCGACCCGACTGCTCAGCGGTCGGCCCGGATCTCGGGGACTACACCCAGTGGGTGCGCTGACGCGCCCCCATTTGAGATAAAAGATGAAGCACTTACTCTGGCTCCCGGCTAGATCAGTGGCTTTCTGATTCAACTCCTCGTCCTGGGAGTTGAAAGCAGCTGCGCGGAGGTTATGATACTCCTGCAGATAAGATAAGAGATGCGAGTAAGAACAAGACGGCAATCGAAGTCTACCAAGAAGTTCCAAGTCGCCTGCTCAGCAGCCGACTCGGAACTCGGGGACTACACCCAATGGGTGCACTGACGCGCCCCCACAGAGGAAATCAGGAGCAATCGACGAAGAGCAGGAGGATACACCCGAATAACCGCTCGCGTCGTGAGAAACTCTTGAGTGTACTGCTTCAGCATGGAAGCTTGGGCCTGAAGCCGGTTCCGGACGTCCTGCGCCGCCACGTTCAGCACGGCCGTCCCACCGCCCGGCGTCCACCCGGACGAGCTATCGCTGGCTGCTTCCAGGTCCTGGGCCGAGAGCTGGCGCCCGCAGTGTTTTGCGGCTCCGGCGCCGAGGTCGCTTTCCCTGTGCGCCGACGAGACGGCGACGAGACCACAAGATCCGCCCCACAGTCGGCTCGCCTCCAGCCGGCTGCACGAGCGGCGCATCAGGCCGGCCTCCTTGGCCCGTTCCAGTCGGCGGCGACGGCACCGCCTCCCTCTACATCACCGGCCGGCCGCGGCCGGCCTCCTCCGTCGAGGGCACCGGGATGTCGGGAGCCGCGGCACGAAGGGGGATGACGAGCTGCGGAGGTTGGTTCTGCAGGGCCTCCGCCTCCCTCTCCGTGGCCGCGGCCTCTGCCTGGGCCTTGGCAGCCGCGTCGGCTCGCGCCTCCGCCGACTTCTCCCTCACCTCCCGAACCGCCCTCCGCTCCTCCGCCTCCCGCTCCTCCCGCGCGTTTCTCTCCGTCGCCTCTAGAAGATCGGCACGGGGATCCACACGGCGGGAGCTTGAAGACCCTCCCACGGCTCCGACTATGGAGGCAGCAGAGGCCTGCTCGAGAGAAAGCGGGGCCCTGTTTGATAAGTCAAGAAGAGGGCTTAGAAGAATATCAACCGAAGAGGAAAAAGAAAGGTGTGAGAAAAGCGACCCTTACGCCGAAACCGCATGCGGCTGCTTCACAACCTTGTGGAAGCGGGCCGCCTTCGCGGCCGCTTCGTCCCGCTTGGTCACCGCCACGGTACCCATGGGCTTCTTTGGCCGGATGCCGAAGTGGGTCGATGTGGCCCGGAGTTTCTGCGCACCACCACGAGCAGCCGGCGCGGCAGATGGGCCCGCGCCTTGATGATCGGGCGCCGGCTAACGACGCGGAACAACTTCGGCTTCATCATCATCCGGCCAGTCCTCGAAGGCGGCCCCGAGCCCAGGGCCGCCTGCCTCGCCGCCTTCCCCTACGATGTCGTCTTCCAAGGCGGCCGCCCCCAGGTCCGGGTCATCAACGTCGTCCACCACGCGGTCAGGGAGAAACTGGCGTTCCACCCCCGCAGCCCCGGTTGCCGGCAGAAGAAGGGGGTTCTGCTGAAAATAAGCGGACTGATCAGTAGTCGGCCATCATGAACCCGACGACAAGAAAAGAAGAAAAGAAGAGAAACTTACCACAGGCGGAGGATTGGCGCGAGAATATGGCTCCTTGCCGTACCTCCACTCCTCGACGAGCTTGCAGTTGGATATATAGTTCACCATATAAGACACCTTGTCGTGGGGCATCTCCTTGGTGCTTAGCTGGCATGGGTCGAAGCGGCCGCTCATCTGACAAATCATGTGAGGTCGGCCCTGTAGCGGGAGCACCCGGCGCTCCATGAAGGCGGCCACCGGGTCGGCCCCGGTCAGGCCCTCCGACTGGATCATCACCCGGAGCCGTGCAACGGAGGCGGCCCCACCATGAGACAGCGACTTGGCCCGGTAGGACCATGAGGGCTGCCTCCCAGCCGGCGGGCCAGCTACGTAAGCCGGCAGATTGACGAAGTCGCCTTGCGGAGCGACGTTCTTCACGTAGAAGTAAGATTTCTGCCGGAGCTTCACCGACTGGATCAGCGTGATGGGCGGAAACGGATTGTTGTCACTCGTCCGCCGCATGCCGATGAAGGCACCGCATGGGGCGGGCACGCCCGCGATGACGGTGCCAAGCTTGCACTGGAAGAATTCCCCCCTAGAGTTTGAGGGTGGGGAGGATGCCAAGAAAGCCCTCGCACAAGGCGATGAAGGCCGACAGTAGCATCACCGCGTTTGGAGTGAGGTGATGCGGCTGGAGACGATAGAACTCGAGAAAGGAGCGGAAGAACCCGCTCGCCGGCAGGCCGAAGCTGCGCAGACAGTGCGAGCGGAAGATTACCCGCTCGTCCTCCTCCGGCGCCGGCGAGATCTCCCTCTTTGGCGCGAGACGGACCCACACGTAGTTCGCGCCTGGCAGCCGCCGCGTCCGGCAGAGGAAGTCGACGTGGTCGTCATGGACGTTGGAGCCACCCCAGGAGCTCGATAGCGCCATGGAGACGGCGCGGCAACGAGAAAGGTGCGGCGGCGGACAGGCGCGCGACCTTGTCACGACAGAGCAACGGCGAGCCAAGAAGATTGGCTGAAGAGCCGGGCGGCGGCAGGAAGCTGTGGCGACGGAGAGGAAGAAGAAGAAGGAAGGGGCGGGGCGAGGGCGAGCGTGCGAGCGTTTTCTGCTCCCCCTCCTCCCCCTACTTATAGCCTCGTGCGGCGAAGACGAGGAGGCGAGGCGTGGGGGTACGTGGTATTAACTGCGCCCATTCCCCTTCGTCATGCGTTTATTGCACCTTAATAGCGTGCGGAAACCACCGCTGGGAGGCGCGCGGTCCACCCGGGCCACAGAAGATCCGTGCGTGGGCCAAGGCCCGGTAGTGGCGGGCCCCGGACTACAGCGACGTCCCGTCACGCGCGTGGGCTGGCAGGCTCTTCTAGCTGTAGGGTGCCATGTAGCACGTGGGCGGCGAGCGGTCAGCTCGCAGCCTGAGTTGCGCCCCCCCTGATTCCTGCCTTCAAGCTTCGAGACCTCCAGAAGACGGCGCACCAAATCAAAGCCGGCTCCCAGCTGCCGGCCCCTCAAGATAGGAAGCTGATTGAGCTTCTCATCTTTTTTTCAGCCTCAGAGCCCAACCAGCTTCGGGGACTAATGTCGGAGTAAACGACCACGGGTAGCCTAGCCAGCTCCCCTTGGCTCACCAGATCAATTATAGGCCGAACAAGCCTCCAAGCATCCAAGGCGTGGGGCCGCCTTCCCCCAGCTGGCTACCTCTCAGGCCGGCTGCACGAAGGCGGCCCGGCCCTAAAATCCTCGTGAATAAAACCATGAGAGGGTCGGCTCCAAGAAGCCGGCCACGAGAAGGCCGACTCCAAGAAGCCGCCCACAGCAGGCGGCCAAGATCGTGCCCTCAGAGTCTGCACCCACATAACGGCGATGAGACTGGGCGTGGCTACAGTGAAGCCTGCCACCCCCGAATCCCAGGACGCGCATGGCCACAGTGCGTCGTACGGGGCGGCCATCACCTGCCCGGCACGGCACTGTTGCCATATTGACCATGACATCACCCACGGCGAGCTGTCAGTACGACCCGTGGGTGGCGGGCCCCATCCGTCAAGGAGACACCCAAAGGCGGCCAGGCCTCCCGCCGTCGGCCTGGGGTGTGGCCGACTCCCAATAGCCGGCTAGTTCCCTCCCTCGAGGGAGGCGCCTCATTAAGAAGACAAGACGAGGTAAGGCTACAGCGATAAGCCGCCCGGCGGCGGCACCGTAGCCATGCTTACCATGACGGAGCCCTCGTTACCAGAGGCGAGGCAAGAGTAACCAGCCCCCGACAAGACCCCCAAGCGGTGGGACCGGCTCGTCGACCAGAAGGCCAGCAACCAGCGGGGTCCACCAGTCGGCGGGCCCCATCGGCCGGCGGAGAAGCCGGCGGGCGTAGACGCAGACAGCTAGGGCCCACGCCCAGCTGGATTACCATTGTACCCCTGGGGGGTAGACCTATATAAACCCCCCAGGGCACCCATGCAAGGGGAGATCTTTTGAGGAGTTTTAGACACCACATCGAGAGGAGAAGTAAGCTAGCCTTGCCCTTCTTCTCCCTCTCACCGAACAGCTCAAGGAGCCTCTTGTAGCTACTTGTCGATCTAGTGACCATGCAGAGACCCCGCAGAGCAGCAGTAGGGGTGTTATCTCCATGGAGAGCCCCGAAGCTGGGTAAGATCGGCGGCGTGCATGTCTTCGCGTTATCCCGTTTCCAGGCACCGACGACGTTTTGTTGGCTCCCACAATGATAAGCCACCCGTTGGCATATGTCGCACCAACCACCCGACACAAAGACAACGAATAACTGGAAGACACCTGGCACAACGTTCTCGGGGCGTCACAACACTCCACCACTATGAGAGGATCTCGTCCCAAGATCTAGGATGGCACTGGAGAGAAATGGACAAGGAAGAGAAATGTAAAACTAAGTTGCTTCTTTGACAAATGAGTGAAATCAAAGAACCTTGAGAGGTTGAACAAAACGAAAGAAAGAATACAACGAAGATGAACAAAGTCAAAAACACTCCGTTAGAAAAGAGGAACAAGGAACAGCAAATTCGGACAGCACTCCAGTTGAAAAGAGATAAGAAGAAAAGAACTTGAGCAGAGGGCACACCACTCCGGTTAAATGGATAAACACGAAAAGAACACCATTCGAGATGATGAGAGAAAACGCAACATCACAATGCCTCCGGAACGAGAATATAGATAATTGAAATAAAAGAATGGAGAAGAAAATGCTAGCTTCTGCCACAAAAGAGCTTGAAAAGGCATCCTTAGGAGAAGGGTCGAACGGAGTTGTTGGAAAACGAACAACGAAAAGAGTAAGTTTGTTGTGGACTTATAGAAAAACATCTCGAAATTATGAGGTGAAATTATGCCACTAATGGAAATAATAGATCGGATTGTTATGAACAAGAAGACGAGAAACTTATTTCACTGGGAGGATAGATGAAGAACTTGGGTCATTTATGAGCACCATAAATATCAACAATCCTTGGGGAAAGCTTTAGGTGAAATATAACCCAAGATAAATCCAAAGAGGAAATTGATGGATTTAAAATACCTCGTTCTTGATAACTTGTGAATCATGAACCACGGAGGGAAATCATCAAGAATGACATAACACCATCTCAAAAGGTAAGATAGAATGAATTGTACTTCGGAACGCAAGATGAAGAATGCTTGAGCTCGTCTGAAAAGAATCTTGAGGAACACTTCGAGAAGGAATTAAATCCTTTATGAACCATCATGTAGCGCCTCCATGAAGAACTCCGGTAAACAAAAGGATAATGAAAAGAAAGAGAAGTTGAAAACACAAGGTGAAACCTTGTAATGATTTAGATGGATCTCCGTGATAATTAGAGCTTGGAACTCCGAGAAAGAAAAAATGAACAAAAGAAAATCAAGAATTTATTCATCATGAAGAAACTCCGAAGGAAGGGATTTATCACTTGGACGAAACAAGAATAAGAATTATGTTATGCGTATCCTTCACCAATTTAATTTGATGACAAGCAACGGATTTGGCATACTACTTATTCTCGTAGAAAGGATTAAAAGAGATATAGCGCAAACATGAGAAGGTCTTCAACGAACCACCGGTAGGATTAAAATAACGAATAAATTGATATGATAACAACTGAAGAGAATCCTGTAAAAACCATTGTAAGAATTGAAAAACGAAAGAAGCAAAGGGATGAATCACCGGTAAGAATTAGCAAAAGAACGAAGATACATGAGGGAGTTTAGATACAAGAGAATGAAAAAATCAAGAACTGACTAGAGGATATTTGATCGATGCACCGGTAAGATTTGGAGAATGATAGCTAAAAGCTGAGAATGAATAGGTCTTCTGAAATGATGGGCTTCGGAGAATCAAACTGAAAAGACTCCTGAACTTCTCCGGATGGGTGAAAAGAATTCTCACAATCAAAAACAATTATGAGAGGATGGCAACAAGCTAGAATCACGAATCTTTGAGAGAACGGATAAGATTTTAGAGGAAAAACTCTTTTTCGGTCTTCAACTCCGAGAATGACGATGAGAAAGACCACCATGAATTGTTGAGATACTCCGGAATAAAGAAGAATATAAAGGCTAAATCAACAATGAAAAGAATTTGAACGATCTTGGAGAAAGGCATATGACTAACGATAATTCATTATTACGTCAAACTTTAGAAGATTTGAGAATAGCTCCGAGAAAAAAATAGAAGAGTCAGGTAAGATCCTGGGAAAAAGACATGTGGGTTAGGGCCCACTCAAAAGAAAAACACCGTTGAACGATTTAAGAGATAGATTGCGCCGGTTGAATTAAATGGCTTGAATGAGATAACAATCTCGAAAGATCTTGAACGAATACAAGTGGAAAACACTCTTCGAGATGTCTTCAGTACTCCGGAACAATGAATAGCGAGGAGTGAGTGATTAAGAGGTGCACCGGCATGAGAAAACATTTGAAACGAGGAAAAGGATATGATCGACAAAGCTTGACTTGAATCCACCGGAGAATAAAATGAGTGAAGAGTGCCGAACTTGAGGCTTCCTTAGTATCTTCCTGAGAATCACCAGATAAGAATATTGACGGAAAAGAATGGATAGGCTTCACGTCAATAAGATGGATACTTGATTAAGAAATCTTAGTCCTCGAAGAAAAAGGGGTGGGAGGGCGGTAAAAACGAAGGAAACTTGGGATGGATGAAACAAATAACGTCGGGAGGACCGAGAGGTGATCTTGTGGATGTTGAAAAGATCGGATCCACTTGAAGAGAAAACACACCAGTTGAAAAGGATTGACATGTCAATCTCGATTATAATGGAGGATTGGAATTAACATAGGAGTATGAGAACACCGCTTAGGAAAGGTATGGAATCAACACTTGACTTCAAAGCAACTCGAATACCACAAATAAAAGAAAAAAAGGATTGGCTTGCAGAATAAGCCGGAACAAACATACGATAGAGATTTTGTCTGAAGTTTTCATGGTGGGGCCCACACGGGCTCGATCGTATAGCACCATCATGTACAAGGCAGTGCACATGACATATGAAGCGTCCCCGAGTCAGCATAGCCAAGGACTCTTTAAGACACAACGAGACCACTGTAAAACCAACCGTGGATAGGAGGACCACTAGACGTCGAACCCCAATTTCATCTCATAAATCTGTCGGAAAGATATCCTATGAGCTACTTGAATTCCCACTTATAAACTCCCGAAACTTTCCGGTTATGCAATCAGGTGTTGGGGATACAGGGGAAGCATAATATCTCACCCAAAACTAGCAAATCCTACATCCAGCTGTATCCATCCTTCAACACATAACCAAGAAACCTTCGGAAATCATTTACCTCAACCTTCGAAAAGCATCCGTTATACGAGTTATGGCAATACTCCCGAACTCCCGCCCCAGTACTGGGTGGCGTCGAGGTTATCTCACCAACAACTGCATAAAAGAGATTTTCGATGTCGGCAAAACTCAGTTATTCCAGAACTGCAATGATAAAATTGTGACGACAACACCTCGGAGCTCAACTCCCCAGGACACTGCCACAACCCCTAAATGTCAGGAGGCACCAAGAACAATGTTCTCGTAACAAAACCATCGGAA
The DNA here is from genome assembly GCF_056163025.1 of Triticum urartu. Lineage (NCBI taxonomy): Eukaryota > Viridiplantae > Streptophyta > Magnoliopsida > Poales > Poaceae > Triticum > Triticum urartu. The sequence goes on from NC_141873.1 coordinate 238,702,775, forward strand.
CGATTGCAAGATACCTGCGTGATCCTAAAATAACTTCATGAATTTTGAGAAGAGAAGAGTCAAAACTCTACGTCAGGAAGCATCACCAGAGCGACGAAGGGACTGAGGAGTAAAAATAATCCTAAAATACTCAAAACTTTTTTCTAGACATAACAACGCCAACGATTCGATCAAGCAGGGGGCTCCTAAGTCAGGGAAGGCTCTGATTACCAACTTGTAACACCCATGATGGGCTATATGTCCCACGTGTCGGAGCACGACTTAGAGGCATAACCGCATTGTAGGCATGTCGCAAGAGGGGTAATCTTTACACATCCCATGTACTGAATAAGAAAGAGGTACAGAGTTGGCTTACAATCGCCACTTCACACAATACATGAATAAAACATTACATCATTCAGATACAATCAAGGTCTGACTATAGAACCAAAATAAAAGAAGACTACCCCTAATGCAAAAGATCCCCTATCGCCCCGACTGGGCTCCACTACTGATCAACTGGAAACGAAACAACACAATGAACACGATCTTCATCGAGCTCCTCCTTGAGCTCGGTTGCGTCACCTGCACGGTATCATCGGCACCTACAAACTGGTTTTGGAAGTAAATATGTGAGTCACGGGGACTCGGCAATCTCACACACTATCAATCAAGACTATTTAAGCTTATGGGTAGGGAAAAGGTATGAGGTGGAGCTGTAGCAAGCACTAGCATATATGGTGGCTAACATACGCAAATGAGAGCGAGAAGAGAAGGCAAAGTACGTTCGAGAATCTATGATCAATAAGTGATCCTAGAAATACTTACGTTCAAGCATAACTCCAACACCGTGTTCACTTCCCGGACCCCGCCGAGAAGAGACCATCATGGCTACACACACGGTTGATGCATTTTAATTAAGTAAAGTGTCAAGTTCTCTACAACCGGACATTAATAAATTCCCATCTGCCCATAACCACGGGCACGGCTTTTGAAAGTTCAAAACCCAGCAGGGGTGTCCCAACTTAGCCCATCACAAGCTCTCACGGTCAATGAAGGATATTCCTTCTCCCAGGACGACCCGATCAGACTCGGAATCCCGGTTACAAGACATTTCGACAATGGTAAAACAAGACCAGCAAGACCACCCGCTGTGCCGACAAATCCCGATAGGAGCTGCACATATCTCGTTCTCAGGGCACACCGGATAAGCTAAGCGTACAGGAGCCGACGTAACCCAAGTAGCCAAGGGATGGCCCTACATGGTGCTCTAGTTTGGACCAACACTCAGAGGAGCACTGGCCCGGGGGTTTAAAATAAAGATGACCCTTGAATCTGCAAAACCCAAGGGAAAAAGGCTAGGTGGCAAATGGTAAAACCAAGGTTGGGCCTTGCTGGAGGAGTTTTATTCAAGGCGAACTGCCAAGGGGTTCCCATTATAACCCAACCGTTTATGGAACGCAAAATCAATGAACATAACACCGGTATGACAGAAACTAGGGCGGCAAGAGTGGAACCAAACACCAGGCATAAGGCCGAGCCTTCCACCCTTTACCAAGTATATAGATGCATTAAAGTAAATTAGAGATATTGTGATATCCCAACAATAATCATGTTCCAACAAGGAACAAACTCCATCTTCACCTGCAACTAACAATGCTATAAGAGGGGCTGAGCAAAGCGGTAACATAGCCAAACAACGGTTTGCCAGGACAAGGTGGGTTAGAGGCTTGACATGGCAACATGGGAGGCATGATATAGCAAGTGGTAGGTATCGCAGCATAGGCATAGCAATAGAGCGAGCAACTAGCAAGCAAAGATAGAAGTGATTTCGAGGGTATGGTCATCTTGCCTGAGATCCCGCAAGGAAGAAGAACGAGTCCATGAAGAAGACAAACGGACGTAGTCGAATGGATCCTCACAAACGCGACGTTATCGGAACCAACCCGAGGAAGCAACACCAGAAAGAAGCACACAACATAGTAAACAACCACCACATAATCATGGCATGATGCACAACAAGTATGATGCATGTCCGGTTTAATGATGCATGGCATGGCAAAGTGCACAAGCAATCCTACAAATTAAGTGGAGCTCAATATGCAACGAGTTGCATATTGACGAAACACCATGTGACTTATTTAGTTCTCTCTCGGTTATGTACTCAACAATATTAAATGTTGTTAAGCATGGCAAGGGGTGAAGCAAAGTAAAACTACCTATCTAGGCAAGTTTAAATGAGGCCGGAACAACAAGCAACAAGTCCGGAAAATCCTCATAAGCATAATTATGGATTTGGTACTGTTCTGCCCTAAACCATATTTTATAGTTGTTAAACATGCAAAGTAAAGCCACCATGTTAAACTAGGCATTTTTTCTACCCCATTTACATATAAAGTTTATTTAAACCCGAGCTATGGTTAATTAGTTATGAATTAAATCATTTTAGCATGGCAATAGGAAAAAATATAAGCAAACATCATTTTAAACATTTTTAACATGGATGAAAATAGCATATTATGAAACTAGATGAAAATCTAAGCATTTTTCGTATTAAGTTTGTTTTAATATGATGCACCATTTGTGAGTAATAAGATGCATCAAGTTTGAGGGCTTTTCTGCAATTCTGTTTTTAACTGGATAAATAGATAAATCACTCCTCGGGAAAAAAAACATGAGTCGGGCCGAAACTGGCCCGAACTGGGCTGCACATGAGCAAACATGAGGTGGGCTTCCTCACATTGGGCTTCAGGGAGCTGGGCCTTGCTGGAAGCGGTGCTGGGCCGCGGCGGGAGAGGAGGCCGGCCCACACAGCTGGCCAGCGCGGTCAACGCGAGATGCGGTCGAGCGGCACCTCTTCCTGGAAGCAGAGGACGCAGGCAGCGGTGGACCTGGCGCTGGCGTCTCCCGGCGACGAGTGGAAGGACGAGGGGGACGGATCCGGTGCGCAGGAGGTCGAGGAGGGCCGAGGCGAGAGTGGAGCTGCTGCCGTTCATCCCGGCACTCGACGGGAGGACGCAGACGAGGAACTTGGCGGAGCGGCAGTTCGCGAGGCAGGCGCACGTGTGTTTGAAACTAAGGAGACCGATGCGTAGGGATTGTGCTCCGGTGAGCTACGGTGGCTCGAGGTGGTTGACAGCGAGGCTCGCGGAGGAGATCGGGCGCAGCATGGAACACCATGGCCATCCATGGTGCGGCGATGGAAGCTCCTGTGAAAGGTAAGACCGAGATGTTGAGAGGAGGGGGAGAAATACTGGGAAAGAAGAAGAAGCATGGGAGGAAGGAGAGGGTTCCTGCCTAGTGCTGCTCCGGCGAGCTGCGGCTCGTGGTCGCCGGCTGGAGCGAGCACTCTCGCTCGGGAAGAGCTCTTGCTCTCGATCGGGAGGCGGCTGAGGGTGGCGATGGGTTGGTGGGTCGGGAGGTGGCTGGATTGGTGGATCAAGGGGAGGAGATGGTTGTCCCTTGCTGAAAACGAGGGAGATGGTCGGTTCGGCTGAATCGGGAGGGATCCCGAGGAAAACAAAGTGGCGGCGGCGCGAGGGAAGGGAGGATGGGACAGGCTAGGACTCGGGTTTAGGATAAAACAGGTTAGGGGAAGCTTCATATATAAGGAAAGGAGGGAGTTTGGATCATCCGATCGAAATTGGACGTTCTCGGATAAATACGTTAGGGAGCCCAAATAACAAAACGGAGATGTTCTGTAGACGTTTGGGGATGATCCGGATCCAATGGTGACGACTGTCCGGGTCGGGTTCGGGTAAGTTTCGGACACGCACGAGGGGTCGATGCACTTTGCAAAGAGGGGTAGGCTGGACTGGCGGTTGGCAGTGGACTGAGAGGAGAGAATAGAAAGCGGCCCGGCAATAGTTTTCGGAGAACTAAAACGTCCGACGTTAGACCGGCTATACTGCCGCTATAGTTATCCGTTGGGGCGTGAAACGGACTCCGAATGCGATGAAACTTGGCAGGCGGTCTACCTACACTATAACAAGACGGAACGCCAACTCTCATCCCATTCTGAGAACATTTTTCCGGCTACTTATAAAACACTATTTCAGACATGCCGCGGGCGCGTGCAAGTGTGGTTGGGCTCAGAACGGACAACGGAGAGGACGAGGAGCCGGGACGGATGCATGTTTTGAAAACATGATGATGCAATGCACATGATGACATGACAAGATGGAACACGCAAGCGAATGACATGGCAAAGATAGCGAATAACTGGAAGACACCTGGCGCAACGGTCTCGGGGCATCACACAAGTCCAATGGATACTCATGATATTCCTGAAGAAGAACGGGTTCACCTTAATTCCGGTAGGTCTACTTGGAACTGGAGCTGCTATGATGGTGTACATGGAGATAACCGTGGGATGCTCCACATCAGAAGGAGTATATATAGTCTAAGCCACGAAGGGGTAAGTGGGAAAGGGGTACATGGGCCTCTGCCCCGACTCTGCGCGCAGGTAGGCGCCGGATGTGCGGCCGTTCGCAGGAGGCCGGATGTCTAGGCTGAAGTGGCAGTTCGATTCCTTCTCTGGATAGGGGATGCCAGATTTCCGAGAGGGATGCCGGATGTCCGGGCATTGCTGAGGCACCGGATGTCCGGGCACATGGGCCGGATGTCCGGCCGCTGATGCTTCGGCCGTCTGTTGGTGCAGCTCCTTGGAGGCTGCACAGGCGCTGGATGTCTGGCCTCTGGCCCGGATGTCCAGCCGCTGTAGCTTCAGCAGCTCCGTCTTCTTCCATCATCGCTTCCAGGCTTCCCTCGCGGATGGTGTAGTTGTTCCTTGGAGCTTTCACTCCTCCTCAACATCCGTGAAGCTCTGACAATACCTATGCATGCACACGGGAGAAGTGTCAAGTAGTATATCATCCTCGAAGGGGTCAAGTGAGCACATGTAAAGGAGATGATTCACCTTTATGTATGTGAAGTAGATGTCACACGTGTGTAACGGCCCATGACCCGAGCTTCAGTTGCCTTCCAAGGTTTCCGAGATTCGTTGTGTGATTGGTTTTTTTGCTTCTTGCATTCATCATTGCATCATGTGCATTGCATCATGTCATGATGCAACCCATTTTAAAACTCAACTAAATAAATGGCATGGATCTTTGATCCATTTAAACCGAGGGAATTCACATGGTGATTCTCTTTATAACATATCCTCCCGATATTAGGGAGCTATTTTAAATATTTCATTTTTTCGGAATCACCCATAAACACACTTGAAAAATAAAATCCCAATGCCTTTGTTATCACAACTCTTGTCCTCTAACTTTGCCATATATCCTTTCTTCATTTTCCGGAGCTCCACCTAAATTCTCAACATTTTTTGGGCACATCGGAAAACCTGTCCGAGTTCAAACCTTTTGAATTAAATTCAAAGGAATTTGAATTTAATATTTCCAGCATGGCCATTCCTAATTTCTTGGATCAACACATTTTTTTGCGTGAGTCCAAGAAATTTAACCACTTGCTCAAATTCTTCCACTAATCCCTCTTCTTCTTTTTCTTCTCTCTATTTTTTTCTTTCTTGTCTTTTTCTTTCTTCTAAGGAGTGTAAGAGAGAGAGAGAGGAGCACCAGGCCCAGCCGTGGTCGGCAGCCCAGCCAGGCCGACCGGCCTCCCAGGCCCATATGCCCCTCAAAGGCCCACACCCCTCCTAACCCTAGTCGCTCCCTTGCCCGATCCACCCCTCATCCCACGATCCCCTCGTCCTCTCCCTCGCGATCCCCTTGCGCCGCCACTCCCTCCTCTCGATCTATCCCTCTCCATCGCTCGTGTAGCCACCTGCAGGAAAGGAGAGGAGTGAGACCCCTCAAGCCTACCACCCCGCGGTCCCGTGAGCTCGCCTGCCCGCACGGCCATGGCATCACCGCCCTCGACCCGGCTCGCCCTCGATGTCCCCTCGCCGGATCCCTTCCTCCGCCTCTGCACCGGTCTCCCACGACAGCCTCGCCGCGCCCTCAAGCGCCTCGCCTCCTGCAACCGGTCCAGGCCTCCCTCGCCGCCACCTCGTCCCCGCCGCCAACTCTTCTCGTCGAAGGAGCAGCAGAAGGAGTGGAACACCACTTCGCCTTCACCTCCCGCTACCGGCGCGCCGCCGTATCTCCGCCACCCGACGACCCTCTACATCCACCGGCACGCCTACATGCCTCCTGCTCACCTTGTCCCTCCTGTTGCCATGCCCCGAGCTCCATCCCTTGAGCAGCAGTTCCAGTCGAACCTTGCTCCTGTTGGTCCTGCCTTCCCATGGACCTGAACCCCCACTGCTACTTCGGGCACCATGTCCGCAAACCCTGCTGCCGCTGCGTGTGACCAGTTCGTTCTGTCCCTTTTGAACACTGTCAACCGAAGTCTTTGGCGATGTTCTGTCTTGGATCACGCCAAGACCACCTCAAGCTACTACGGTGTGCTGCCCCGACCAAGACCACAAGTACCACGGTGGCCCTCCAAGAGTTTGGATTCGACAAGTTCGACGACGCTCTTGTACAACTACGTTACCGAGACCGGCAAGACCCACTACACGAAACCGCCAAGTACCTCTACGCACGGATGCGCCAAGGCCGCCTCGGATATCACAAGTACACCACTGAAAAGACCACATGGATGCTCGAACAAGTACTGAACGAATCGCCAAGTACCACGAACGCCAAGTACCACCAAGTTCCCAATGGATGCGCCAAGTCCCTAGCGAGACTCGTTTTCATCAAGTTCGACTACACGGCTATGATCTCGGAGTTGGACCGCAAGCGCCAAGTACCCCGTCAGCAAGACCACGGACGCTCGAACGACTACTGACCGAAACCCAAGTTCCACGGCGACCTTGTACTACTACCATCTCCGAAGAACCGTGTAACGGAACCGTCAAGTTCCACTACCATCACGAGTACCACTACCGTCGACCCCGAAGGACTCGGATTCCTCAAGTTCCCCTCCGAACCGGGAACCACTACTTCCACTTTCGTTGTCGATGATCAATAGTACCACTACTTCCCACTGTGCCAGTGTATGACTTCTCCCACTACGAACCAAACCGCTCCGAGAATGCATGCTTCAAAGGTATAACATCGAGACGACCGCTCGTGAACGAATGCATGTGTGATGTATGAGATGCTCATGCTTGCTCCATGCTCGAATTGTCGGTGCATGTTGCCCCTCTTTTGCCTTGTCACCGTCGTCGACCCGTGGGAACCCGGTAACCAGTATCACCCCACCATCTTTTGCATGCTCCCGCCACACTTTCTTTTGCACCGACGTCTCAATGAGTTGTCGGAACCGGAATGTTGTCGTGGTACCATTTCCGTTGTCGTTGCCGTGGCACCCCTTTCGTTTTCGCCACGATGGCAAACGCTTCATATCATGTTCATGTCAACTTTTAATAAAACTTGCATAAAACTTGAACATGTCATCCGCATCATGTTAACAACATTAAGATGTTCAAAATTGTTGTTTTCTTTAAATTGCTAAATGCATGTGGGGATTTACCAGAATTGTTGTTTGATGTTTCCGGCCTCATTTAAAATGCCTAACTATGTATTTTACTCATGCTTCACCTCTTGCCATGTTAACCAACATTTAACATTGTTGAGTACCTAACCGGGAGTGAACTAAATAAGTCATGTGGTGTTTCGTCAATATGCAACCCGTTGCATATCGAGCTCCACTTAATTTGTAGTTTTGGTTGTTGCACTTTGCCATGTCATGCATATTTAAACCGGACATGCATCATACTTGGCTGTGCATCATGCCATGTTTATGTGATGGTTGTTTACTATGTTGCTTGCTTCTTTTCGGGTTGCTTCTCTCGTTAGTTTTGGTTCCATTCCGGAGTTGTGAGGATCCGTTCGACTTCGTCTATTTGTCTTCTTCATGGACTCGTTCTTCTTCCTTGCGGGATCTCACGCAAGATGACCATACCCTCGAAATCACTTCTATCTTTTCTTGCTAGTTGCTCGCTCTATTGCTATGCTGTGATACCTACCGCTTGCCATATCATGCCTCCCATATTGCCATGTGAAGCCTCTAACCCACCTTTCCTAGCAAACCGTTGTTTGGCTATGTTACCGCTTTGCTCAGCCCCTCTTATAGCGTTGCTAGTTGTAGGTGAAGATTGAAGTTTGTTCCTAGTTGGAACATGGATATATTGGGATATCACAATATCTCTCTTATTTAATTAATGCATCTATATACTTGGTAAAGGGTGGAAGGATCAGCCTTATGCCTGGTGTTTTGTTCCACTCTTGCCACCCTAGTTTTCGTCAGACCGGTGTTATGTTCCTTGATTTTGCATTCCTTACGCGGTTGGGTTATAATGGGAACCCCTTGACAGTTCGCCTTGAATAAAACTCCTCCAGCAAGGCCCAACCTTGGTTTTACCATTTTCCACCTAAGCCTTTTTCCCTTGAGTTCTGCAGACTCAAGGGTCATCTTTATTTTAAACCCCCGGGCCAGTGCTCCTCTCAGTGTTGGTCCAACCCGTCAGCCGCCGGTGACCACCAGGGGCAACTTTGGGTTGGCCTACTGGAAGTTTGGACAATCCGGTGTGCCCTGAGAACAAGATATGTGCAGCTCCTATCGGGATTTGTCAGCACATTCGGGCGGCTTTGCTGGTCTTGTTTTACCATTGTAGAAATGTCTTGTAACCGGGATTCCGAGTCTGATCGGGTCTTCCAGGGAGAAGGAATATCCTTCGTTCACCGTGAGAGCTTGTGATGGGCTAAGTTGGGACACCCCTGCAGGGTTTTGAACTTTCAAAAGCCTTGCCCGCTGTTATGGGCATATGGGAATTTGTTAATGTCCGGTTGTAGAAAACTTGACACTTAACTTAATTAAAATGAATCAACCGCTTGTGTAACCATGATGGTCTCTTTTCGGTGGAGTCCGGGAAGGGAACACGGTCTCGTGTTATGCTTGAACGTAAGTAGTTTCAGGATCACTTCTTGATCATGATAGCTTATCAACCGTTCTTTGCTTCTCTTCTCGCTCTCATTTGCGTAAGTTAGCCACCATATATGCTTAGTGCTTACTGCAGCTCCACCTCACTACCCTTTCCTACCCATAAGCTTAAATAGTCTTAATCTCGCGGGTGTGAGATTGCTGAGTCCTCGTGGCTCACAGATACTTCCAAACAGTTGCAGGTGCCGATGATACCAATGCAGGTGACGCAATCGAGCTCAAGTGGGAGCTTGATGAAGATCGTGTTCGTTGTGTTGTTTCGTTTCCAGTTGATCAGTAGTGGAGCCTAGTTGGGACGATCGGGGATCTAACATTTGGGGTTGTCTTTTTTTTTATTTTGGTTCCATAGTCGGACCTTGATTGTATTCTGGATGATGTATGTTTAAATTGTATTTGTGTGAAGTGGCGATTGTAAGCCTACTCTTTATCCCTTTCTTATTCAGTATATGGGATGTGTAAAGATTACCCCTCTTGCGACATGCCTACTATGCGGTTATGCCTCTAAGTCGTGCTCCGACACGTGGGAGATATAGCCGCATCGTGGGTGTTACAATGTGTCACTTGCCAAACGGACTCTTGACATGGTGATGTCCATAGGATGCTCCGCATCAAGGGAGAGTCAAACACACGACGTAGATGTACGTGGAGCTTGGAAGGCTTATAATATGGTAGCAAAAAGGGTCAGCAACAATCAATTAAGAGATGCAAAGTTGAATAAACGCTCAACGATGGTACTGTGCTGGACCTAGGCTAGACCGTACTAGAGACGCAGGCCTAGAACACGAACAAAATCGCGGCGCGACACGTAAACAAGGGAGGAGCACTCTCTGAATTTTTTTTCACTTTTTTTCTTCTTTTTTTTGCTCCGCAACAAATTTTTTCCAAAAAAGTCTACAAATGGTCTAAAAACTGCCTAGCCAGAATTTTCCAGACTTAGTTTTTTTTGAGTTTGGAACTATTTTTCTACTGCGGGTAGCACGGAATTTTGGGAGTCCTACTCTGTCACGACTCGAAGTATCGCGTGATCTGGAACTCGAAAACAAAGCAACAAATACTGGACTCAGATTAGCACTAGTAGCAGAGATGAATCTGGTGGAACTCGGATTGGTGGCGGCGATGAATCTGGTTGAACTCGGACTGGTGATTGTATATGGCGATGGTATATCTGGACTCGGATTGGTGGTGGTATATGGCGATGGTATATGCGGACTCGGATTGGTGGCTGTATATGGCGATGGTATATGTGGACTCAGATTAGTGGTTGTACATGGCAGCGGCGATGTATATGGTGGGGTGGTGGTATATGGCAATGATGATGATGATGGTGTGGCGGCGACGTGACAACCTCTGAACAGAACTCGAAGCTCTAAGGGACTAGACGCTAAGACCAGCAACTCGACATGACAATGCAACCGCAAATTCAACAAAGCAAAACTCTAAAAAGACTATGCAAAGGCTCAGATTGGTTCAGATATGATGAACTAACCCTATTTTTTTGGCTTTTTCGTGGACTGTAGGTATGAAGAACAGACTCGATCTAAACTACGAAAAACTGTAAAATCTCACAGAGCAACCTAGAGATCTGATCACTAGATAGAGGCGAAGCTGTCCCAATGTTTTGAAGAGATAGATATCGTTTTTTTGTGGGAGTCGACTTTGACGATCCGACTACGAATGTGCGAAGACGTCGCGCCTTAGCAATCGCTAAACCAACTTCTGAGGGTTATTGACCAAGCCGGAGCACGATCAACCTGACCATGAGGGTCTATTTCCTGCGAGCAAACGAAGAACAAGCAAGAAACTGAGATTGCAATATGGATATTGCGAATATAAGATGAAAGCTTTATTGATCAAGGTGGGGTTCTAACACGTCTTGGTCTAGTTGTTGAACACAAACGAAGTACGCGAAGTTGCAGCTATGGCGAACTTTTAATCTAAACAAAACCCAAAGTCTAAACGATGACATAAGGTCTCTATATATGGAGGAAGAGGGGGGAATTTAGTGGCCCTTGGAGGAGGGGTCCGAAACCAACCCTATCTCTTGTTTCCCCACACAGACAAACTCTAAAAACAGCCTATACTTAAGTATTTCGAAAATACATGGGCCTGGACCAAAAATAAGGTGACGCAGCACCTAGAATATCCTCTGGACGAAATTTATGAAGTGGCATCTTGTATATTTCGTCCAAGGCTTCATGCACCCCTTATGGTTGCTTCAAAGTCCTGAAATCATCACTTGTAACTCCGTTCTTGATCCCCTTGCGCATGCCATCATGTCAACGCCTGGTCTTGCTCCAGTGTTCATCCCTCTTATCCATGTCAGGCCCTTCGTTTGCAAGCAAAACAAATGTATCCAATTTAGGCAGCATCATATTCTCATGAACATTAGAATCATTACCAAGAAACGAAAGTACCTGATAATTTAATTGGCGTGTGAGGACATTAGTACCATTGTTACACCCACAACCCCTGCTGTTATACATACTGGACCAATTACTAGAGCTCGCGCACGCCAATTGAATTATCAAGTACTTTCATTTCTTGCTAACGATTCTAATGTTCATGAGAATATGATCCTGCCTAAATTGGATACATTTGTTTTGCTTACAAATGAAGGGCCTAGCTTGGACAAGAAAGATGAACCTTGGAGCAAGTTCAAGCATGGAGATGATGGCATGCACAAGGGGAACAAGAATGGAGTTACAAGTGATGATTCCATGACTTTGAAGGCACCACAATGAGTGCACGAAGCCTTGGACGAATTATACAAGATGCCACTTCATAAATTTCGTCCAGTGGCTATTGTAGGTGCTGTGTCACCTTATTATTGGGCCAGGCCCATGTATTTTCGAAATACTTAAGTATAGGCTGTTTTTAGAGTCCGTATGTGTGGGGAAACAAGAGTTAGGGTTGGCTACCTGTAGATTTTGGGGTTAGTCCCACTTTTAACATTGCAGATTTGAAGCCTTATTTGGGTGAGGAAGATGCGCTTCCGTCGAGGACGACTTCATTTCAAGAAGGGGAGGATGATGAGGACATCAATACCATTGTTACACCCACAGCCCCTACTGTTACATATACTGGACCAATTACTAGAGCTCGCGCACGCCAATTAAATTACCAGGTACTTTCGTTTCTTGGTAATGATTCTAATGTTCATGAGATTATGATGCTGCCTAAATTGGATACATTTGTTTTGCTTACAAATGAAGGGCCTAGCTTGGAGAAGGATGAACATTGGAGCAAGAACACGCATGGAGTTGATGGCATGCGCAAGGGGATCAAGAACGGAGTTACAAGTGATGATTTCAGGACTTTGAAGCCGCCATAAGGAGTGCATGAAGCCTTGGACGAAATATACAAGATGCCACTTCATAATATTCGTCCATAGGCTATTCTAGGTGCTGCGTCACCTTATTAATGGGCCAGGCCCATGTAATTTCGAAATACTTAAGTATAGGCTATTTTTAGAGTCCGTATGTGTGGGGAAACAAGAGTTAGGGTTGGTTTCGGACCCCACCCTCAAGGGCCACGAAATTCCCCCCTCTTCCTCCATATATACAGCCCTTAGGGCGTCGTTTAGACTTTGGGTTTTGTTTAGATTAAAAGTTCGCCATAGCTGCAACTTCGCGTACTTCGTTTGTGTCCAACGACCAGACCAAGACGTCACAGAACCCCACCTTGATCAATAAAGCTTTCATCTTATATTCGCAATATCCAGATTGCAATCTCAGTTTCTTGCTTGTTCTTCGTTTGCTTGCAGGAAATAGACCCTCGTGGTCAGGTTGACCGTGCTCCGGCGTGGTCAATAACCCTCGGAAGTTGGTTTAGCGATTGCTAAGGCGCGACGTCTCGCACGTTCGTAGTCGGATCGTCAAGGTCAACTCCCACAGAAAACGATAGCCACCATCTCATCGAAACATCGGGACACCTTAGCCTCTATCAAGTGGTATCAGATTTCCAGGTTGCTCGGTGAGATTTTACAGTTTTTCGTAGATTGGATCGAGTCTGTTCTTCATACCTACAGTCCACGAAAAAGCCAGAAAAAAATAGGGTTAGTTCATCATATCCGAACCAATCTGAGCCTTTGCATAATCTTTTTAGGGTTTTTGCTTTGTTGAATTTGCGGTTGCATCGTCGTGTCAAGTTGCTGGTCTTAGAGTCTAGTCTTTTAGAGTTTCGAGTTCTGGTCACAAGTTGTCACGCCGCCGCCGCACCATCATCATCGCCCAGCTACCACTTTTGCTTATCCGCCACCGCTCTGAATCCATATCCATATACCACCACCAATCCGTATCCATATACCACCATCAATCTCTATCCATATACCACCACCGCTACCATATACCACCACCGCTGCCATATACCACAACCATATATCCACCACCAATCTGAGTTCTTCTCATATTAGGTTTGTTCTTGAGATCAATCTAAATTCCGATTCGTGTTTCCTTGCCTGCGTAGGTCTCGAAAAAAAAGAAAAAGAGTCTGGAGACCCCCGGGCAGTTTTTAGGCCAAAATTTTCATGGGCAAAATTTTTTCCCTATCCTATTTTTAGACTTTTCTGAGTCTTTTGAGCCACGTGCCATCATAGTGATTTTTAGTCGCACTTTTTCGTCGTCGCTCCCCTGATTTCCGAAAAAAAAGTGAAAAAAAATTTCGTGCCCATCCTATCAGTTTGACGATGGAAGAGTTTTGAGACACTCGCCATTATAGTCATTTTTCGCAAAAAAAAGAGGAGCGCAAAAAAAAACAAAGGAGCGCAAAAAAAAGAGGAGCGCAAAAAAAAGGAGCGCAAAAAAAAGAGAGCGAAAAAAAGAGAGTTCCAGAGTGTGCTTTTCCCTTATTTACGTGCAGCGCCGTGATTTTGTTAGTGTTCTAGGCTCGCGTCTCTAGCACGGTCTAGCCTAGGACCAGCACAGTACCGTCGTTGAGCGTTTATTCAACTTTGCATCTCTGAATTGATTATTGCTGACCCTTTTTGCTACCATACTATAAGCCTTCCCAGCTCCACATACATCTACGTCGTGCGTTTGACTCTCCCTGGCAATCGCTCTATCCAAGCTTTTGAGAATTTTTGACTACAACGGTTGCCGATCACCGCCTGCTGCTGGGTAAGAACTGGTAAGAATTTGAGATTTGCTTGACGGATTTGTGACACCCGCCACCACCACCACTTGTTAGTAGTCTGTAGGATCATATTCTTGTGTGTTTCTATTGCTGCTAACCATGCCAGGATCACAAGCCGACGAGACTGACTGGGAGAACTTGACGAACAAGGAGCTTCATGATACGTTTCAGCAAATGATGAATGGACAGGTGCAAGATGTGATAAACAGATTTGAAGAGGCCATGGAGAAGATAGATGGCATGGAGAAGACGTTTGAAACAAAGCTCGATAACAAGTTTGCTGAATTGCTGTTGCGTTTTCCACCACCACCACCGGCTGCTCTGCCGCACCTCTGCAACAACAGCAACAACATCGACTACCTCCACGTCGGGAAACAGCCCTCCGCCGAGCGAGCCGTGTCCCTCTTCAGTCGGGCCAAATTGCTGGTGCTGCTGTTGATACTTCTGTGGCTCCTACTGCTGATGTGGAGGAGGATGCTTATGTGGGAGATTATGAGGATGAGGTTGATCAAAATCAGAACTACGTGCCACCAACAGCACAACAACCACCAGGTCGTCCACATGCAAATAATGGCAATGGTAGGGCTCACCCTCAGGTATGAGATCATGACCATCTCCCTAAACTAAAATTGAATATTCCATCATTTGAGGGTAGATATGTTCCTGATATATATCTTACTTGGGAGTTAGAAACTGAACAACGATTTACATGTTTACAATATCCCGAGGAGAGACGTGTTCCTGCTGCTGTTTGTGCTTTTACTAGTTTTGCATGTGTTTGGTGGTCTGAGCATTGTAGATTATATCCTATTCCGGCTACTTGGGCTGCTTTGAAAACTGCTATGCGTACTCGTTGGGTTCCACCATATTATCAACGTGAATTACTTCAAAAATTGCAGCGCTTAAGACAGGGAAAAAATTCTGTAGAAGAATATTATCAGGAATTACAAACTGGCATGATTAGATGTGGTATTGTTGAGGAGAATGAAGCTATGCTTGCACGTTTTATGGGTGGATTAAATAGAGAGATTCAAACGATTCTAGAGTATAAGGAGTATACTAATATCACTCGTTTATTCCATCTTGCTTGTAAAGCTGAACGTGAAGTGCAGGATCGACAGGCATTGGCACGGACTAACTTTTCTGCAGGTCGACCTTCATCATGGACACCACGTGCATCATCTACTTCCACACGTTCTGCTACACCGGCGCCTCCCTCGGCTGGCACCTCCAACCGTGATACAATAAAGCAGGCACAATCACCACTATCTGCCAAGAGCACACCTTCTGGGCCTGCAAAGAGCTCTTCTTCATCCATGGCATCAACAGGGCAAACACATGATATTATTTGTCGACGTTGCAAGGGTGGAGGTCATTATGCGAGAGAATGCCCATCTAAGCGTGTGATGATTGTTACTGAGGATGGTGGGTATGAGTCCGCTAGTGACTATGATGAGGAGACTTTGGCTCTTATTACACGTGACGAACACGGTGGAGACGATTCTGATCATGAGACGCAATACATGGCACCTGAAGATGCTGACAGGTATGAATGTTTAGTTGCTCAACGTGTTTTGAGTGTGCAGGTTACACAAGCTGAGCAAAATCAGAGGCATAATTTGTTCCATACAAAGGGAGTTGTGAAGGAACGTTCTGTCCGCGTGATCATAGATGGAGGGAGCTGCAATAACTTGGCTAGCATGGAGATGGTGGAGAAGCTATCTCTCACCACAAGACCACATCCACATCCTTACTACATCCAATGGTTCAACAACAGCGGCAAGATTAAGGTAACACGTACTGTTCGTGTGCATTTTAGTATCTCTACATATGCTGATTATGTTGATTGTGATGTGGTACCTATGGAAGCATGTTCCTTATTACTTGGTAGACCATGGCAATTTGATAAAAATTTTGTACACCATGGTAGAAACAATCAGTATACTCTTGTTCATAACGATAAAAATATTACTTTGCTTCCTATGACTCCTGATTCCATTTTGAAGGATGATATTAATAGAGCTAATAAAGCAAAACAGGAGACAAATAAGAGTGAAAATCAGATTGTGGCAAAAGAATTTGAGCACCAAATGAAGCCTAATAATAAGCCATCTACTGTTGTTTCTGAAATTAAATTGAAAAGTGCATGTTTACTTGCCACAAAATCTCATATTGATGAGCTAGATTTTAGCAAATCTGTTTGCTATGCTTTTGTGTGCAAAGAGGCATTATTTTCATTCGAGGACGTGCCTTCCTCTTTGCCCCCTGCTGTCACTAACATTTTGCAGGAGTTCGCTGACGTCTTTCCACAAGACGTGCCACCGGGATTACCACCTATTCGAGGGATTGAGCATCAAATTGACTTAATTCCCGGTGCTTCGCTACCCAACCGTGCACCATACCGTACCAATCCAGAGGAGACGAAGGAGATTATGCGTCAAGTACAAGAACTGCTCGACAAAGGTTATATACGCGAATCCCTTAGTCCTTGTGCTGTTCCTATCATTTTAGTGCCGAAAAAGGATGAGACGGGATGTTGAGCGTTTTGTTGCTCGCTGCACTACATGTCAAAGAGCTAAGTCACGACTCAATCCTCATGGTTTATATATGCCTTTGCCTGTACCTAGTGTTCCTTGGGAGGATATATCTATGGACTTTGTTTTAGGTTTACCTCGAACAAAGAAGGGGAGGGATAGCATATTTGTTGTCATGGATAGGTTCTCGAAAATGGCACACTTTATACCATGTCATAAAAGCGATGATGCTGTTAATGTTGCTGATTTGTTCTTTCGTGAAATTATTCGCTTACATGGTGTGCCAAATACTATTGTTTCAGATCGTGATACTAAATTTCTTAGCCACTTTTGGAGATGTTTATGGGCTAAGTTGGGGACTAAGCTGCTTTTTAGTACTACTTGTCACCCCCAAACTGATGGACAAACTGAAGTAGTCAATAGAACATTGTCTACTATGCTTAGGGCTGTTTTGAAGAATAACAAGAAAATGTGGGAAGAATGCTTGCCTCATATTGAATTTGCTTATAATCACTCATTGCATTCTACTACTAAGATGTGCCCTTTTGAAATTGTGTATGGTTTCCTACCTCGTGCACCTATTGATTTGTTGCCTCTTCCATCCTCAGAGAAGGTTAATTTTGATGCTAAAGAATGTTATGAATTGATTTTAAAAATGCATGAGTTAACTAAGGAAAACATTGAGCGTATGAATGCTAA
Source organism: Triticum urartu (assembly GCF_056163025.1). NCBI lineage: Eukaryota > Viridiplantae > Streptophyta > Magnoliopsida > Poales > Poaceae > Triticum > Triticum urartu. The sequence continues at coordinate 238,720,075 of NC_141873.1, forward strand.
ATATAAAATTGCTGGAGATAAGGGTAGAAAACATGTTGTGTTTGCGCCTGGAGATCTTGTTTGGTTACATTTGCGTAAAGATAGATTTCCTAATATGCGCAAATCAAAACTAATGCCACGTGCTGATGGTCCTTTTAAGGTGTTAGAGAAAATAAATGATAATGCATATAAACTTGAGCTACCTGTAGATTTTGGGGTTAGTCCCACTTTTAACATTGCAGATTTGAAGCCTTATTTGGGTGAGGAAGATGCGCTTCCGTCGAGGACGACTTCATTTCAAGAAGGGGAGGATGATGAGGACATCAATACCATTGTTACACCCACAGCCCCTACTGTTACATATACTGGACCAATTACTAGAGCTCGCGCACGCCAATTAAATTACCAGGTACTTTCGTTTCTTGGTAATGATTCTAATGTTCATGAGATTATGATGCTGCCTAAATTGGATACATTTGTTTTGCTTACAAATGAAGGGCCTAGCTTGGAGAAGGATGAACATTGGAGCAAGAACACGCATGGAGTTGATGGCATGCGCAAGGGGATCAAGAACGGAGTTACAAGTGATGATTTCAGGACTTTGAAGCCGCCATAAGGAGTGCATGAAGCCTTGGACGAAATATACAAGATGCCACTTCATAATATTCGTCCATAGGCTATTCTAGGTGCTGCGTCACCTTATTAATGGGCCAGGCCCATGTAATTTCGAAATACTTAAGTATAGGCTATTTTTAGAGTCCGTATGTGTGGGGAAACAAGAGTTAGGGTTGGTTTCGGACCCCACCCTCAAGGGCCACGAAATTCCCCCCTCTTCCTCCATATATACAGCCCTTAGGGCGTCGTTTAGACTTTGGGTTTTGTTTAGATTAAAAGTTCGCCATAGCTGCAACTTCGCGTACTTCGTTTGTGTCCAACGACCAGACCAAGACGTCACAGAACCCCACCTTGATCAATAAAGCTTTCATCTTATATTCGCAATATCCAGATTGCAATCTCAGTTTCTTGCTTGTTCTTCGTTTGCTCGCAGGAAATAGACCCTCGTGGTCAGGTTGACCGTGCTCCGGCGTGGTCAATAACCCTCGGAAGTTGGTTTAGCGATTGCTAAGGCGCGACGTCTCGCACGTTTGTAGTCGGATCGCCAAGGTCAACTCCCACAGAAAACGATAGCCACCATCTCATCGAAACATCGGGACACCTTAGCCTCTATCACTAAGGGTTTTATATATGGAGAAGAGAGGGGGGAATTTCGTGGCCCTCGGAGGAGGGGTCTGAAACCAGCCCTAACTCTTGTTTCCCCACACATACGGACTCTAAAAACTGCCTATAATCAAGTATTTCGAAATTACATGGGCCTAGCCCAAAAATAAGGTGACACAACACCTAGAATAGCCTCTGGACGAAATTTATGAAGTGGCATCTTGTATAATTCGTCCTAGGCTTCATGCACTCATTGTGGTGCCTTCAAAGTCATGGAATCATCACTTGTAACTCCGTTCTTGTTTCCCTTGTGCATGCCATCATCTCCATGCTTGAACTTGCTCCAAGGTTCATCTTTCTTGTCCAAGCTAGGCCCTTCATTTGTAAGCAAAAAAAATGTATCCCATTTAGGCAGCATCATATTCTCATGAACATTAGAATCGTTACCAAGAAACGAAAGTACCTGATAATTCAATTGGCGTGCGCGAGCTCTAGTAATTGGTCCAGTATGTATAGCACTAGGGGTTGTGGTTGTAACCATGGTATTGCTGCCCTCATCATCCTCCCCTTCTTGAAATGAAGTCGTCCTCGACGAAAGCTCAACTTCCTCACCCAAATAAGGCTTCAAATCTGCAACGTTAAAAGTGGAACTAACCCCAAAATCTGTAGGCAGCTCAAGTTTATATGCATTATCATTTATTTTCTCTAACACCTTAAAAGGACCATCAGCACGTGGCATTAGCTTTGATTTGCGCAAATTAGGTAATCTATCCTTACGCAAATGTAACCAAACAAGATCCTCAGGTGCAAACACAACATGTTTTCTACCCTTATCTCGAACAAGTTTATATTTAGCATTCATAAGCTCAATTTTTTCCTTAGTTAACTCATGCATTTTTAAAATCAATTCAGCACGTTCTTTAGCATCAAAATTAACCTTCTCCGAAGATGGAAGAGGCAACAAATCAATAGGTGCACGAGGTAGGAAACCATACACAATTTCTAAAGGGCACATCTTAGTAGTAGAATGCAATGAACTGTTATAAGCAAATTCAATATGAGGTAAGAATTCTTCCCACATTTTCTTATTATTCTTCAAAACAGCCCTAAGCATAGTAGACAATGTTCTATTGACTACTTCAGTTTGTCCATTAGTTTGGGGGTGACAAGTAGTACTAAAAAGTAGTTTAGTCCCCAACTTAGCCCATAAACATCTCCAAAAGTGGCTAAGAAATTTATTATCATGATATGAAGCAATAGTATTTGGCACACCATGCAAGCGAATAATTTTCAAGAACCTATCCACGACACCTAATATGCTATCCCTCCCTTTCTTTGTTCGAGGTAAACCTAAAACAAAGTCCATAGATATATCCTCCCAAGGAACACTAGGTACAGGCAAAGGCATATATAAACCATGAGGATTGAGTCATGACTTAGCTTTTTGACAAGTAGTGCATCGAGCAAAAAAACGCTCAACATCCCGTCTCATCTTTGGCCAAAAGAAATGTGTAGCAATTATATCCTCCGTCTTATTGACGCCAAAGTGTCCCATTAATCCTCCTCCATGCGCCTCCTGCAACAACAAAATATGAACGGAGCTAGCTGGAATGAAGAGCTTGTTAGCACGAAACACAAATCCATCGTTAAGAACGAACTTGTTCCAAGTTCTCCCTTCCTTACAATTTTGCAATACATCTTTAAATTCAGCATCGTGCACATATTGATCTTTGATGGTCTCCAAACCAAATATTTTAAAGTCAAATTGTGAAAGCATAGTATAATGACGAGACAATGCATCAGCAATAACATTTTGTTTACCCTTCTTGTGTTTAATGACAGAAGGGAAAGTCTCAATGAATTCAACCCATTTAGCATGTCTACGGTTCAGTTTTGCTTGACTTTTAATGTGTTTCAAAGATTCATGATCAGAATGTATAACAAATTCCTTGGGCCATAAATAATGTTGCCATGTTTCTAAGGTCCGAACAAGAGCATATAATTCTTTATCATAAGTAGAATGGTTCAGAGTAGGCCCACTCAATTTTTCATAAAAGTATGCAATAGGTTTGCCATCTTGTAATAACACACCTCCTAAGAAAATTCCACTAGCAACACATTCAAGCTCAAAAGTCTTATTAAAATCAGGAAGTTGGAGTAAAGGAGCATGTGTCATCTTATCTTCCAATACCGTGAAGGCTTCTTCCTGTGCGATACCCCAAACAAAAGGCCCATCCTTCTTTGTAAGCTCGTCGAGAGGTGCAGCAATGGTGCTGAAATCTCTCACAAAACGCCTATAGAAACCAGCAAGGCCAAGGAAACTCCTCACTTGCGTGACCGTTTTGGGCTGCGGCCAACTCTCAATAGCTTCAATCTTGGCTTTATCAACTTCAATTCCCTGTGGAATAACAACATAGCCAAAAAAAGATACTTGGTCGGTGCAAAAGGTGCACTTCCTAAGGTTACCAAACAAACATGCATCACGTAGAGCAATAAAAACAGCATGTAAATGTTCCAAATGTTCCTCCAAAGATTTCCTATAAATCAATATGTCATCATAGTAAACTACCACAAATCGTCCAATGAAAGCACATAAAACTTCGTTCATTAATCTCATTAAAGTACTAGGTGCATTAGTTAACCCAAAAGGCATGACCAACCAATCATATAATCCAAACTTTGTTTTAAATGTTGTTTTCCGTTCATCTCCCAATTTCGTATGAATTTGATGGTATGCACTACGCAAATCAACTTTGGAGAATATTGTAGAGCCACTCAATTCATCAAGCATATCATCTAGCCTAGGAATAGGATGATGATAAAGAATAGTAATATTATTAATGCCTCTACAATCAACGCACATACGCTACGTACCATCCTTTTTCGGCACTAGTATAATAGGAACAGCACAAGGACTAAGAGATCCGCATATGTAACCTTTGTCTAGCAGTTCTTGTACTTGACGCATAATCTCCTTCGTCTCCTCTGGATTGGTACGTTATGGTACACGGTTGGGTAATGATGCACCGAGAATTAAGTCAATTTGATGCTCAATCCCTCGAATAGGTGGTAATCCCGATGGCACGTCTTGTGGAAAGATGTCAGCGACCTCCTGCAAAATGTTAGTGACAGCAGGAGGCAAAGAGGAAGGCACGTCCTCAAATGAAAATAATGCCTCTTTGCACACAAAAGCATAGCAAACATATTTGCTAAAATCTAGATCATCTACGTCAGATTTGGTGGCAATTAAACATGCACTTTTCAATTTAATTTCAAAAGCAACACTAGATGGTTTATTATTAGGCTTCATTTGTTGCTCAAATTCTTTTGCCACAATCTGATTTTCACTCTTATTTTTCTCCCGTTTTGCTTTATGAGCTCTATTAATATCATCTTTCAAAATGGAATCAGGAGTCATAGGAAGCAAATTAATACTTTTATCCTTATGAACAAGAGTATACTGATTGTTTCTACCATGGTGTACATAATTTTTATCAAATTGCCATTTGTCTACCAAGTAATAAGGAACATGCTTGCATAGGTACCACATCACAATCAACATAATCAGCATATGTAGACATACTAAAATGCACACGAACAGTACGTGTTACCTTAACCTTGCCACTGTTGTTGAACCATTGGATGTAGTAAGGATGTGGATGTGGTCTTGTGGTCAGAGATAGCTTCTCCACCATCTCCATGCTAGCCAAGTTGTTGCAGCTCCCTCCATCTATGATGACGCGAACAGAACATTCCTTCACAACTCCCTTTGTATGGAACAATTATGCCTCTGATTTTGCTCAGCTTCTGTGACCTGCACACTCAAAACATGTTGATCAACTAAACATTCATACCTATCAGCATCTTCAGGAGCCATGTATTGCGTCTCCTGATCAGAATCTTCTCCACCGTGTTCTTCATGTGTAATAAGAGCCAAAGTCTCCTCATCATAGTCACTAGCGGACTCATACCCACCATCCTCAGTAGCAATCATCACACACTGAGAGTTGTATTCTCTCACAAAATGTCCTCTTCCCTTACAAGGACGACAAATAATATCACTTGTGTGCCCTGTTGATGCCATGGACGAAGAGCTCTGCGCAGGCCCGGCAGGTGTGCTCTTGGCAGATAGTGGTGGTTGTGCCTGGTTTCTTGTATCACGGCTTGAGGTGGCACCTGATGGAGGTGCTGGTGCAGTGGAAGTAGAGGATGCACGTGGTGTCCATGATGAAGATCGACCTGCATAAAAGTTAGTTCGCACCAATGCATGTCGATCCTGCACTTCACGTTCAGCTTTACAAGCAAGATGGAATAAACAAGTGATATTAGTATACTCCTTATACTCTAGAATGGTCTGAATCTCTCTATTTAATCCACCCATAAAGCATGCAAGCATAGCTTCATTCTCCTCAAAAATACCACATCTAATCATGCCAGTTTGTAATTCCTGATAATATTCTTCTACATAGTTTTTTCCTTGTCTTAAGCGCTGCAATTTTTGAAGTAATTCACGTTGATAACAAGGTGGAACCCAACGAGTACGCATAGCAGCTTTCAAAGCAGCCCAAGTAGCTGGAATGGGATATAATCTACAATGTTCAGACCACCAAACACATGCAAAACTACTGAAAGCACAAACAGCAGCAGGAACACGTCTCTCCTCGGGATATTGTAAACATGTAAAACGTTGTTCAGTTTCTAACTCCCAAGTAAGATATATATCAAGAACATATCTACCCTCAAATGGTGGAATATTCAATTTTAGTTTAGGAAGATGGTCATGATCTCGTACCTTAGGTGGTGGTGCAGCCTTACCGTTGCGATGATATGCATGAGGACGACCTTGTTGGGGTGGTGTAGGTGGTTGCACATAGTTCTGATTTTGATCAACCTCATCCTCATAGTGGTCCTCCACCTCTGCAGTAGCAGCAGGAGTTACAGAAGCACCAACAGTAGGTACAACAGCACCAGAAGTTTGACCAGGCTCAATGGGAACGCATTGTGCTCATCCCACTTGATTTGGAAGACGATGTGGTTGTTGTTGTAGAGGTGCGACAGGTGCACCGGCCGGTGGAAGACACGCGAGAAATTCATTAAACTTGTTATCGAGCTTTGTTTCCAACGCCTTCTCAATGCCATCTATCTTCTCCATGGCCTCTTCAAATCTATTTAGCACATCTTCCACCTGTCCACTCATCATTTGCTAAAACTTATCATGTAACTCTTTGTTTTTCATGTTCTCCCAGTCAGGCTCGTCGGCTTGTGATCCTGCCATGGTCAGAAGCAATAGAAACACACAAGAATATGATCCTACAAACTACCAGGAAGTGGTGGTGATGGTGTGGTGGACAGTCACAAATCCGTCAAGCGGATCTCCAATTCTTATCAGTTCTTACCAAGCAGCAGGTGGTGATCAGCAACCGTTGTAGTCAAACTCTCAAAGCTTGGATAGAGTGATTACCAGGAAGAGTCAAACGCACGACGTAGATGTATGTGGAGCTGGGAAGGCTTATAATATGGTAGCAAAAGGGGCCAGCAATAATCAATTCAGATATGCAAAGTTGAATAAACGCTCAACGACGGTACTGTGCTGGTCCTAGGCTAGACCGTACTAGAGACGCGAGCCTAGAACACTAACAAAATCACGGCGCTGCACGTAAACAAGGGAGGAGCACACTCTCAATTTTTTGAGTTTGGAACTATTTTTCTTCTGCGGATGGCTCGAAAGTTGGGGAGTCCTACAGTGTCACGACTCGGAGTATCGCGTGATCTGGAAATCGAAAACAAAGCAACAATTACTGGACTCGGACTAGTGGCGGAGATGAATCTGGTGGAATCTCAGACTGGTGGGGGAGATGAATCTGGTGGAACTCAGACTGGTGGCGGATATATGTTGCAGGTGGACTCGGATTGGCGTGATGGCGACTGATATTTGGTGGCGTATATGGACTCGGATTGGCAGTGAATATGTGGTGGCGGTATATGGCAGCGGCGATGAAGTTGGTGCGGTGGAGGTATATGGCAGCAGCGAGGATGATGATGCGGTGGTGATATATGGCAGTAGCGACGTGACAACCTGTGAACAGAAGTCGAAACTCTAAAGGACTAAACGCTAAGACCAGCAACTTGACACGACGATGCAACCACAAATTCAACAAAGCAAATACAGAAAAGATTATGCAAAGGCTCAGATTGGTTCAGATAGGATGAACTAACCCCTAATTTTTTTGGCTTTTTCGTGGACTATAGGTATGAAGAACAGACTCGATCTAAACTACGAAAAACTGTAAAATCTCTCCGAGCAACCTGGAAATCTGATACCACTTGATAGAGGCGAAGGTGTCCTGATGTTTCGATGAGATGGTGGCTATCGTTTTCTGTGGGAGTCGAACTTGACGATCCGACAACAAACGTGCAAGACATCACGCCTTAGAAATCGCTAAACCAACTTCTGAGGGGTTATTGACCACGCCGGAGCACGATCAACCTGACCACGAGGGTCTGTTTCCTGCGAGCGAATGAAGAACAAGCAAGAAACTGAGATTGCAATCTGGTTATTGCGAATATAAGATGAAAGCTTTATTGATCAAGGTGGGGTTCTGTGACGCCTTGGTCTGGTCGTTGAACACAAACGAAGTATGTGAAGTTGCAGCTATGCCGAACTTTTAATCTAAACAAAAACCAAAGTCTAAACGATGGCCTAAGGGCTGTATATATGGAGAGGAGAGGGGGGAATTTTGTGGCCCTTGGAGGAGGGGTCCGAAACCAACCCTAACTCTTGTTTCCCCACACATACGAACTCTAAAAACTGCCTATAATCAGGTATTTCGAAATTACATGGGCCTGGCCCAAAAACAAGGTGACGCAGCACCTAGAATAGCCTCTGGACAAAGTTTATGAAGTGGCATCTTGTATATTTCATCCAAGGCTTCATGCACTCATTATGGTGGCTTCAAAGTCCTGAATTCATCACTTGTAACTCCGTTCTTGTTCCCCTTGCGCATGCCATCATCTCCATGCTTGAACTTGCTCCAAGGTTCATCTTTCTTGTCCAAGCTAGGCCCTTCATTTGTAAGCAAAACAAATTTATCCAATTTAGGCAGCATCATAATCTCATGAACATTAGAATCGTTACCAAGAAACAAAAGTACCTGATAATTCAATTGGCGTGCGCGAGCTCTAGTAATTGGTCCAGTATGTATAGCAGCAGGGGCTGTGGGCGTAACCATGGTATTGATGTCCTCATCAGACTCCCACAGAAAACAATATCTATATCATCGAAACATCGGGACACCTTCGCCTCTATCAAGTGGTACCAGATTTCTTATTTGCTCAGTGAGATGTTATAGTTTTTCATAGTTTAGATCGAGTCTGCTCTTCATACCTACAGTCCACAAAAAAGCCAAAAAGAAATTAGGGTTAGTTCATCATATCCGAACCAATCTGAGCCTTTGCATAATCTTTTTAGGGTTTTGCATTGTTGAATTTGCGGTTGCATCATTGTGTCTAGTTGCTGGTCTTAGTGTCTAGTCCTTTAGAGTTTCAAGTTATGTTCACAAGTTGTCACGCCGCCGCCGCACCATTGTCATCACCGCTACCATATACCACCATCGTCATCACCGCTGCCATATACCACCATCATCATCACCGCTGCCATATACCACCATCGTCATCACCGCGGTCATATACCACCATCGTCATCACCGCTGCCATATACCACCATCGTCATCACCGCTGCCTTTACCACATATCCACAGCCATCACGATAATCCGAGTCCACCTCCATCACCGATTAGCCACCAGTCCGAGTTCCACCGCCCTACATATATCCGCCACCAGTCCGAGTTTCCACCAGATTCATCTCCGCCACCAGTCCGAGTATGAGTCCAGTATTTGTTGCTTTGTTTTGGATTTCCAGATCACGCCATACTCCAAGTCGTGACAAAGTCGTACTCCCCAACTTCCGTGCTACCTGCAGTAGAAAAATAGATCCAAACTAAAAAAAAACTAAGTCTGGAAAATTCTGGCTAGGCAGTTTTTAGACCATTTGTAGACTTTTTCGAAAAACAGTTGTCGTGGAGGAAAAAAGAAGAGGAAAAAAGAGCAAAAAAGTGAAAAAAAGAAGAAAAAAAGAAGAAAAAAAATTTAGAGCGTGCTCCTCCCTTGTTTACGTGTAGCGCCGTGATTTTGTTAGTGTTCTAGGCTCGCGTCTCTAGCACGGTCTAGCCTAGGACCATCACAGTACCGTCATTGTGCGTTTATTCAACTTTGCATCTCTGAATTGATTATTGCTGACCCTTTTTGCTACCATATTATAAGCCTTCCCAGCTCCAGATACATCTACGTCGTGCGTTTGACTCTCCCTGGTAATCGCTCTATCCAAGCTTTGAGAGTTTTGACTACGACGGTTGCCGATCACCGCCTGCTGCTGGGTAAGAATTTCAGATTTGCTTGACGGTTTTGTGACACCCACCATGACCTCTTGTTAGTAGTCTGTAGAATCATATTCTTGTGTGTTTCTATTGCTGCTAACCATGGCAGGATCACAAGCCGACGAGACTGACTGGAAGAACATGACGAATAAGGAGTTGCATGATAAATTTCAGCAAATGATGAGTGGATAGGTGCAAGATGTGCTAAAAAGATTTGAAGAGGCCATGGAGAAGATAGATGGCATGGAGAAGATGTTCGAAACAAAGCTCGATAACAAGTTTAATGAATTGCTCGCGCGTCTTCCACCACCACCACCGGCTGCACCTAACACACCTCTACAACAACAACAACAACAACAACAACAACAACGACGACGACGACTACCTCCACATCACGAAATAGCCCTTCGTCGGGCGAGCCGTGTCCCTCTTGCGCCTGGCCAAACTGTTGGTGCTGCTGTTGATTCTTCTGTGGCTCCTGCTGCTGATGCGGAGGAGGATGATTATGTGGGAGATTACGAGGACGAGGTTGATCAAAATTAGAACTACGTGCAACCACCAGCACCACAACCACCTGGTCGTCCACATGCAAATAATGGAAATGGTAGGGCTCCCCCTCAGGTACGATATCATGACCATCTCCCTAAACTAAAATTGAATATTCCACCATTTGAGGGTAGATATGTTCCTGATATATATCTTACATGGGAGATAGAAACTGAATAATGATTTACATGTTTACAATATCCTGAGGAGAGACGTGTTCCTGCTGCTGTTTGTGCTTTCACTAGCTTTTCATGTGTTTGGTGGTCTAAACATTGTAGATTATATCCTATTCCAGCTACTTGGGCTGCTTTGGAAACTGCTATGCGTACTCGTTGGGTTCCACCATATTATCAACGTGAATTACTTCAAAAGTTACAGCGTTTAAGAGAAGGAAAAAATTATGTAGAAGAATATTATCAGGAATTACAAACTGGCATGATTAGATATGGTATTGTTGAGGAGAATGAAGCTGTTCTTGCACGTTTTATGGGTGGATTAAATAGAGAGATTCAGACCATTCTAGAGTATAAGGAGTATACTAATATCACTCGTTTATTCCATCTTGCTTGTAAAGCTGAATGTGAAGTGCACGATCGACAGGCGTTGGCGCGAACTAATTTCTCTGCAGGTCGACCTTCATCATGGACACCACGTGCATCCTCCACTTCCATTGCACCATCACCTCCATCAGGTGCCACCTCCAGCCATGATACAAGAAAGCAGGCACAGCCACCACTTTCTGCCAAGAGCACACCTGCCGGGCCTGCGCAGAGCTCTTCTTCTTCCATGGCATCAACAAGGAACACAAGTGATAATATTTGTCGTCATTGTAAGGGAAGAGGACATTTTGCGAGACAATGCAAATATCAGCGTGTGATGATTGCTACTGAGGATGGTGGGTATGAGTCTGCTAGTGACTATGATGAGGAGACTTTGGCTCTTATTACACGTGAAGAACACGGTGGAGATGATTCTGATCATGAGACGCAATAAATGGCTCCTTAAGATGCTGGAAGGTATGAATGTTTAGTTGCTCAACGTGTTTTGAGTGTGCAGGTCACACAAGCTGAGCAAAATCAGAGGCTTAATTTGTTGCATACAAAGGGAGTTATGAAGGAACGTTCTATTCGCGTTATCATAGATGGAGGGAGCTGCAACAACTTGGCTAGCATGGAGATGGTGGAGAAGCTATCTCTCACCACAAGACCACATCCACATCCTTACTACATCCAATGGTTCAACAATAGCGGCAAGGTTAAGGTAACATGTACTATTCATGTGCATTTTAGTATCTCTACATATGCTGATTATGTCGATTGTTATGTGGTACCCATGCAAGCTTGTTCCTTATTACTTGGTAGACCATGGCAATTTGATAAAAATTATGCACACCATGATAGAAATAATCAGTATACTCTTGTTCATAAGGATAGCCATATTACTTTGCTTCCTATGACTTCTGAATCCATTTTGAATGATGATATTTATAAAGCTAATAAAGTAAAAGAGGAGAAAAATAAGAGTGAAAATTTGATTGTGGCAAAAGAATTTGAGCAACAAATGAAACCTAATAATCAACCATCAAGTGTTGCTTCTGAAATTAAATTGAAAAGTGCATGTTTACTTGCCACAAAATCTCATATTGATGAGCTAGATTTCAGCAAATCTGTTTGCTATGCTTTTGTGTGCAAAGAGGCATTATTTTCATTCGAGGACGTGCCTTCCTCTTTGCCCCCTACTGTCACTAACATTTTGCAGGAGTTCGCTGACGTCTTCCCACAGGATGTGCCACCGGGATTACCACCTATTCGAGGGATTGAGCATCAAATTGACTTAATTCCCGGTGCATCACTACCCAACCGTGCACCATACCGTACCAATCCAGAGGAGACGAAGGAGATTACGCATCAAGTACGGGAGCTGCTCGATAAAGGTTACATACGCGAATCTCTTAGTCCTTCTATTGTTCCTATTATACTAGTGCCTAAAAAGGATGGTACGTCGCGTATGTGTGTTGATTGTAGAGGCATTAATAATATTACTATTCGTTATCGTCATCCTATTCCTAGGCTAGATGATACGCTTGATGAATTGAGTGGCTCTACAATTTTCTCCAAAGATGATTTGCATAGTGGATACCATCAAATTCGTATGAAATTGGGAGATGAATGGAAAACAACATTTAAAACTGAGTTTGGTTTATATGAGTGGTTAGTCATGCCTTTTGGGTTAACTAATGTGCCTAGTACTTTCTTGAGACTAATGAATGAAGTTTTCCGTGCTTTCATTAGACGATTTGTGGTTGTCTATTTTGATGATATACTGATTTATAGCAGATCTTTGGAGGAACATTTGGAACATTTACGTGCTGTTTTTATTGCTCTATGTGATGCACGTTTGTTTGGTAACCTTGGAAAGTGCACCTTTTGCACCGACCGAGTATATTTTCTTGGCTATGTTGTTACTCCACAGGGAATAGAAGTTGATAAATCCAGGATTGAAGCTATTGAGAGTTGGCGCAGCCCAAAACGGTCACACAAGTGAGGAGTTTCCTTGGCCTCGTTGGTTTCTATAGGCGTTTTGTGAGAGATTTCAGCACCATTGCTGCACCTCTCAACTAGCTTACAAAGAAGGATGTTCCTTTTGTTTGGGGTACCGCACAGGAAGAAACCTTCACGGTATTGAAAGATAAGTTGACACATGCTCCTTTACTCCAACATCCTTATTTTAATAAGACTTTTGAGCTTGAATGTGATGCTAGTGGAATTGGATTAGGAGGTGTGTTATTACAAGATGGCAAACCTGTTGCATACTTTTTTGAAAAATTGAGTGGGCCTAGTCTGAATTATTCTACTTATGATAAAGAATTATATGCTCTTGTTTGGACTTTAGAAACATGGCAACATAATTTATGGCCCAAAGAATTTGTTATACATTCTAATCATGAATCGTTGAAACATATTAAAATTCAAGCTAAACTGAATCGTAGACATGCTAAATGGGTTGAATTCATTGAGACTTTCCCTTATGTCATTAAACACAAGAAGGGTAATGAAAATGTTATTGCTGATGCATTGTCTCGTCGTTATAATATGCTTTCACAACTTGACTTTAAAATATTTGGTTTGGAGACCATCAAAGATCAATATGTGCATGATGCTGAATTTAAACATGTATTGCAGAATTGTAAGGAAGGGAGAACTTGGAACAAGTTTGTTCTTAACGATGGATTTGTGTTTCGTGCTAACATGCTATGCATTCCAGCTAGCTCCGTTCGTCTTTTGTTGTTGCAGGAGGTGCATGGAGGAGGACTAATGGGACACTTTGGCGTTAAGAAGACAGAGGATATACTTGCTACACATTTCTTTTGGCCAAAGATGAGACGAGATGTTGAGCGTTTTGTTGCTCGCTGCACTACATGTCAAAAAGCTAAGTCATGACTCAATCCTCATGGTTTATATATGCCTTTGCCTGTACCTAGTGTTCCTTGGGAGGATATATCTCTGGACTTTGTTTTAGGTTTACCTCGAACAAAGAAGGGGAGGGATAGCATACACTACAAAAAAAGGCACACCCGTGACATTTTGGGCCGAACGAATTTTTTTTCTGTCATACATATGACACTTCTATGACGATAATTGTGACAAAACCCGGTATCATCGTAGATGTGGTGGGCTCCTACTTCTATGAAAAAAAATCATGACAGAAAATGGTCTTTTCGTCCTGGGCGGGCCGGAGACGCAACGGCATAACATTCTTTGGGCCGTCCATGACGGAAAAAACCATGGTACAAGCGAGGGCGAGGAAAATTTCAGGAAGTTCCCGGTTACAGTGGGAGGTCGGGGGCCGAGCGATGCGCGTTTCTCTCGTACACGTGTGCGCATGTGTGCGAGGCGTTGGCTCTAACTGAACCCGAGCGAGACGTTGGGCTCTAACTGAACCCGAGCGATTGCACTGCAGGCTACGCGTTACTGAACCCGAGCGATTGATCGATGGCTGTTAACTGAACCCAATCGAGCGATTCCTTCGCTACTGCTGCTAACTGAAGTCGATCGATGCTGCCTCTCGATGAACAGTGAGCGTTGCGGGGGGGGGGGGGGTGGATGAATAGTTCCCGGTGGGGTGGGAGGAACAGGACCCCGTGGTGTCGCCTCTGGATGAACAGGACCCCGATCGAACGAGCCGGTTGGGGCTGGATGAACAGGACCCCGTGGAGGGCTGGATGAATAGGACAACCCCGTGGAGGGCAGGATGAACAGTAGCCCGTGGAGCGGTGGTTGAACAGGAGCCCGTGGAGAGGGCTGGTTGAACAGTAGCCGGTAGAGTAGGGAGCGGTGGAGGCTGGATGAACAGGAACCCGTGGATGAACAGTCACATGTGGAGGCTTGAGGAGGTCGACGGTGGATGAATAGTAGCTCGTGGAGGCTGGAGGGGGTCGACGGTGGAGATGAACAATATCCCGTGGAGTCCCGTTTTGCGGTACGCCACACCCCTCCAAATGAACAGGACCCCCGTTTCGACCGTAGCACTCCAACACAAGTCCGTTTCGTCCGTTTTGCGGTACGCCACACCCCTCCCGATCAACAGGACCCCCGTTTCGACCGTAGGAGGTCCGTTTCCTCTGTTTTGCGGTACGCCAGACCCCTCCTGATGAACAGGATCCCGTTTCGAATGTGGCCGGTCGAATACAAGGCCATTTCCTCCGTTCTGTGGTACGCCTGGCCTTGTTTCCATCGCATGTTCCGTCCAAGCCCTCCCGATGAACACGATGCATTCTTTTGCCTCTCCATGAACATGACGCATTCTATTGCCTCCCCTTGAACACGACGCGTTCCGTTGCCTCCCCATGAACACGACGACGACGCTGTTTCTCCGTTCTGAGTCAGCCATGTACACGAGCCCTGGCCATACGTATGCGCGAGTAGGCGTTCGAGACCCCGCCCGTATGTACACATACGTGGCCGTATTTTCTTTCTTGCACCCTGGCCGCCTCTACTACGACACGTGCGCGCCTCTACATCGACCAGTATATATGTACGTACACGTTCGCGACCAGAATGACAACACTACGTACGCTTCGACCAGGTGGGTCCCGACCGTCAGTACTTCCTTGTGTGCCAAGATGTAGCTGGTGGGTCCCAGCAGTCAGGGGGGCGAAATACGGTAGCCCGTCCGGTGGGTCCCGTTGTTAGGTGGAGGAATAATTATTTTTGCACGTAATAAGGAGGCACTTCCTTTCTACGGCCGTGGACCCAGCTGTCAGCCTCTCCACGTACAGTCCACGTCCGATGGAAGTCGTTCCTTGACCACGTTGACCATGCCGCGCCGAGAGCACCAGGGCGGTGGACGACGGCGAGGCCTAGGAAGGGGACGACGTGGAGCCGGGGAAGACGCGACAATGGATGCCCACGCGTAGAGGAGTATGAGGGTTCACTGGTTCGCTGCGGTGTGAGGCTGCCGTCGCCGCAGAATAACAAGGGGTGTGGGTGAGTAGAGGGATGGCCTGGCCAGCGGTGGGAGTATTAGGGGGTGGTGAGGCCTCCGCCGCATCGCAGCCGGCCACGGGAGGCAGGAGCATGAGGCATGACCGATGCTGGTTTGGGCGGCTGGAGCAAGAAGACCAGAGGTTGAAGAAGCACTACGGCCGTTGGATGGACATTGTACGGTCACTAGAGCTAGAATCGTGCATATTGACTAAGCTGACAAAGCCCTCCGTCCCCATCAACTTAGGAGGCCCACAAGTCAGCCTGCCACTATACTGGGTCCCAGCTAACAGGGGGAGTATTCATTTTTGCTGTGCGTAATAAGGAGGCACTTCCTTGCGTGCGAAGATATAGCTGGTGGGTCTGAGCTGTCAGCGGCGGTAACATTTTTTTCGCGAAATACAGAGGCCCTTTTGGTGGGTCCCTGATGTCAGGTGGAGGAATCATTATTTTGCGCGTAATAAGGAGGCATTTCCTTGCGTGCGGACGTGGACCCAGCTGTTGGCCTCTCCACGTAAAGTCCACTTTAGATGCATGTCGGTCGTTGACCACGTTGACCAGGCCGTGCTGAGAGCACCAGGGCGGTGGACGACGACGAGGCCTAGGAAGGGGACGACACGGAGGCAGGGAAGACTCGGCAGTTGTTTCCCACGCGGAGGGGAGTACGACTGTACGAGGGTTTACTGGTTTGTCTGTCGTTGCCAAAGAATAAGAGCAGGTGTGGTGAGTAGAGGGATGGCTAGGCCAGCGATGGGAGTACTGTTGGGCGGTGAGGCCTGCGCAGCATTACAGCCGGCCGCGAGGAGGAGGGAGCAGGCAGTCCCGCCGGCGCTTGTTTGAGCGGCTGGAGCAGGAAGAGTAGAGATTGAAGAAGCACGATGGTCGTTGGAAGGACATCCAACAGTCAGTGCTTGTGCGTCAACCTTTTTTTTTACGAAAGCCTCAAATCCGTGGAAAACAGCATACAGCCCATCTGCCATTATTTCTAATAATTTATAGCCCATTTGCTAATTCTTAAGGTTTTTTTGGAGCCCATATTCTTTTTGTTAGCATTACAACCCATATTGTGGCAACCGTAAAAAAAATTATACGAAATTTTGCATATTTCGGTGCAGTCCGAACTGTGTTTATTCCTGAAATTTTGAATCACATTCAAACTGATTTTAAAAATAAATGTATATCAATATAAAATCCAACAAATTCTCCACACATAAAAATTAATGTAATTTAAAATCTTGAAATGAAAAAAAGATATTTGAAACTAATTGCCGGTTTGATGTGTTTTAAAAATGTACAACCCATTTCTCATTACTGATGGGCCATTTTCTCGGCCAGCCGAGTGAAAGCTCTCCTCGTCTTGAAAGATTTGCAGCCCAACAGGCCTGACAAAGCGACTTACTTAGCGAATCACAAAAAAACTGGGTTGTGGCCATGGACCCAGCTGTCAGCCTCTCCACGTACAGTACTCTTCCGATGGAAGTTGTTCCTTGACCATGTTCACCACGCCGCGCGGAGAGCACCACGGCGGTGGACGATGGCGAGGCCTAGGAAGGGGACGACGCGGTAGTGGAAGCTCGCACGGAGAGGACTACAAGGGTTCATTGGTTTGGCTGCGGTGTGAGGCTGCCGTCACCGCAGGGCCTGGCCAGCGATGGGAATAGTAGGGGCGGCAAGGCCTCTGCGGCAGCACAGCCGGCCACGGGAGGCAGGAGCATGTGGCACGACCGGTGCTGGTTTGGGCGGCTGGAGCAAGAAGACCAGAGGTTGAAGAAGCACTACGGCCGTTGGATGGACATCATACGGTCACTGGAGCTAGAATCGTTCATATTGACTAAGTTGACAAAGCCCTTCATCCCCATCAACTTAGTAGGCCCACAAGTCAGCCTCCCAGCAAGGTGAGTCCCAGCTAGCCGGGGGAGTATTCATTTTTTTGTGCGTAATAAGGAGGCACTTCCAGTGGGTACGAGCTGACAGCGGGGGGAACGTTTTTTCGCGAAATACGGTGGCCCGTCCGGTGGGTCCCAGCAGTCAGGGGAAACGATTTTTTTCGCAAAATACTGGTGGCCCATCCGGTGGGTCCCCGCTGTCAGGAGGAGGAATAATTATTTTCCGCGTAATAAGGAGGCACTTCCTTGCGGCTGCCATGGACCCAGCTGTCAGCCTCTCCACGTACAGTACTCTTCCGATGGAAGTCGGTCGTTGACCACATTGACCACGCCGCGCCGAGAGCACCACGGCGGTGGAAAACGGCGAGGCCTAGGAAGGGGACAATGCGGAGCCGTGCAAGATGCGGTAGTGGATGCCCACGCGAAGAGGAGTACGAGCGTTCACTGGTTCGGCTGCGGTGTGAGGTTGTCGTCGCCGCAGAATAACAGGGAGTGTGGGTGAGTGGAGGGATGGCCTGGCAAGTGGTGGGAGTAGTATGGGGGCGGTGAGGCCTCCGCGGTAGCACAGCCGGCCACGGGAGGCAGGAGCAGGTGGCACGACCGACGCTGCTTTTGGCGGCTGGAGCAAGAAGACCAGAGGTTGAGGAAGCACTATGGCCGTTGGATGGACATCATATGGTCACTGGAGTATTGACTAAGTTGACAAAGCTCTTCGTCCCTGTCAACTTAGTAGGCCCACAAGTCAGCCCAACAATATGGTGGGTCCCAGCTAGTAGGGGGTTATTCATTTTTTGGGGCGTAATAAGGAGGCACTTCCTTGCGTGCGAAGATATAGCTGGTGGGTCCGACCTGTCAGCGGGGGGAACGTTTTTTTCACAAAATACAAAGGCCCTTCCTGTGGGTCCTAGCTGTCAGGTGGAGGAATCATTATTTTGCGCGTAATAAGGAGGCATTTCCTTGCGTGTGGCCGTGGACCCAGCTGTCAGCCTCTCCATGTACAGTCCACTTCTGATGGATGTTGTCCATTGACCACGTTGACCAGACCGTGCTGAGAGCACCAGGGTGGTGGACGACGGCGAGGCCTAGGAAGGGAACGACACAGAGCCAGGGAATACTCGGCAGTTGTTTCCCACGCGGAGGAGTACGAGGGTTTACTGGTTCGTCTGCCGTCGCTGGAGAATAACAGCATGTGTGGGTGAGTAGAGGGATGGCTAGGCCAGCGATGGGAGTACGGTGGGGCCATGAGGCCTGCGCGGCAGCATAGCCGGGCGCGGGAGGAGGGAGCAGGCAGTCCCGTTGGCGCTTGTTTGAGCGGCTTGAGCATGAAGAGCAGAGATTGAAGAAGCACGACAGCCATTGGATGGACATCCAACAGTCACTGCTCTCGTGTGTTGACTAAGTTGATAGGGCGTTGCGTGTGCGTTAACCTTTTTTTTATGAAAGCATACGCGTCAACCTGTAGTAGGCGCACAAGTCAGCCTCAAATCTGTGGAAAACAGCATATAGCCCATCTGCCATTATTTCTAATAATGTATAGCCCATTTGCTAATTCTTAAGAATTTATTTGGAGTCCATCTTCTGTTTGTTAGCATCACACCCCATATTGTGGCCACGGTTAAGAAGTATACGAAATTTTGCATATTTCGGTGCGGTCAACTATTTTTAATCCAGAAATATCGATTCACATTCAAACTGTTTTGAAAAATAATTTATATAAATATAAAATCCAAATAATTGTCCACGCATAAAAATCAATGGAATTTAAGATCTTGTAATGAAAAAAAATTGAAACTAATTCCTGGTTTGATGTGTTTTAAAAATGTACAGCCCATTTCTGGGCAAATCGAATGAAACTCACCTCGTCTTGAAAGATTTGCAGCCCAACAGGGCCGATAAAGCAAGTAGGCCTTGTTTGGGTATTTCTTAAAAAAATAGAACTTGGCTAGCCATTTTCAGCAAGAAAAAAACACAACTGGGCTCATGATGTGGTAAACATAAATAAAACCCTGGCTAGATGGGCCACAGCCCCCGCACAGCCCCGTTGTTACCCTGATCCGTCGCTAAAACTAGTATAAATAACAACTACTTGTTCCTCAAAAAAAAACTGCGTGACTTGCTGGGTCCCTGGTGTCAGCCGCTCGTAGTGTAATTCTCTCGTTTATTGACTACATTGACAGTGGCGTGAGCCCCAGATGTCCAACCATTAGGAGGAACCATATTTTTGGGCTTGTACTATAGAGGCACTTGCTTGCGTACTGCCATGACGCTGGTGAGTCCCTACTGTCATCCTCTCCATGTACAGTCATCTCCTTGTTCCTCTCGGTTGTTGACAACGTTGACAACGCAAGAGGGCGGCGCACCGCGCATGGCGAGCGAACCAAGGCCGCAAGGCGGAGGATGACGGCGAGGCCTCGGACGAAACGAACAGGAGCCGTTGAAGATGCGCCGGTCCAGTCGTAGGTGGAGGGGAGTACGAGGGTTGACTGGTTCGGGCGCGGGTGCGTGTTGGGGCTGACGTCGCCGGAGAATAACAGGACGTGTGGGGAATAGAGGGAGGGACTGGCCAACGTTGGAGGGTACGTACGGTAGGGCGGCGGAGGTGCAGCCAGGCATGGGAGGCGGGAATAGGCGAAGCCGATGGGGTGGTTTGGTTTGGGCGATTGGAGGAAGAAGAAGACAAGAGATAGAATATACACGACAGATGTTGGATGTCAATCCAATGGCTGGTAGGCAGAATCGTTTGTTGACTGGCTAGTAAGTCGACACCACCTTTGATAGGCTATTTCCTCGCGGGTCCCAAATGTTAGAATCCAAATCTGTCACGGTCATGTAGCCTTTCCTATGAAAATTTACAGCCCATTTGATGTGCTAGTTCGAATTAAGTTTGTGGGTGCTGGTGGGGGCTAATCACTTGGCTTCTATAATGCACAGTGAGCTCAAGCAGCCGGCGAGAGTGATGTTATTTCCCTTGGTTTGGATTTGTTACAATATTTCACTCTAAATTAAACGAATGGCAAGCCATTTGCCTTGTTTCAAAGAAAAATATGACAGTCACAGCCGAGTTGAAAAGGGCAGGAACATCTAACTCCATCTTACAAACTGTACAAAAGCACGAGGGTTAATTGTTCATCAGGTTTACAAAAAAACCATATTGAAAAGGGCAACAACATCTAACTCCAGCACTGTTTTCGGCAGTCACAGTCAAATGGATCGGTCAGGTCCATAGAATGAACATCCTGGGTCGTAAAATTTAGTGGATTATGACCACAATATGTTTTAAATAGAATCCCGACACGTTCAGAAGCTCTTTTGCCCACCTGAAACTCCTTTTTTTGCTCTTCGACATACCCATCCGTTAAAACCATGCTGCTGATAAATTTAAGCCTGATGGACAATAGTAACCTCACATTCAGTAGGAAGAATGTGACAAATCTTGTGTTTGCATGGTTGGCTACATATTGTTCTAGCGTTACTGTCTTCAATCGAATCTCATGAGAAGTGAGAAAATCCCGATGCTTACGAATCCACCGATTGGTTATAACTTTCTTACCCCGTCCTGTTGCCTAAATAGACATGAAGGTTGAAAACAGTTAAGGTCTAAAAGAAGAGTGTCGAAAGAGCGACAGCTGAACAGTTAATTCTAGTACACTATATGCGGGCTTCCAATGTGCGTGAAATTATCACCTTTATATACAACTTCTCCAGACATGGAAAGCATTGCAGCAAGCTAATAATCTTGTTCAGATCAAAACTATTCATTTGGATATAGAAGATCTTGATAGAATCTAGCACCATTGATGGGCCATCCATGGAGAAACTCTTCATTGAGCATAGAACATAATATTAGTACAAAATGTGTACTCCAAGATGATATATAAATTATGCGCAGAAATTTAAAATGCAGCTTATGGTTACAAGTGTAGATGATAATATAAAGTACCCGAAGAACTGTGGAGCCAAACACCATATTGAAATGAGCACAGAGATCATGTATTACACCCAAGGTCTTCAGTTTAGCCGCAGAGAAGACGGTTATTTGCAACGGTGAATAACTAGAATCAAGGATCAACCTTTGAAGTGAAGGGGCATCTTGGATGATGAGCTGCCTTCCATCAAAAGAAATTCCAATTCTTACAAGGTTAGGCGACTTTATTTGGAGACAACCGATTCTAACTGTGAAAACAAGCACCAAGCACTCCAGCGCAGGGCAACCGGAGTGGATGATGCTGTGCAATGAGGCCTCCGATATACGAACCCGCACAAGTGAAAGTTTCTTGAGAAATTGGAGTCGAAGGTTTAGTACCAGATTGTCTGGTAGGTAGCACTGCGCAAAGGTGGCGGTGTGGAGACAGGACGAAAACCCCGAGATGGACATCGGTGCTGAGGGCACAAGTTCATGGCATTCGGTACATGGTATGTTATTTCTAGGGGAATAGTAGAACTCAAGCAGCTATAGTTCTGTGAATTCAGGGGATTCCAGCCAGGTGTCCACCATGCAGGGCATGGTATGCTTGCTCAGGTAACATGACGGGATGCAGAGGCTTTGAACGGAGCCCTGGTGGGAGGAGATGATGGCTCTGCGGATTTCAAAATCATTGAAGAGAGATAGCTGACGACAGTCGAGATTAAGGGGAACGGCGCGCCATAGAGGGCTCCACCGAATTGAGAGGACTTGGGTGCGGCAGCAATCCTTGGTGGGGAGAAGCGAGATGATCTCCCCAAGGATGGCGTCCGGGAGATCGCTGATGCGGTCCACCCGACATTCTACGGGTTCCTGGGATCCAGTGGGGGCGGGGTTGCCGCTTCTCCCTGCGCTGCCGGGTGCAGGATCTACAACAGGCGTCGCGCTGGCGGGAGCCTCATCTTCTTGGCACTGGGGTCAGCCGACTCCATTTTCCTCGAGGGCGTCGCGTCGCGCTCATGGATTTGAGCAGAGTAACGGATGACGAGCATAGTTGTAGTGCGAGCAACGAAGAAGGGGAACTGGGGGTTTTCTGTAGGAGTGAGGAAGAAGGGGAGCTGGGGTTTTCTGTAGGAGTGAGGTGAGGAATTTGGGGGTACGAGTGGAGCAAGCTGACGTGAGGTGGGTGGGAGCGAGGAGGAAGAAGAGCACCCAGGTTTTTGAATTATTTTACTATTTACTAGTGTGGATGGGCTGTTTTGTCTTGGGACCCGAGAAATAATTACTACTAGAACAGTGGAGACACTCTACAGCTACCCAGAAAAACAATTACTACTAGTACAGTGGAGACACCCTACCGCTTATGGCTCCTCCTAGGTCATTGAAACGTCTCCGTCTACTGAATGCCGTTATACTTTTGTTCACCGACATGCGGGCCATGCAGCGCGTGGGCCCAAATGCCATCCACCAAATTAGAAGGCAGTATGCAGGCGGAGAGTCACCCCGGTCGTAGCGCGGCAGTAACGAGCCATCGTATCACAAAACCCCACCTCCCCGCAGTCTAAGTTTGACGGACGAAGCAACCACCATTTTACTCTCCGCTGAATCCCCTTCTCCCTTGCCGTCTTCAAGAAAGGCAACACTTGCATCTGCCATTGTTCTTCTCTCCGAACGAAGGGAAGGTAAGCAGATCCGTGATGTTGGTATATTTTCGTTCAGAGGAAAAAAAGAACTTTTGCAAAGTACTAACTGATCCTCACTCTCTTTTTTGTTTCATTGTCATTGTGATTGTGTTTTCCTTTCAGTGGACTCCTAGTATTCGGCAGTTTCATGATGGACCAAGGAGAACTAGGCAAAGATCTGCCGATATTGGAGCAGACGCGGGAGGCTGATCCCCACGAGACAGAGAGCTCCAAGAAGATGGAGGCAACCACTGAGGCGACCCCAGATACTGAGATGGTCAATGCCCCATTTGAGGTTACAGCCCCTGTGGCACTGCAGGAGTAGTTTTCCCCCTTCGAGGATGTGTCCCCCCCCCCCCCCCCCGCTGAGCTGGACAAGGTGATTTCCTTCTTTGCCGATCTTGATTGTGGTTTTTCATCTATGTATGTGGTGATTTTTTTAGAAAAGGAAGTATGTGGTGATTAATAATGCAAAATTTTATTAGCTTCGATGCCATGGTATACGTAGTGGTTTAAATAACTTGTGTTTCTTATACTGAAAAGTAATTCAGAATCTATTTCTGTTTCAATTAGAGCCCTGATGCAGACAAGGATTGTGTGGTTATACATGTCACTCACTATGAGGCGGACGACCTGAATATACGCACTGGGAAAACAGAGTTCTTAGGCTGTTGGATCCTGGAAGCCATTAGCGGTTATACCAATGAAGAGTTGTATTCCAGCCTCACTGTTGTCAGGCGTGTTGTCCAGGGTGTATTGAAGCACAAGAAGTTCAAAGCTACTCCTTCCTTTGTGAGGAATACTGTTCTTGTCAAGCTTACGCAGGAAGATGATGTGGCATGCCTCCACAAACAAGTTTATCAGTGGCAAGGCCACAAGGTTCTCTTCATGAAGGTCCACAGGATTGAGCTGCTGCGGGACGTCCTCGATGATGTTCATGGCAAGGTCCGTCTTGTGTCCAACCCAAATTAGATCGAGGCATGAAATAGTTGCCCCAGCTAGTGTTTAATAGTAGTTAGGATTGTGTCTAATTATCCAAACCTTGCATGTTATCGACCCCTCTGGGTCTAGTACTTTGTTTGAATCCGTCTATGGGAACTGTTGCTACTTTTGTGTGCCCGTGAATCATGTGAGAACCATCGTAATTGTTGCTGAAATAGATGCGTCCTCACTAGTTTTTTCATGAATATGGCATGGTAAGACATAAGTTGTCACGATTTATCATATGAGCAGTGTGTGTTTTGATGAAATAGAGCACTCGTTCGAGAACCGTGCGCCGACGTATACATAAGTACTTGTAAACACTGTTGGTGCTACCCCACTTGTAAGCAATTGTGCAAAACATGACACATTGGCTCAGCTCGCTTCAACACTAGGCTATCGACCAACTAACAATCAACAATCTGTTGTGTGACATATAAGAAACTATGTATCTTGTTACAGTGGTTCATGCAGTTAATTGAGGCCACAATGTAATAAATTCCAAACGTTCACACGCTAGTCCAGCGCTCATGTGGAACACTCACATTAAACTCGTATTCATTAAAAACTTGAAAAGCATAAGTTAAGCAATTTTATACATCTCAATGATTCATAGAACATAACAAACATATACTAGTTCACAGCAAAAGACAAAGTTGTGAGAAGGTTTACAAATCAGGAAAAAACAAGCAAGGCTTCTCTCTGAGCAAAGGGCCTCCCGGCAGGCTTAAATTTCCTGGAGTTCACTCTGGTTTTTTCTTGTTGCCACCATTCAGGGTTAGGTTCTCTCATTCCAGAATAACCAATTATAATTGTGGTATCAGCTGGAATGCTGAATTGAACCATGCAGTGTACTGACCAGCTGAAATGCTTGTGCATTCCACTAAATTTAAGCACCGCTATTTGCAGAAATAAGCAGATCACAATGCCACTTGTCCGCGCACCTTTCCAAAAAACCGCCGTGCAGCCGTGCCAGCTAGTCATTGGTCCATGGATGAACTGGTAGAAAGTGCATTCCGGACTAGGATGCAGTTGTTTTCGCTTGTCCCTACACTGCAATCAGGAAGTAAAACGTACGAATCAGCTTCTTTTAGATTGTGTTGGTCATTCTACCTTAGTTACTACCAATGTAGGGACACCTTGAAGACGGGAGGTTAGACGACGGCAGCGAGGAATAGCCATCTCATTTTGTGCAGTTGTATTAAAACTGAGGTGTGTGCTTTTGATTGCGTGGATAGAAACGATACGGAGACAGACATCCCGAAATGATACGGAGACAGACATCCCTGTTTGCGCAAATAAGATATACGGTTATTTAAACAGTGACAGATATTACTACTTTCCCCCGTTTCCTCTTAGAACCAAGTCCTAGATTCATGCTACAGCTTTCCCACTTTCTTCCCTGTTTGAACCAACGCTTTGAGTCGACTGTATGAAATAGCTTTACTTCTAATCTACTACTACTACTACTACTACTACTACTACTACTACTACTACTACTACTACTACTACTACTACTACTACTACTACTACTACTACTACTACTACTACTACTACTACTACAACTACTATAATGCGGCAGTTTTGAAATTGGATTTACCACTCCATCTTCGGTTCTCCCGCCCAAACAAGCATTGGCTCAAAATCCACCGTTCATTTCCCCTCTCATGCATATCACTGCCGTCCATCAAACAAAGGATGACATGATCTGACGGCTAAGAGCTGTCGGATTCGCTCCCGCTCCTTGTGCACATGGCCGACTCTGCTCTCCAAGTAAACAAATAAAGAAGTCCCTGTTGAATCTGGATTGCACCTACTGAAGTTGAGAAATGTCTAGAAACTGCTGCCACCTCCTCACATGCAAGTACGACAAGTTGGCAAATAGCTAGCACATTTTGGTTCCCCGTTGTCACCTGGGAAATAAACACTCTACTACTAACTTATTTTTTTAGATTACTGTAAAAATGAATTTTTTAGATGCCGCTATACTGCAAAGTTTACACTGTTCACATAACATAACATTGCATGGCTGATGCTAGCTAAAGTTTTATTCTGCTTCATCGAGAAATGTAATATTTTTATTATTCGCAGAAAAAGTGTAATATTTTATTTCAGTCATACATAAGCTATACCTCAAGCTAATACAGGACATGAGTGTCTGTCAGACCTAAATGACTTATTTAGTTGCACAAAATAGTCCATAAACATGCATGTAAACCGTCAAACAACTCTGGAACTATACATCAGTGGAACCCAGGAAACATCATATAATAAAACTACAACTTTTATCTTGTAATCAAATTCTTACTTGGAACTCAGTTTGATTTGTGCAAGTGATTTGCTTCTTATTTCAGAATAGTCCTTAGATCATGCAAACAAACACACTATGATATCTACTCAAGATACGAGTACCCATTTCTCTCTCTAAAAAGAAGGTATATGAGTATCTATCATACAGAACATACGTGCAAAGCACGTGCCTTAGTAGAAGTCTAGGTGGCTTTGGAACAGCGGACGGAAGTAGAAAAGGATCCACACGAAGGGAGCTGGGGCTGTAGAGCAAGGCAGGTTTTGAAGGAATATATACCTGAGGGTCATCGGCATGTCGCAAAGACGGCGTCGGGAGGCCGCATCTTGGCCACAATACCGCAGGGAGGAAGAAGGGGTCAGAGGCCCTCCCGAGACGGCGCTCTCTCGGAGAGAACGGCACGGCTGCCGATCGGGACGCGCGGGGAGCCGTTGGTCTCCTCCCTCGTCGCCGATGACAGCGTGAATGATGCACCTACACCCTTGCCCCGGTCGAGGTTGTCCGGCCAGATTTGTGACCAGCCGTGAGCTGAGAGAGAGTGTGGCCACCTATGTGTTGCTTAGATCTGGAGAGCATGAGAGAGTGAACGAGAGGAACCCTAGTAAAGCAAGCGCTAAGGCTCCTGCTTTTATATATAGTGGAGTGATTTTGTTGTACCAGCTTCAAAAAATGCGCTCCTACGTGTACCCGCGAGTGGGTGTGAGAGAACTAGTGCGTGCATGCACCGCTTCTCTTCGTGGGAGTACAATATACTATGCCCAAAGAACGTTCACCGCAAGAGTAATAGTACAAGTGTGTGACATGTGAGCTAAAATAAAATGTGCGTGTTGTCTTTTGTTTTTTAGAAGTTCTGAGGGTATGGTGTGAAGAGCACATATGTTCGTGACGTCTACCTGCAGATAGACGGTGGGTGCGACGTGCGAGTCTGCGAGAGGACTCGGGAGACTCGTGACTCGTGAGGGTGCGTGTGCGTGAGAGAGAGGGGGCACGTATCAATGCAATGCATGTGTCCGTAAATCATTATCCGACAAACGTTCGCCACTAGCCTTTTCCTGACGAACGCCGTAAGGACCGTTAGATCGGCATCCGATAGTGTCAATTTTGCCATGTCATTTAACAGAACAGCCACTCCTCCTACACACAAATCTTCCACGTGAGTGTTAGCAACTACAGTATGCTCCCTCCGTTCCAAAATGCAGTGCATATAGCTTTATTGAAAATTTGAACCTCGCAAACTTTTACCGAGTTTTCATGTACCAAATTGCACATGTAGAATACCATGTATATATATCATTTCATTCATCTTCGAGAGGTAACTATAAAGTTGGGTGAGGAGTCTACAAAGAAAGACCATCGTATCACCTGCAGCAATTTCAAGCATCGTTTAGTGTCGTGGAATATCATAGGAACTCTATATGATATGATTTTTACAAGATTTTTTCCTTTATAGCCAATTGGTTCATAGGAATAGATTCATATACTCCACATTTCAAAGGAAATAAACATGATATCATTTCTATAGCTTTAGAGCCACTTGGTTCATATGAATGGATTCCTATACTCCCTTAATTTCAAAGGAAAATAAACATTAGCATATATTCAATAGAAAAGTTCCTATGGTATGAACAAAATTACATCTCTTTTCTAATCCCTCCTCATAGGAATTGAGAAACATGTCATCTCTATATTCAATGGAAAAGTTCCTATGATGTGAACCAAATGACATCTCTTTTCCAATCCCTACTCATAGGAATTGAGATGCTCCATGTCATCTCGTTCCCTACAACTTCCATGTATACAGCTTCTATTCCTAAATAGATAGTACAACCCACTAGTAGCTTTTTTTCCAAAACATGTAACTATGGCACAAGAACTATATAGTGTGCCAATAACTTTGAAAGATGGTCGCTGGATGAAGCTAACCCGACAGTGCAGAGATAGGCAAATCCGAGCACTACTGGCCATTGGATATCATCAACATTCCACCAGATCTGCCACATGTACAATTTAGAAGACTCCATGGTTGAACTTAAGCATAATGCACAAACCTCAAAACACAAGCACTTCTGCTTTGTTCTAGAATTTTCTGTATCATAATTGATTATTTTTTTCTAAATGAATTGCCATTATTTGTTTTTTACTTTATGATTTACTCCCTCCGTTCCAAAATAGATGACCCAACTTTGCACTAACTTTGTACAATGCACAACCCCATGAATCTTAACATTTTTATAAAACTTATTGATTTTGAATGAGATGAACTATAAGAAGTAAACGAACATCTACATCATGCATATATGACTCATAGCTTTACATCCTATAGTGTGTATTTATTCATAATTTGGTTTGAAAATCTCATGCGTTCAATACATGTGTACCTTACTAGTTTTGAGTAGAGTAGCAAATTTCACGCGGCCCCGGGTATATCAAAATGCAGGGCCCATGCATCATTGCCTTTCGGTCGAACCTACGTCCACAATTTTTTGTACGTACTATATCTCCACTGGTCCCCGAACCCAAAATGCTGCCTCGTTCCCGTAAAACCAAGCGGACCACACATATTTAAGGCGTCGGCTCGAACCCGTTTACTATGACATGGCCCCGCACGCCGTAGTATTCCTACAAACCCTACCGCCGCACTCATCATCGGTTTTCTTCAAGAGGACGAGGGAGAAGCCGATTTGTAGTGGAGGCGCTTTCAAAAAAAGGATCTGTAGTGGAGACCCCTACCCTAGGGTGCCCTAGGTAGCTGCCGCACACATCATTGTTTTCTCTTTTCTTTATGCTCTTGCGCCCTAGAGTGAAATGATGGTTGCTTCGTCCGTCCAGCTTAATGCGAGAAAGGTGGGGCTTTGTGATTTGACCCCTTGTCGCTCATTTTCTACTACTGCCGTGCTACGACCGGGGTGCCTCCAATTCCAACCGTTGCTCCAAACTGTAATTTGGTGCATCGCACATGGAACAAGACGGTGGATGAGCCACATGTCGTCCAAAGGGGTCCTATTAAGTGTGTCGCCATTTCGTGTGCGGACTGACCCTGCTTGAGTTGCTACGCCAACACGACAGGAGCAGCCTACCACTTGGTTTTGCTCCTTGGTGAATCCCGACTATATTGATCTAAAAAGATACATGCTGAACTACCCTCTCCGTCTCGGTTTTTTTATTTTTAGGCGTCTCGGTTTATAGGGCCTGCACATAGTTCCAGGTCATCCATTTGACTAACTAAATATGAGTTACTATGTCACAAAAAGTATATCATTGGATTCTTAAGAGGATGTAGTTGTATTTAAAAGTCGAGGGCGAGGCTTTTCCTGCGCGGTAGGCGGTGGGGCAGTTCCGCCAAGTCGGTTCAACAGAGACGCGAGAAGCCGAGGGAGTAGGCTGCTGCAAACGTAGGGCTGTGTGATTTGACAGCGAGTTACTGCTGGACAGGTGGGGCCCCATGATTGGACTTGCCATTATCATTTTAACTGCGGCGCTATGACCAGCGTGAGTCTCCCAGATTCCTGACCACCTCCATATAGGTGCCTCTCCCAATGCTGCACCATGTAGTAGAGGCTGGCTCTTGCATGAGAGCCCACTTCTCCACTTTTTCCTTGCCTCTCTTTCCTCCACATATGCAAAAAGGCCATGTAAAGCGCACTATTGTACTTACTTTTACTTGCTCCTACAGGTGCTTAAGCTTGCCACATAGGCATAAAGTCTGATGTGGCATGTTAATCAAGAAGAGAGAGACTAGTTTGGTGACCCAAGGAAGAAACGGTGCTAAGCGCGTGTACCTAGGTGAAAAGACAATTTTGAGTCTATAGCTAATTAAATGAAGCAAACTTAGCAACACCATTTCATTGGAAGAGGTCACTCCTTGGCAAATGCAATAAATACACGCGCTTAGCACCGTTTCTTCCTTGAGTACGAAGAAAGAGATAGAGAGGAGTAAAAAAATACACTTATAGCCAACCATGTTGTAGTATGAGTGACTAAGTGATGACTATGTATGACATGCCAACATCAGATAGCCTAACGCACCGTGTTAAATCTCCAAGGGCGCGACCGTGCGAGCGACGCGACGGTCGTGGTAGGCGCGACCATGATACGGGCTGCTGGCAGCCCTTGGATCTGAGATCAAACGCTTGCATGCTAAGTTGCTGAAAATTTGCAGAATAACCCTCCAGGATAGGATATTCACCCATAGGTCTAGAATCACGCTATGCAACCATTCGATCTCAGATCAAGGGCTCTCGGAAGCCCGTATCATGGGAGAATGGAAAGCCACTACCCTGCCGTTCGCACACTGGCAGTTCTTTCCTACTCGTCCTCGCACGTCCTTCAATACTACGACGGTTCGCTCCTAGTCGTCCCGTCCATTCACATTACGGCAGTTCCACTAATCCTAACCCTCCTCCCAAATCCATGGCGTCCTAAATCTCCACGATCGGCGGTGAGTACAAGGTTAGAACCATCACCGGTGATGAGTTCGACGTCATCTACACTCGTTCTTCCGCGACGGTGAAAGGATGCCTTTCTCGCTTCAGCCGCATGTTCGAAAACTCAGATGATGAGTGGGTCACTGTGCTAGATGTTGAGTACACCATAGTCCTGGGACGAGAGAAGGATCTAAAGGACGAAGAGAGGAAGAAGCCCGTCGTGATCCAGGTTTGCGTACATAACGTTTGCTTGGTCTACCACATATGCCATGTCGACGTTGAGTGCCAGGATTTTAAGAACTTCCTCAAGGACAAAAGAGTGAAATTCGTTACTGTAGACTTTGGTAACGACAAAGAAGTCCTGCGTCGGATAGGCCTCGTTGTAGGCAACACCTTCGACCTCCAGAAGAATCGGCTGGTGTCCTCTCATCAGCCTTCAATGCTGACCCTGGCAGGATCCATGGTTCATCCTTCGTACAGTAAATTGGATAAACCTCATTACATGTTTCATCGTCATGAATGGCAGGGGAATGTACTAGATATAGACCACATCCACTACACTGCAATGGATGGCTACCTTTTCTTCAATATCTACAAGGGTTGGATGAAGAGCAACAGCCAAGTGTGCGGTTCAAGCAACGAAGTATCGCCCAAGAGGAAGAGGGACAAGGACGAAGTCGAGGACATGGACGAGGACTCCGAGTAAGGTGGCAGTGTCGTTGCTCATGGTGGTTCTAATGCAGTGTCTACCGGAATAGTTGCAAAGTTTAATTTCAGGCGTGCTTAATTTAATTTGAGGGGTGTGTTGTGCTGAGCCCCCAGCAGAACTATGTTATGTTTCTTCTCGTTACTTTAACTCTTAAGTACGTACATACTAGTATTTCTTACATTTCATCTTTTAGTTGGTATAGTACTACCACTCGTTTCTTCACATTATATACGTACAATATATACAGCCAACATCATATAGCCAGCAGTTTAGTTGTCAAAGAATTTCAGGGTGCTTAGTTTTGTCAAAGAATTCCAGGATGCTTAGAGGGTGCTTGGATCCAAGGGACTTATTTTAGTCTGACTAAAAATAGTCACTTTAAGAGGCTAAAGTTCCAAGCACCCCTGACTAAAGAGGGGCTAAAACTAGTCTTGAGACTAAAAATTTTTAGTCAGGGGTACCCCTACTAAAATGTGGATTAGTCTTCTCTCTACTCATTTAACTCCTCTCCTTTAACACAGGCGAGTTCTGGATTGGAGGGTTTGGAGGATAATAAATGCTCATTAACTTGATTTTAGCCTTTTTAGTATTTGGATCCAAGCATGGGTGAGGCTAGCATGTTTTAGTCCCACTACTTTTAGTCATGGGACTAAAACGTATCCAAGCACCCTCTTAGTTTTATTTGAGGGGTGGGTTGTGCTGGACACCATTATTCTGACTACCCTTTTTAATAGTACTATATGCATAATTTGGCGACAAGCGCTCTCTATATGTACCACCTTTTTTTATTTCAATTTTTGCTCCATGGCGCAATCCATCGATAGTACTACTGTACAAAAGTATACATTTTTAAAAAGGCTAGAGTACTGTTCATCACATATATAGCCAGTTAAATTCTCAACCTAGAACGACGTGCATGCCATGTAGTAAACCAATACGGAGGAAGTATAGTAAAAATGAGGTGATTTTACCGAGCGATCAGCGAGGGAGCATGGCCTGTCATGCGGTCCCACGTGTCATGATGTACCAAGGCTATGCGCGTGTCCCTCTTGAGGCAGAAGCAATACTAGTACGTGGTTTGAGATGATGGTGAATCGAAGTGTGAAATAATGGTTGCTTCGTCCATCTAGGAAAGTGCGGCATTGTGATTTGACGTCTCATTGCTCATTACTACTACTGGGCCTGTACGAGTGGTGTGCGTCCCCCCTGCTGTTCTGCACTGTTATTTGGTGCTTGACACATCGACCCGGTTGCTATATGTCCCACATGTCGGCGATAGGAAGTATAGAATTCATGAAAGGGAGCATCGACGGAGGAGTATACTACAGAATTCATGAAAGGGAGCGAGTTAATTTTGGAAAAATCTGTTTTTACGGAGTACGTACCCACTAGGGTTTATAGGGCTCATCTAAAAACATTCGTTTTTCCGTTTGATAAGTCTCAATTCTACTATACTAGTAGTAGTATCATTACATGTTGGATTTCGAGGTGCGTTAGATCACCCGACGCAAGCAGTGTCAAGAGGAAACTAACCAACGCATATACAAGTTCATGGAAATTTAGTGGTCATTCATGCATTCGTTCTAATTAATGCCTCGGTAAACATAACTTCTTGAGAAAAACAAGCGTATTAATTACTTGTGCAAAATACGAAATTAATTCGACCACTCACCGTCTACCTTGGTTGGAAAGATTTTGAAATTGAGCCATAAACTGGAAAGGATGGAGTACTAACTTTTGTCTCGATTACTATTTGTGGCCTTGTATAGATGCAAAATGTATTTTTTTATAGTGGCCTTGTCTAAGTAAATGGAGGGAGTACTAACCAAAGTACGTAGTAGGGACGAGGAGTAAACGGAGGGAGTAGTAAAATTTTCTCCTCGTGCTGCGAGCCACCGCGCGCGTGGGCGAGGGAGCGGGCGTAAGGCGTACTAGTAAGCAAGCTTCACCTCATCCTGCAAGCCACCGCGCCCGTGGACGGGGGAGACGGCGTACTAAGCAAGCTTCTCCTCGTTCTGTGAGTTGACGGGACACATCAAAAGTACTCAAGTGTATAGAGCCTTGCCTCTAAGGTAGGCCCCACATGGTTTGCCCCTTTTTTTAATTTAACATAACGCGTCAAGTCGCAATTTGTTTGTTCACCCATGGTAGACGATCCTCCCTCCACCAAGTGGACAACCAGTACATGTGCCAAATTACCATGTGCGCTACCTTTTTCGTATAGAAATGAGCTCCACCGTGTACCCGCGCGGGTGTGGTTGGGAAAGAGACGGGAGTACGTGCGCCGTGCGTGCACCTCTTCTCTTCGTGCACGTCCCCCACCTACGTGGTTGTGTGTGAGAGAGATACAAACCTAGACATCATGCGCCGTCCATCCCCATGCCTCCGCCTAGTCCGACCACCAGTCAGCACCACGCCCCACTCCTCCTCACCTTATCTCTCATCTTTCTCCCTCCATTTTTATATACAAGGGGCCACTATCAAAATTACAATTTGTAGATATACAAGGCCACTACACTAATCTATGCAATATTAATGGTGTTTGCCTCGTGGTACTAGCAAAGGAGGACATTAATTATCCCTTGCATGCATGCGGGAGTTTGTAAAAAAATGCATCTTGATGCTCCGTGCAATGCACGGGCATCTTTCTAGTCCATGAAAACAACACATGGCAAAATTCCACGGCTTGGGGCGGCAACTGGCTCCGTCGGGCGAGGGGAGGGAGGTGGATCAGCGAGCCGCATAGCTCGTATCCGGCGGGCTACCCAGCCGGCTTGGATGCGGAATAACTACTCTTCGTAAGCCATTGTAAGAGTGAACAAAATGGTGGAGGAGATAGGGGAGCGGCCCGGTCATGAACGTACATGTGTCCAGAGTGGGTTTCTCGGCTTCCACACGGGTGGGTTTCATGGAGGCATTTGAATGCGGCACGGAGGCGTGTTCAGCCGGGCGTGCCGCGAGTGGCGCCCTCGACTCTGACCTAGGACACCGCGCTGTTCTTCCACTGACATGTGGGCTCTTTGGGTGCATGGCATGCATGTCAGTGACCCAACGCAGGCATCGCACAGTAGAGGAACCTTTGGTGGGCCAGGGCGGTCAGAAGCGGGCATTTCATAAACCAATGATTGTTCATTGAGTGTGACGTCATCTTTTTCATGTAGATAAGCCTACTATGTTGATAGCCCGTTCGATAAGTTGTGATTCATAAAGACCGCTGCAAACATCAATGTTCTTCTTATCACAGATAAGATTGATTAATACCCGTAACAATCCATGTCCTTAACAAAGGGTGCATGCACGTATAGGTTGAACGTGTGTCTTGCGTCATGTGTTGTGTGCATGCAGGCGTGCGAGTGTTGCGTGCGTGCAAGGGTACGTTTCAGTGTTGCATGCATGGGTGCGTACGTGCGCGTGTTCGTGAGTGCATGTGTATGTGTCAGTGTTGCATGCCAACATGCGTGTGTCTGTACGTGTCAGTGTTGCACGTCTGCATGCGTGCGTGTCTTGCATGCGTGCATGTGTATGTGCGGGGTGAGGCTACACGCCAGTCGACTGACTTTTTCATCTCTGGTCATTAGATTTTCCAGCCGTTGGATACGAAATCAACGGCCTCCAGTTTATCATCAAACTCCACCCCCCTGAGCCGCCAGCCACCACCGGTCGAACCGCCAGCCCCCGCCGCCCGCGGCCGGCCCGCCCTCCCCGAAACCACTCTCCACCGCCGGTCCGCCGCCGCACCGGCCATCCCTCTAGCCCCCCCCCCCCGCCGAGCTTTTTCTCCGGGGATCCCCACCCTACCGCCCAATGAACGCCCCCAACCGCAGGTGACTGCCAACCAGAGGTCTCACGACATCGAATACCCACCGACCACTAATTTATTACCATTTCTGTCCATCATATACGCGCTGACGGGTGGGCCCTATGGTAATGTGCGCTGCTGAATGTGGACCATTTGACTGGTCAATTGATCGTGTTATCAACAAATTACGAAGCTATATGGTGAGCCAGTTACCGTATGATCACCCTAAAATGTACTCCTATTTTATTAACACAGTACAGACTCAAACTACCATTTCTTTCTTTCGTATACGGGCTGACAGGTGGCCCCACGGTTACGCGCCCCGATGGTGCAACACTAGTTGCGCCGCGTGGAACGTTTGACTGGTCAATTGATTGTGTCATCAACTAAATACGGAGATGTACGGGTGAGCCAGTGACCGTATAATCATGATATGTATTTGTTTAACACGGTACAGACACAAGGGCTCATATATACGCGCAAGCACTCACCGCTATAAGTGCACACACGCGAACCCTACCCCTATGAGCACCTTTGAGAGAGTGGGCCAGCATATATGATATTGAGATTTCATGAAGTCACCATAGGTGCCTCGTAGTCGAGTGGAACGTCTCCTCCCACTGAACGTACATCGCCAGAAAATACTGAAATTAACACAAGATAAATGCGAGCACCGGGACATTAACCTTGGTGGGCTCGAGAAACCACTGTCCTCTAACCATCCAACCACATGTTGGTTAGCACGACAAAATGTATGTGGTGACCATGATGAGCTTATTCTGAAGTCTAGTGACCATATTGTGCTTTCGCTTCAAATAAAATGACTGTAAGTGTCGTCAACAAAATACGGAGCATGCATCAAATGCAATGTCCGTCAGTGTCATCAACAAAATATGGATACGTATCGTGAGCTAGATACCGTTGTACTATTGTATATGCTTATTTTCTTAGTAGCCGATTGCGTGTATGGTGTGGTGGGCACATCATTTCTAGTTGTGGTGGGTCAACATGAAGACTCATGGGTCGGTTCCATCCCGCGCCACATATAGGTTGGACCGAGACGTGTTATACAAAGAACCATGTGGAGGACTCGGCGTACAACACGAAGCTACCAGAGTCGCGGAGGACTCTATCCCCACTGGTGATAAGCCGACTATATATGATTTGTAACCCTAGGCCCTTAGTATGTTATACAAGCTTGGGGGCTAGTTCGTCGATAATATACACACACGCACAATGCCTGGTATTCACGAGTACTTTGTACACACCCCTATCACTAATATACAGTACCATGAGTAGGCTCTTTCTTCAACTGCAATTGAATTCTAGCATGTGCATGTGTTTATTTCATATTATCGATCCATAGAGTGAGAGCGGTTTGAAATACAGGCAATGGATGCTTTTGCAATTCATATATAAACATTAATTAGTGCACTCCATGTTGTTAGTGTGAAGCACTTTATACATTTGTCACTTGCATGGATACATTCCAAATTGCTAGCTATGAAATAGAATACATGTCGAATTCAACATAAAGGGGGCTTCGAAGATTCGAGTTCATAGGAAGTGCATTCATCTATTTGAACCCGAGATAATGGCATTTGTAAATTATATGTAAAAGGGGGCATCAATCTTTGTTGGGAGTTTGAACATGCTATATATATTCATACGCATATCTAACTTTTTTTTGCAACCAAGGAGATTATATCTGGAACCATGCATGAACTGAGGTAAGTTGCGTATTTTTTAATATATACTCATTTACAATGTATGTTCAAATGTACCCCCTCCATTCCAAAATAATCGTAGCTTTAGGATTTTCAAGAGTAAAGATTTGTGAAGTTCGACAAATCCTGAAAGTTCAATTCAAGAGAACCAAAAATGTTAAGGCCTTCTTTGGTTCATAGGATAGGAATTTTATAGGAATAGGAAAGTCATAGGAAGTGAGATGACATGCATGTCAATTCCTATAGAGAAAGAGATGTCATTTGGTGCATAGGATAGGATTTTTTCCATTGAGTCTAGGCTAATATTTTTTTCCTCCAAAACGTGAAGGATTGATTCCTATCCTACATAGGAATAGGAATCCATTCCTAGAAACCAAAGGGCTTCAAAGGAATTTTTCCTTTGCAAATCCTATCCTATAGAATTCCTACAAAAATCCTACAAACCAAAGGAGGCCTAATGCTTCTGCTCCCAAATATTGAACGAAGCGCCAAATAGGCCTCTGGTCACCCGAAACCGCGCGAGACTAATGTTTTGGTGGTAGGAAATTACTGTCCTGACTCTGGCCCATGTAGCCTATCGGCCCGATGTCCAAAGGTCTAAATCAGGGTAGGTTTGTAACTTCACCAAGACGCCAGAGAAGCATTCATACGCCGTGGGCGCCTACCCATGCGCTCGGCCGAAATCTATCCCGCCCACATTTGGGACACCTGACATGACTGTCCTACCCCCAACCCGCAATATGTCCAAAATTTTAGATGGGGGGAAAGTTCCCAAATTTCAAACAAGCGCATCTCAAACCGTTTCCCCATTCATACTCCGTGGGCGCGAAAACGCCCTCTCCACCAGCCGCAAAACCCCAGCCTCCTCCGTCCTCCAGCACATAGCGGCCAATCCACCGCCGTCCTCCTCCATCACGCCGGAGCCGGTACCTCGACGTCGTCGTCCAATGCAACCGC
The DNA here is from genome assembly GCF_056163025.1 of Triticum urartu. Lineage (NCBI taxonomy): Eukaryota > Viridiplantae > Streptophyta > Magnoliopsida > Poales > Poaceae > Triticum > Triticum urartu. The sequence goes on from NC_141873.1 coordinate 238,758,107, forward strand.
AACCGCAACGCCCTCAAGGACTTAGCAGCTGAAGCTGAGGCAGAGCTGCCTCCACGACGCCGACGCCGACGTGCGCCGTACCAGAACCACTCCGACCACGCCGTCCTGTGCCTCACTGCTGTGGCTCCACTGTCGCAGCCGTCCACCGCACCGGAGTTGTTCCCGCTACGCCGTCGTTCGCCGCCTCAGATCTGCTTCCCCGCCGCCGACAGACGGCCACCGCACCACACCCAACAACTTGGCCATGGGTTCGTCCAAGGCTGCACCGTCCTCCACAACTTCTGGTTTCCGGCGAACAACAAGAAGATCGTCGGAAAAACAGAAGGAGGACATAGCACTGCCAGCAGAAAGAGGTGCTCCTCTTCCCTTATTTGTGCAAATCTTACGTCTCCTCTCACACCGTATTCATCCCACGAAAGAAACTAGTTGAGCGCTTCTTACTGCATCTTCTTCGTGATACTAAATGCACAAGGTTTCCTCCCTTTTACTATTTCACCTTTGCTAGAGGTCAGTAGCCCGCCTGGATTTCAATTCATGGTCAGTCGAACCGCAATTAAAAGAAGCAGCACCCGCTTAGGCGCGCGGAGCACCTAGTCCGCCTGTTCCCCGGGGAAGCGGCGCATCGGTGTCTATCATAGGGGTGTGGGGCGCAGGAGCTGCTTGCGCCTGATCTGGAGGTCGTCGGGGCTTGAATGGATGGTCGGGGGGCGGTGCCAACCACGGCGGTGCGGTGAGGTCGAGGGGAGGGCACAGGCAGGGGAGGAATACTGGGCAGGTGGTCGCTGGCGTTTCGAGGAAGATCGTTAACACTGACTCGCTGGAGGGAGATGAAGGCGATCTGCCCGTTCTTTGTACATCGGACAGTGCAGAAAAAATGGACTGACCTATTTGCTTTCAGCCGACTGTTATTTTCATAGAATCCTGCAGTAATTTAGTGTGCCATGCATGTTGTAGAGCTATCATATGTCTCCCGTCATTTATTTCTCACCGACCTGCTATCTGCTACCTTTACACTATACTAAATGTGCACACACTTCACCCATACTCACACTATTGTTTTTTATGCATGGGTATTTCAGACTCTGACGCGGTGTTGATGAATGCAGAAAAGAAAAGACAGAAGTCGCTCCAGTGTAATTCGAAGATAAGCACTAAGCGTTCCAGTGCTCTAACGGGTGTAGTGTCAGTAGTTGGAGATAGTAAACTTAGCTCTGCAGTTGATGATCTCAATTGCCACACACAACCATCCCAGGTGCTTGCTTTAACTTCGCGCTGTCAAATGTGGTTGCATGTTGCATATGGTGTCTAGCTTGTATTGCTTCCAATTTGGTTAAATTGCATCTGCTTACTTTACACATTATACCTTTGATAATGACATGCCTTCCAGTTTTTGATACATACTACATATGTCTATTAACCATGTTCGTACATCAAACTAATGCTCTTTTTTATCCTTCATCAATCACTTATGATGAGATAGTCACCCGGGGTGGGTTTCTGTGAGACGCCATACTCGTTTAAAGACTGCAGTGTCATCCTCCCCACATAATTCTCAAGAAACAGCAAGGCTAAATGAAGATAGTCAATGTAGCTCTCTAGTTGATCACCGCAATTCCCCCACACCACCATCGCATGTGCTTGCTCTTACTTGGCAGTGTGATATGTAGTGTTCGTCTTACATGAAAGTAGTGTTCGTCAGTATCATGCATCAATGAGTTCTGAAGAGCAAATTTTATTCCTTTTTCTTGTGGGTTTGACTTGACAAGGCAAAATCAAGAAAGGGGAAGGAAAAGAGTAAGGAAGGCGATGATGGTGGTCCTCTGCAGCAACGTAAACAGAGCATCTGTACCGATTCTCCTTGTACTGATAGTGCATTACAAGGTCCAAGTCTCTGCTCCCCTACTCCACAATCCAAGGTGCTTGCTCTAACTTGGCAGTGTGATATCTGGTTGCATGTTGCATATGGTGTCTAGCTCGTATTGCTCCTAATTAGTGTAAACTGCATCTGCTTAGCTTACACATGATACATGTGAATATGACACGCTTTCCTGTTTTTGGTACATACTATATCTTATGATAAGGCACTTTTCTTGTGTATCCCTCATCAATGCTCCTAATTTGTTAAATTGCATCTCCTTAGCTTACACATTACACATGTGAATATGACACGCCTTCCTGTTTTTGGTACATACTACATCTGCCTATCACACCATGTTCTTACATCAAACTACTGTTCTTGTGTATCCTACGTCTATCGCTTATGATGAGACAGTCACGCGCGTGGGTTAATATGAGACGCAATACTCTTATAAAGAATGCAATTTCATCCTCTCCACATGATTCTCAAGAAACATCAAGCCTAAATGAAGATATTGAACGTAGCTCTGTACCTGAAGACCGCACTTCCCCTACACCACCATCACAGGTGCTTTCTCTAACTTCGCAGTGTGCTATGTGGTTGCATGTTGCATACGGTGTCTAGCTTGTAATGCTTCTAATTAGGGTAAATTGCATCTGCTTAGTTTACACACTATACCTGTGAATATGACATGCCTTCCTATTTTTGGTACACACTACATCTATGTGTTAACCTTGTTCTTACATGAAACTACCTCTCTTCTGTATCCTGCATCAATCACTTACGATGAGTCACCTTTATTCGTTGCATATTGCATATTATTTCTAGCCTGTTGCCATGTATTGCTTCTAATTTGGTCAAATACATTTGTTAGGGCACCCTTTTAATTTGGCAGAGTGATATTGGTTTCATCTTTCATATGGTTTCTAGCTTGCATCGATTCTAACAAGTTCAAGCACCTTGTGCTTAGTTTACACTTTATACATCATACATGTCAATATGTCACGCCGTCCTGTTTTTCATATATATTCCATCCTCCTATCATGCGGCTGCCTTACATGAAAGTAGTGTTCGTCAGTATCATGCATCAATGAGTTCTGAAGAGCAAATTTTATTCTTTTTTCTTGTGGGTTTGACTTGATAAGGCAAAATCAAGAAAGAGGAAGGAAAAGAGTAAGGAAGGCAATGATGGTGGTCCTCTGCAGCAACGTAAACAGAGCATCTGTACCGATTCTCCTTGTACTGATAGTGCATTACAAGGTCCAAGTCTCTGCTCCCCTACTCCACCATCCAAGGTGCTTGCTCTAACTTGGTAGTGTGATATCTGGTTGCATGTTGCATATGGTGTCTAGCTCGTATTGCTTCTAATTAGTGTAAACTGCATCTGCTTAGCTTACACATGATACATGTGAATATGACACACTTTCCTGTTTTTGGTACATACTATAACTGTCTATCACACCATGTTCTTACATTAAACTACTCTTCTTGTGTATCCTGCATCAGTCACTTATGATGGGACACCTTTAAGTTGGCAGTGTGATATTGGTTTGCGTCTTGAATATCATTTCTAGCATGTATTGCTTCTAGTTCGATGAACGCCACCTATGACGAGACAGTTTTAACTTGGTAGAGTGATATTGATTGCACCTTCCATATGGTGTCTTGCAGTGTTTCTAATTTGTTGAACTGCCTTCTGCTTAGTTACCACATCATAGGTGTGAATATGGCAAGCCGTCCATTTTTTTGTACATATTCCATCCTCGTATCATGACTTTGCCTTTCATCAGAGTAGTGTTCGTCAGTATCATGCATGAATGAGTTCTGAAGAGCGAATGATATTCCTTTTTCTTGTCGGTATGACCTCACAATGCAAAATCAATAAAGCTGAAGGAAATTGGCAAGGCATTGGATGATGGTGGTCCTTCTGAGCAATTAAAACGGAGGTTCTCTACAGATTCTACTCCGCCATCCTCCCAACAAGATTCGCAAGACAACGCAAGGCTAGACAGTCAACGTAGCTGTGTAGATGATGAGCACATCTCCCCTACTCCACCATCACAGGTGCTTGCTCTCACTTGGCACTATTAAATGTGGTTGCATGTTGCGTATGATGTCTATCTTGTATTGCTTACTTTGTTGAATTGCATCTGCTTACTTTACACATAATGCCTGTGAATATGACATGTGTTCCTATTTCTACATCAGACTACTATTCTTGCATATCCCGCATCAGTCACTTATGATAAGGCACCTTTAAGTCGCCACTGTGATATTGGTTGTGTCTTGCATATGATTTCTAGCATGTACTGCTTCTAATTTGTTGAAACGCCATACAGTTGGAACTTGGCAGAGTGATATTGGTTGCATCTTTCATATGGTGTCTAGCTTGAAGTGCTTCTAATTTGTTGAAATGCCTTATGCTTAGTTACCACATCATAGGTGTGAATATGTCACACCATCCTGTTTTTCATACATATTCCATCCTCGCATCATGTGTTTGCCTTTCATTCGAGTAGTGTTAGTCAGTATCATGCATGAATGAGTTCTGAAGAGCGAATTTTATTCCTTTTTCTTATCGGTTTGACTTCACAATGCAAAATCATTATAGCTGAAGGAAATTAGTCCGGAAGTGGATGATGGTGGTCCTTCGGAGCAACTCAAACATGGGGTCTCTACAGATTCTACTCCGCCATCCTCCCAACAAGATTCGCAAGACAACACAAGGCTGGACAGTCAACGTAGCTATGTAGATGATGAGCACATCTCCCCTACTCCACCATCACAGGTGCTTGCTCTAACTTGACACTATTATATGTGGTTGCATGTTGCGTATGATGTCTAGCTTGTATTGCTTCTAACTTGAATTGCATCTGCTTACTTTACACATAATGCCTGTGAATATGACACGTGTTCCTGTTTCTAGAACATACGTGTACATGATGAGCACATCTCCCCTACTCCACCATCACAGGTGCTTGCTCTTACTTGGAACTGTTATACATGGTTGCGTTTTCCGTATGATGTCTAGTTTGTATTGCTTCTGATTATGTTGAATTGCATCTGCATAGCTTACAACTTATACCTGCGACAATCACTTACCCATAAGACACATTTAACTTGGGACTGTGATGTAGGTTGCATCTTGCATTGTCTTCTAGATTGTACTGCTTCTAATTTCTTGAAATGGCTCTTACGACGAGACACTTTTTACCTGATAGAGTGATATTGGTTGCATGTTCATATGGTGCCTATCTTTCATTTCTTCTAATTTTGTTGAAATGCCTTCCGCTTACTGTTTTTTCATACATATTCCATCCTCCTATCGTACGTGTGAATATGAAACATTGTCTTTTTTTGTATATATTCCATCCTCCTATCCTGCGCTTGCCTTACATCAAAGTAGTGTTCGTATATATCATGCATCAACCAGTTATGCAGAGCTAATTTTATTCATCTTCTTGTGGTTTTGACTTCATAAGGCAATATCAGAAAATAGGAAGGAAAAGAGTAAGTTAGGGGATGTTGGTGGTCCTCCGCACCGACACAAACAGAGACTCTCTAGATTTACCACTACTACTGCTAATGAAGTTGAAGTCCCAAGTCTACATGATGAGTTCATCTCCCATACTCCACCATCGCAGGTGCTTGCTCTAAGTTGACAGTGTGATAATTGGTTTCATGTTGCATATGTTGTCTAGCCGGTTTTTCTTCTATTTTGTTTAAATTGCACATGCTGAGTCTATACGTTATACATGTGCGTATGACATGGATTTTTGTGTCTAGAATACACTGCATCTATCTATCATACCATGTTCTTACATCAAAGTACTACTGTTGTGTATCCTGCATCAGTCACTCATCATTGGATGCTTTTAACATGGCAGTTTTATAGTGGTTGCATCTTGCATTGATTTCTACGTTGTACTGCTTCTATTTTTTTGAATTGCCACTTATGACAAGACACCTTTAACTTGGCAGAGTAATATTGGTTTCATCTTTCATATGGTGTCTAGCTTGCATTACTTCTATTTTCTTGAAAATCCTTCTGCTTAGTTTGCACATCGTAGCTGTGAATATGTCATGCCGTCATATTTTTCTTACATATTCCATCCTCATACGGTTGTCTTACATCAAAGTATTGCTTGTCTGTATCATGCATCAATGAGTTCTGAAGAGTGATTTTATTCTTTTGTGTTGTGGGTACAGCTTGACATGGCAAAGTCAAAAAAGAGCAAGGAAAATAATATAGTAGGGAGTGCTGTTACTTGTCGGGTGAAACGGAAAAGGTTCTGCCGTCGAGATTTTGCTGGTACTTATAGTGCAGTAGAAGGTCCAAGTCCACCGCTAAATCTACAAACACAGTATCACCTGCTCCACCAGCTGCAGCATCCGCTTCAACTGTACCAGCATCTCAACTAGTTACTCGTTCGTTTGCTCCGGAACTGGCCAGTTCCCAAGCTGCCTTCACACCTAACACTACTTCCGAAGCACTGCTGACACAACAAGACTTGGCAAGATCAGATGAACCTCATGAGCATCAACACCAAGACGGTACCTGACCGAGTCAAGTTGCAGTTGCATGCTCCTTTATATGCACTCTCATAGTTTGATGTACACTAACACTTTCCATATTCGTTGTTGAACTAGCACCACGGCGCAAGCGGAAACAGACATCAGGGATAATGCTTGATAGATTAACAAAATCTAAAGGAGGAAGAATGGAGATCCATTTTGAGTTAGGTTTAAAAAGGCCACGTGATTCTACAGAGTCAGCCAAGTTAGTATCAGAGGCAGCCGTTGCCGTTAGGTGTCAACGTGGATCCAGTACAGGAATGAGAAAGACAATACCCAGTTCGACACCTTCCTTGACCATTTATCCGTAAGTAATGTTATTCATCGCAATTAGTAATATTTTCTTGCTCTGTCCCATACTTTCTAGCTTCCTCCTAATAAGACTCACATTCTTTTTTCAATAGATGAGGTTCAAGTTGGATCCGAAAGATGATGCAACTAGACAAGCATGCACTCTTGTTTTTCAGTCTGCTCTGCGACAGTATCAGTACCACCTTAGAAAATCTCACTTTGAAGGCAAGGCTAATAATGAAATTGCCCAAACATCTCTAGTGGAATATGTTACAGATGAAGACCGGACATCCCTTGTTAAACACTGGCCTGATCCAAAGTATCAGGTAGGCTATATGTATTTGATCAGACCACATATTGAACTTGTATTTATGTATGTGCCTTACAAGTGTATCTTCTTCTAGGCTAACTGTTTGAACAACAAAACCAACCGTTCTAAAGTGAAATTCCAACAAACCACAGGATCTCGTAGCTATATTGCACATTGCGAGGCTCTTGTAAATAGCTGCTACTTCCTTCTTCTTTTTCGTCCCATATTATCGTATCTATATTGACTTGTTCCAAATACAGAGGAAATCCCGCGCGGACCAAAAAGAACCTGAACCGAATGCAGTGCAAATCTTCAAGGATTGCCACACCAGCAAGATGAAGGGCATGAGCACACCAGTTCAAGCCGCTGTTGTAAGTCCTTACTCCTCCCGCCTTGAACTGATTGGTAATGTGATGTGTTCATTTAACTACTTGGTTTGCAGCCAATGTCAGTTACTCCGTTCACTTTTATTCACAGTTGTCTTAACGTATCATTTCACCTTACATGGTTTAAAAGAGATGAAGGATATTCTTTTGGTCTTGATCTGTAATCTAGTTATTATGTTCACGTGCGCACACAATGATAAAATAGCATGTTTGTTTTATATTTGTTTGCCCATGATATGAATGATGTCATACTATGTTCATCCTACTTTAAACCATGTCTCTTTATCCTTATATGTCAACGAATGTGAGGAAATAGAAAATACAGTAGGCATGCTACATGGACATATGTTCCGAAAGTGATTTTATTATGTAGTTGGCACTACAATACATGCTAATGTATTACAGTAGTTCACCAAAATAAGTTATGTATAAACGTTTAACCTACTTTTTTTGTTTTTGTCTCATTAGTAACTTATCTGGTACACTAATCTACAAGTTCAAACTTTCAGGAAGCTATGGAACAAATGATTGAACAGCCACAACCACCTGAAGGTGATGAGGCTACTACAGGCACAATGTCAGCTCTTGCTGCAGTGCGTCAGTATCTCTCCACTAATAGTGCAAAAAGCACCTTCCTGCGTAATTCTGGGTTGGTTGTCAAGGTAACCTCGTCCAAATCGCATGCTGAACAAAATCTTCCTGCTAGACAGAGTGATATATCTGTGCTCCAGACACAAGTCCAATCCCTAATGGACGTTGTTTCGGAAAGAAGAATAATGGTTGAGAAATGTCGTCAAGATATGAATGGTTTTGAAACCAGACTATCAGACATTCGCTTCGTTGTTCAAGAGCAATGGCGGAAAAAAGGTGGAGATCGTGCTGCTCCATCAGATTCTATAGCCTGAAACATTAGCACTCAGGTCAAATGATCTGTGCTTCTATACATCTGATGGTGCTTTTATCTAGAAGGACTGTAAACTTTATGCCAACAGGCCTTTTGTTGTATGGTTGGAATTTATTTTGTTGTGATACAACATTTATGATGTTGCCTCAGGCTGCAGTAATTACGACGCTATTTTTGTATAGTGTAGGTTTATCTTAGTAATGTATTCGGCCGAAAGCTTCATAGGAGCCCAACATGCCAACATTCGTCGGGCCCATTCCAATTGGGCTAAAAACGATTACGGGCCGAAATTGGCATGTAGCCCACTAAAAATATCTGGGCCTCAATCAGCATAAGCTTTCATATTTTTCTGGTACGCCTGTGCCCATAGTGGGCCTTTAACGGGCCTAAACATAATTTGGGCCCTTAGTAAAAATAGGTCGTTTACAGGTGTAAATATCTCGATCCCATAAAATACATGGGCCTTTAATAGACCGAAAGTGAGATTGGGCACTGATTGTGCCAAATAACCCACTGGACTTTAACAGACCAAAATTCGGACGGGCCGTAAATGCACCGACCTAATACACAGGCCTTTAACAGGCTGGAACTTCGGTCGGGCTAGATTATCGTCATTTTTATATGGGCTGTTAATGGGCCCGATATGACGTTGGGCCACATATGGCCCATGGTTTACGTCCGGCATTAACTGGCCGAAAATGACAACAGGCCGAAAGTGGCCCAAAGCTATAGTGGGCCTCTAATAGGCCGAATGTCAGACATGGCCGAATATGACCCAAATCCTTCATGGTCGTTTATGGGCCGAAAGTTTTTATGGCCTGTAAATGGGCCCAAATGAAGCCGGACCTTTAACAGGCTGGAAATACACCGGGACGTAATTCGGCCCAATTACTTAGTGGACTGTTAACGGGCCAGAAGTGACCATGGGCCGCGTTGATGACAAGTTTAGGACAGGCCGTTGACGGGCCGATTTGACAGAGAATGTTGGGCCTTTAGCTGGGCCGGCCCATTATGGTCGGCAGAATCTAGTGGGCCTTTAGCTGGGCCGGCCCATTGTGGTCCGCAAAATCTTGTGGGCCACTAGCTTGGCCGGCCCATTATGGTCTTCAAAATCGTGTGGGCCTTTAGCTGGGCCGGCCCATTATGGTCCGCTAAATTTTGTGGGCCTTTAGCTGGGCCGGCCCATTATGGTCCGCTAAATCTTATGGGCCTTCAGTTGGGCCGGCCCATTTAATCTTTGTGGGCCACTTTTGGGACGGTCCACGCGTCAACATATCATAGGCCCATCTCGACCGTTGGATGAGTGACACCTGTGCCAGTGCGGAGCTGACGCGTGGATCCATCAGCCAATGAGAATTTTACACGTGGAAAATCGGCATTGGTCGTGGCTGTTAACGGGTTATCGGATCCAAAATCCGACCCGACAGCTTAACGGCGTTCCGTTACGGTGGATGCCACGTGTCGGTCACCCTTGACGAAAGCACTTCTGTGACGCGCGATTTATCGTCATGGAAGTGGACACTTCCGTGATGATAATTTTGGCAATGTCATGGAACACTTCTACGATAGCACAGGTATGACTATCTTGATTCTGTCATAAATTTGTCATGGATGTACATGCATGACAGAAAACGCGACCTACTATGACAAACATGTACCATCACGGAAGTGTATTTTTTGTAGTGATATTTGTTGTCGTGGATAGGTTCTCGAAAATGGCACACTTTATACCATGTCATAAAAGCGATGATGCTGTTAATGTTGCTGATTTGTTCTTTCGTGAAATTATTCGCTTGCATGGTGTGCCAATTACTGTTGTTTCAGATCATGATACTAAATTTCTTAGCCACTTTTGGAGATGTTTATGGGCTAAGTTGGGGACTAAACTGCTTTTTAGTACTACTTGTCACCCCCAAACTGATGGACAAACTGAAGTAGTCAATAGAACATTGTCTACTATGCTTAGGGCTGTTTTGAAGAATAATAAGAAAATGTGGGAAGAATTCTTGCCTCATATTGAATTTTCTTATAATCGTTCATTGCATTCTACTACTAAGATGTGCCCTTTCGAAATTGTCTATGGTTTCCTACCTCATGCACCTATTGATTTGTTGCCTCTTCTGTTGTAGGGCAAAACCATAGAGGGGGTCTTTTTACACTTGGAGGGGGAAAAGAGGAAGAACACTCAAGAATACAAGTCACAAAACACTCAAACAAACCCAAATATCACATCCACTAGAGTAGCACACATGAGATCCACAAGATTACATGAACAATTCAAGGAAAATAGCACTAGGTAAGTTCTTCCCACTAGGTGAGGTCTTGATCTTAATCTTCTCTAAGAGGAGGGCTTGATAATCCAAAGGATTCTTCCCAAATTGGGTCTATATGTACAAGAGGAGGGGATACAAGGAGCAAAGCTCACAGATGTCTCACATATACTTTGCTTACCCTAAACATGGTTCTAGGTACGACTTATATAGCTTTGGGGTCGAAGGAGATGAAGAGGAGGGCGAGGTGCAATCTTAGCTGGCCATCCTGGGAGGCCTGTGCGCATGGGGGTCCCATGGTCACGGTTCACGCCCGTGCGCACGGGGTGCTCCAGCGCCAACTTCCTGGGCAGTCCATGGGCACGGGGTCTCGGGGGGCCGTGCGCATGGGGTCACCTGGGACTTCCGGAGTTGCTGCTGTTGCGCTCCGTCTTGGTTCACGCGGCCTTGGGGTCCTCCTCCTTCTCCTTGGTGATGCTCCTGAGCTTCATGGTAGTGGTCCTCTTCGTACCTAATGAGACATAGCATATTTTGGTGAGGTAGAAACCAAGTCCATTCGTATTCGTATGCAAGTCAAGTAGGAAGGAGTTCACCTCGGTTTCCAAAGAACGTGCTCTCGCTCTTGTGGCAGGTCTATATGGGGCTTGATGTGTTGGTGTAAAGTGCATGGGGATGGAGGAAGGATGCTCCGCGTCATCTCCCCCCCCTTGGGAGAGATCCAACCATGGATCGTGATCGTCATCACCATGGTACTTGGCCAAGTCTTTGACGTTGTACTTGTCACGTGGGAGGTCAACCTTGTAAGCGTTGTCGTTGTAGCGTGCGAGCACCTTGAAGGGCCCATCGCCTCTCAGGAGTATCTTGGACTTTCTTTCCTTGGGGAAACGGTGCTTGCGTAGATGTATCCATACTTGATTACCCGGTTGGAACACCATTGGAGACTTGTGGTTGTTGAGCTTGGAGGTGAGTCATTGTACGTGTCGCTCGATCGTAGAACGTGTTTCTTCATGCATCTTCTTGAGGTAGGTGGCTCTTGCACTAGCGTCCATGTTTGCTCATTCTTGAAGTGGTAGAGGAAGGATGTCCAATGGCGACAAAGGGTTGAAGCCGTAGACAACCTCGAAGGGGGACTTGCCGGTTGTAGAGTGTCTTGCACGGTTGTAGGCGAACTCGGCAATAGGTAGGCACTCCTCCCACTCCTTGATACTCCTCATGATCAATACGCGTAGGAGAGTGGCAAGCGTCCGGTTGGTGACTTCCGTTTGGCCATCGGTTTGAGGATGATACGCGGTGGAGAAGAGGAGCTTGTTTCCGAGCTCGGCGCAAAGCGTCTTCCAAAAGTAGCTTAAGAACTTGACGTGCCGGTCCGACACAATTGTCTTTGGCACGCCGTGCAACCTCAAGATTTCCCTACAAAAGAGATTGACAACATGTGAAGCATCGTCTGTCTTGTTGCATGGGATAAAATGAGCCATCTTAGAGAAGCGATCTACGACAACAAATATTGAATCCTTGCCATTTTGAGTTCTAGGTAAGCCAAGTATAAAATCCATGCTAATATCTTCCCAAGGTTGTTGTGGAATAGGTAAGGGCATATGTAAACCATGGGATTGAGATTGTGACTTAGCTTTGCAACATGTGGAGCATCGTGTGGTGAAATGTGCAACATTGTGATACATGTGAGGCCAAAAATAGTGCTTGGAGAGCGAGGCAAACGTCTTGTCGCGTCCAAAATGTCCCATGAGTCCACCTCCATGAGCTTCGTGCAACCATAGAGGGGGTCTTTTTACACTTGGAGGGGGAAAAGAGGAAGAACACTCAAGAACACAAGTCACAAAACACTCAAACAAACCAAAATATCACATCCACTAGAGTAGCACACATGAGATCCACAAGATTACATGAACAATTCAAGGAAAATAGCACTAGGTAAGTTCTTCCCACTAGGTGAGGTCTTGATCTTGATCTTCTCCAAGAGGAGGGCTTGATAATCCAAAGGATTCTTCCCAAATGGGGTCTAGTTCTACAAGAGGAGGGGATACAAGGAGCAAAGCTCACAGATGTCTCACATATACTTTGCTTACCCTAAACATGGTTCTAGGTACGACTTATATAGCTTTGGGGTCGAAGGAGATGAAGAGGAGGGCGAGGTGCAATCTTAGCTGGCCATCCTGGGAGGCCTGTGTGCACGGGGGTCCCATGGTCACGGTTCACGCCCGTGCGCACGGGGTGCTCCAGCGCCAACTTCCTGGGCAGTCCATGGGCACGGGGTCTCGGGGGGCCGTGCGCATGGGGTCACCTGGGACTTCCGGAGTTGCTGCTGTTGCGCTCCGTCTTGGTTCACGCGGCCTTGGGGTGGTCCTCCTTCTCCTTGGTGATGCTCCTGAGCTTCATGGTAGTGGTCCTCTTCGTACCTAATGATACATAGCATATTTTGGTGAGGTAGCAACCAAGTCCATTCGTTTTCGTATGCAAGTCAAGTAGGAAGGAGTTCACCTTGGTCTCGAAAGCACGTGCTCTCGCTCTTGTGACAGGTCCACGTGGGGCTTGATGTGTTGGTGTAGAGTCCATGGGGATGAAGGAAGGATGCTCCGTATCATCTTCCATCTTCGGAGAAGGTTAATTTTGATGCTAAAGAACGTGTTGAATTGATTTTAAAAATGCATGTGTTAACTAAGGAAAACATTGAGCGTATGAATGCTAAATATAAACTTGTTGGAGATAAGGGTAGAAAACATGTTGTGTTTGCACCTGGAGATCTTGTTTGGTTACATTTGCATAAGGATAGATTTCCTAATTTGCGCAAGTCAAAGCTAATTCCACGTGTTGATGGTCCTTTTAAGTTGTTAGAGAAAATAAATAATAATGCATATAAACTTGAGCTGCCTGCAGATTTTGGGGTTAGTCCCACTTTTAACATTGCAGATTTGAAGCTTTATTTGGGTGAGGAAGATGAGCTTTCGTTGAGGACGAATTCATTTCAAGAAGGGGAGGATGATGAGGACATCAATCCCATTGTTACACCCATAGCCCATGCTGCTATACATAATGGACCAATTACTAGAGCTCGCGCACGCCAATTGAATTATCAGGTACTTTCGTTTCTTGGTAACGATTCTAATGTTCATGAGAATATGATGCTGCCTAAATTGGATAAATTTGTTTTTCTTACAAATGAAGGGCCTAGCTTGGACAAGAAAGATGAACCTTGGAGCAAGTTCAAGCATGGAGATGATGGCATGCGCAAGGGGATCAAGAATGGAGTTACAAGTGATGATTTCAGTACTTTGAAGCCAGCATAAAGAGTGCATGAAGCCTTGGACGAAATATACAAGATGCCACTTCATAAATTTCGTCCAGAGGCTATTCTAGGTGTTGCGTCACCATATTATTGGGCCAGGTCCATGTATTTTTGAAATACTGAAGTATAGGCTGTTTTTAGAGTCCGTATGTGTGGGGAAACAAGAGTTAGGGTTTGTTTTGGACCCCTCCTCTAAGGGACACTAAATTCCCCCCTCTTCCTCCATATATACAACCCTTAGGGTGTTGTTTAGACTTTGGGTTTTGTTTAGATAAAAGTTCACCATAGCTGCAACTTCGTGTACTTCGTTTGTGTTCAACGACCAGACAAAGGCGTCACAGAACCCCACCTTGATCAATAAAGCTTTCCTCTTATATTCGCAATATCCAGATTGCAATCTCAGTTTCATGCTTGTTCTTCGTTTGCCTGCGGGAAATAGACCTTCGCGGTCAGGTTGATCGTGCTCCGGCGTGGTCAGTAACCTCTCGGAGTTGGTTTAGCGATTGCTAAGGCGCGACATCCTCGCACGTTCGTAGTTGGATCGTCAAAGTCGACTTCCTCCAAAACGATAGCCACCATCTCATCGAAAGACAGGACACCTTTGCCTCTATCAGGTGGAGTCACTCAAATGGATCTCAACCTCACATAGGATGTGTGGCATGCTCTCAAGTGTGGGGCAAGTGGTGGTCACACTCATCCTCTCATAGGAAATGCTCTCAATGTCACGTATGGTGGAGTCACTCATGTCACTCATGTGGTGGTGGCTCTCCTCACATGGAAATTGGGGCATCTCGTCATATGTGGGTGTCGGAGAGATGTAGGTGCAAATGTCTCCATGCTCAATCATGTCGTGGTCGTAGCCGTGGATGAAGGCCAAAGATGGCACATCATCAGTCTCCTCTAAGACTGAAGATAAGGTCTCATGTGCGGTCTCGTAGCTTGACTCAGAGTATGATTCCAATATGGGCGCCGTCTTCATGTTGTTGAAGAGGTTCGTGCTCGTTGCCGTGGTCGAAGGGGATGGCCCTTGCTCGACCTTCTTGTCGCCGTCTTGTTGTAGGAGGCCCATATTATGTGGCATCTCGTAGCTCGTCTCCATGACCGAAGGGAATGTCCCATGCTCGGCCGTCTTCCTTGGGGGGCTTCCGAAGATGGAAGTGTCGCCCTCGCTCGTAGGTGGTCGCCTCATTGGTGAAGATGTCGATGTAGGCGAACTCATGGGAAGTAGGATAAGATGTCGTACATCCGAAGGCAAAGATGCCTCGAGAACACTTGGCGAAGATGACGAAGTGGTTGGTGTAGCCGTAGCTCCGTCTTCGTGGTGCTTGTCTCACGGTCTTCTCTTATGCTCATGAAGGTTGGCCTTGGCGTGAAGTAGGGCTTGTTGGAACTTGTTCCTTTGCACTTGGTGAGCATCGTCATAATGATGTTGGCGTTGTCGCACTTGAGCTCGTAGTATATGTCGTTCGTCGTCGTCGTGCACATGTTGCTTGGAGGTGACTTGTCCTTCATGACGAGGTGGATCACGAACGTGACGGTGGTCGCCATGGAGATGTGGATGTGGACGACTTGTTCTTGCATCATTTTTGCGCTCCGAAGACTTGTGACTTTAACATCACCGCCTTGAGGATGATGAAGGGGAAGAACGGTTAATCAACAAGGTCTGAATCTCCTCCATCCTTGCATCTTGCTCCTCCTTTTGTGCGGAAAGCTTGTTGTCAATGTAGTCCCTTTTCCTCGCTCCGGAGTGGCGAATGTCAATGGAGAGGTTCTCGATGCGCTCTCTCAATCTTGATTGTGCGCCTTGCATTTGTCGTTGTATATCGAACATTGACGCTTTGGTGATGTAGTTGTTCATGCCGTCATTGTTGTGGAAGACCGGAGATGAAATTCCTTGCCTATCCATCACGATAATCGAGCAAATATGAGTGGAGAAAGGAGAAGAACTATACCAAATCTACCTTGACCGTTGTTGAAGATGGATCAATGATCAGTCAATGATGTAACAAGGAAATAGCAAAATTGGTACCAATTCTTGTCGGTTTCTCACACCTACACAAATAAGGCTTATGGTGGAGCTTGGTGAGGATAGTGGCACAAAAAATTGATGCAAAGTGTTAGCAAGAGTCAATAATGTTGAAAGACATTCACAAATTCGCAAGTGAAACAAGTAGACCAATAACAATATGTGGTACACGGAAACACACACAGATAGATAAATGGGGTCATGCAACCAAGTAGTGTGCACAAAATGTGGAATCCATGGAAAACGCTCGTGTTGCACAACTCAAGAGAGACGCTAGCACGATTTCTCTATACGTGGGTACGACACTTGTGCACAACCTATGATATGCAAAATGTATCGGCTTTCTATCCCATGTATGCTATATATGTATGATGTTCCGGTGGTATGATCCAAGATGATCGGATATGACAATGTGGTATGATGCTTTTTTTATGGCCACTTTTGCATAATGCACAAACCAAGATAGCAATTGTATGTATGCGGGAACAAACTTGAGGCACAAGAGATGATATGATGATACCAATATGATATGGTATCTATGCAATGTATGGTGTAGATCACTAATGTGCACAAGTAACGTTGTCGGCAATACTAAAATGGCTAGTCTTGATAGGCAAGTAATGCAAAATAGGCTAGGGGTTATCAATGCAATGGCAAGGGAATATACAATGGAGGGATACCACGATACCAAGATGATATGGAGGTTACTGTCCATGGCGATGATGAGTGGTGGTGATCTTGATGGAGATACCAAGATGATGGAGACTCGTCCCTAAGTAGCCGAAACACCTTAGGAAACGGAAAAACCGCGAACTCAAAATCTCCAATGTCAAATGGTGGTAGTGGGAATGCGGTGGTGGTTGCGGAAGCTCAATGGGATTACGGAAAAGCAATGATGGGTTTTTCGAGTAGGCAATGTGGAAATTGAGGGTAATGGGTTATGTGAGTCGGAGTTGAAGGTCATCGTCCCTAAGTAGCTGAAACACCTTAGGAGACACAACTCACAACTCAAATAAAATTGGGTTAAGTTGGGGGTGGAAGTGTATGGTGGGTAAGCCTATGCGGTAATGGTGGTGGTGGTTGATGAAGACGAAACCGTCCCTAAGTAGCCTAGACACCTTAGGAGACTCAAATCACTCCGCAAGCAACCACTAATGTGATGGGGAACAAAATTGGTTAGGTTGCGGAAGTCGGTGGTGGTGTAGCGGATGATGTGGTGGAAGCCCTAGGTAAAGATACCAAAATTCACAAAATTTTATGGAGTAAAAAGATGTTGGTGGTATTTTTGTGGGAAGGGGGATATAAAGGGCTTCAAAACGAGCTAAAGAACGTCAAAATCGGAGTTCGGATGAATTAGTTATGGCCGAAACAAAATTTGAGCGAAGTCAGTTTTTTACAAGTAGCGGACGTCCGGAAATGGACGGATGTCCGGTCGCCGGACGTCCAGTCGGTTCGGAAATCCGCTAATTTCAGCTCGGGTTAGAGGTTCCAGTCATCCGGTAAGGTCGGACGTCCGGTGGTTCCTGCGGCTCCAGGCGTCTGGTAAGTAACGGTCATCCGGTGGGTCTGGGTCAACACGGGATTTGAGATCCGGGGCGCGATTTTGGGCGGAATTTGGGGATTTTGGGGTCAAAATAAAGGGGATTTCATGAATGAAAGATGGGGAAACTTGGGGATATGCTAGATCCACATGAAACCAAGCAAATCTATGGATCAAATCCAACAAAACTTTGTCAAACCAACAAATCACTAAAAAAACTGGGGCTATTTTTGGTGGGGATTTTCAAATTTAGGGAAGAACACAACAAAATTTTGCTAGAAAACAATGAGGGGAGGCTCCGAAATCGTGATCAATGTGGCTCATGATACCAAATGTAGGGTAGGAACCCTAATCGGCCGATCTTTCACGAAAGGAGCGGATCCCATGATGAACATGAGGAACATGAGGAGGGAAACGAGGGGAAAATCACAAAGGGAACACAAGAGAACGCTCAAACCAACAAGAATGATCACACATGCGCTAGATCCATGAAAACAAATGAAGATACAAGATCCAAAGTCAACAACGGAAGATACAAGAGGTAACCGGTCTTCTCCGTGAGGAGGTCTTGATGTTCTTCTCCGCAAGAAGTTCTTGAATCCAAAGGGATCTTCTCCGAAGAGGGGCCGCAGTCTCTCTCGTGGAGTAGATCCGACGTGGATGAGCAATGCTGATGTGGAGCATCCTACGATCATCCCCATGTACACTTCGACTACTTCCCAAGCCCCAAGAGGACATACGATGAGACCTCGACCATATTCCATTGGAAACAAGGTGAACTCACTCCTCTTCGAACCGTCACTTTCCACCTGTGAGACATGGCTACTACCTCATGCATGGACCTTGCATATACTCAGGTACAATCGAGACGACCATGGAGGTTCCAAGGACCAAGGACAAGCATGGAAGAGGAGAAGGAAGAAGAAGCAGGGAGAAGCTTCTGGAAAGCCCGGAACTTCCGGCCTCTGCCCAGAACTTCCAGCCCCCGGACCTTCCGGCCTGCCCAGAACCTCCGGCCCCCGGAGTCCAGACCAGCGAGCGCGCCAACTCTCTGGATAGCCCGGAACCCGGACGGAACCTGCCAGAACTTCCGGCCTGCCTGTGTGCAAAGACTCGGGCCAAGGGCCCATGTATCCCCCCTCTCACTTACCCCTTCGTGGGCTAGCACTATATATACTCCCCCACCTCCTCCTAGTTAGGGTTAGCATTGGTTTAGATCATTTTAGAGATAGAGCATTGCTCATCCACATCGGATCTACTCCACGAGAGAGACCGCGGCCTCTACGCAGAAGATCCCTTTGGATTCAAGGCCTCCTTGCGGAGAAGAACTTCAGGACCTCCTCACGGAGAAGACCGGTTACCTCTTGTATCGTCCGTTGTTGACTTTGGATCTTGTATCTTCCTTTCCGTTCATGGATCTAGCACATGTGTGATGATTCTTGTTGGTTTGAGTGTTCTTGTGTTCCCCTTGTGATTTTCCCCTCATTTCCTTCCTCGTGTTCTTCGTGTTCATCGCGGGATCCGCTCCTTTCGTGAAAGATCGGCCGATTAGGGTTCCACCCTACATCATCTTGGTATCATGAGCCACGTTGATCACGATTTCGGAGACTCCCCTCGTTGTTTTCTAGCCTAATTTTGGTGTGTTCTTCCCCAATTTCGAAAATCCTCACCAAAAATAGCCCCAAACTTTTTTCTGTGATTTGTTGGTTTGACGATGTTTTGTTGATTTTGATCCACGGATTTGCTTTGTTACGAGTGGATCTAGCCTTCCCCATCTTTTCTCCCTTTTATATCCATGAAATCTTCCCAATTTTGACCCTGAAAATCGAGTTTTTCTGCCCCCATTCTCAGATCTGGAATTTAGGGTTCGTCCTGGAAGAAATTCCACGACCCCCGGAACTTCCGGACTCCCCCGGAACTTCCGTCCCCCGGAACTTCCGGACTCCCCCGGAACTTCCGTCCCCCGGAACTGCCGTCCTAACCCTGGAACTTCTGGGCTAACCAGAAAGTTTACCTCAAAAATCCCCAGACTCCCCGCACTTTTTCCGCCACCCCCAGAACTTCCAGCCCTATGCCCGGAACTTCCGGGCTAACCCGAAACATTACACAGAATTTCAGCATCAGCCTCTTTCACCGTTTTGGTCACAACTTTTCACTCCGAACTCCGATTTGAGTGTTCTTTGGCTCGTTTTGAAGCTATCGATGTGACCGAGGACCTCACCTTAGTTTCAGCACCTTTTGAACCCATCAAATTTTTGGAATTTTGGCATCTTTGCCTAGGGCTTCGACCACATCAACCGCTACACCACCACCGAATTCCGCAACCTAACTAATTTTGTTCCCCATTGCATATGTGGTTGATTTAGTAGTGATTCGAGTCTCCTAAGGTGTTTCGGCTACTTAGGGACGATTTCTTCTCATCAACCACCACCACCACTTCCACATAGGCTTACCCACCATACACTTCCGCCACCCCAACTTAACCCAATTTTGTTTGTGTTGTGAGTTGTGTCTCCTAAGGTGTTTCGGCTACTTAGGGACCATGCTTCCAACTCTGACACTATGTATAGTCCACCACCTTACCCTCCATTTCCGCATTGCGTACTCCACAACCCATCATTGCCATTCCACAATTCCATTCAGTTTCCACAAAACCACCACCGCATTCCCGCTACCACCATTTGACATTTGAGATTTTGAGTTCGCGGTTTTTCCGTTTCCTAAGCTGTTTCGGCTACTTAGGGACGATTCTCCATCATCTTGGTATTTCCATCAAGACCACCACCACTCATCATTGCCACGGACGGTAACCTCCATATCATCTTGGTATCGTGGTATCCCTCCATTGTATATTCCCTTGCCATTGCATTGATAACCCCTAGCCCATTTTGAGTCACTTGCCTATCGAGACTAGCCATTTGAGTATTGCCGGCAATGTTACTTGTGCACATTAGTGATCTACACCATACATTGCATACATACCATACCATATCGGTATCATCTTGGTATCATATCATCCTTTGTGCCACAAGTTTGTTCCCGCATGTATACAATTGCTATCTTGGTTTGTGCATTGTGCAGAAGTGGCCACACAAAAAATAAGAATAAAGCTTTTAAGCAAAAGAAAAAGAGAGCAAAGAGCTTGTAAGCAATAGCCATAACATCATACCACATTGTCATATCCGAACATCTTGGATCATACTTGGGATAGAAGTCATTGCATTTTTTTCTCCTATAGGTTGTGGACAAGTGTCGTATCCTCCTATTGAGGAATCGTGCTAGCGTCTAGAGTTGTGCAACAAGGGCATTTTCTGTGGATTCCACATTTTGAGCTCATTCCTTGGTTGCACAACCCCATTCATCTATTGTTGTGTGTGTTTCCGTGTGCCACATATTGCTATTGGTCTACTTGTTTCACTTGCAAATTTGTGAATCTCTTTCAACATTATTGACTCTTGATAACATTTTGCATCAAATTTTTTGTGCCACTATCCTCACCGAGCTCCACCATAAACCTTATTTGTGTAGGTGTGAGAAACCGACAAGAATTGGTACCTATTGTACTATTTCCTAGTCCACATTTGATGTAGGGTAGGAACCCTATGGGCCGATCTTTCACGAAAGGAGCGGATCCCGCGATGAACACGAAGAACATGAGGAGGGAAACGAGGGGAAAATCATGAGGGGAACACAAGAGAACACTCAATCTAACAAGAATGATCATACATGCACTAGATCCATGAACACAAAGGAAGATAAAAGATCCAATGTCAACAACGGATGATACACGAGGTAACCGGTCTTCTCCGTGAGGAGGTCTTGAAGTTCTTCTCCGCAAGGAGGTCTTGAAACCAAAGGGATCTTCTCTGTAGAGGCCGCGGTCTCTCTCGTGTAGTAGATCCGATGAGGATGAGCAATGCTGTATCTCTAAACATGAGCTAAACCAATGCTAACCCTAGAAAGGATAAGGGGAAGGTCTATTTATAGTCTAAGCCATGAAGGGGTAAGTGGGAGAGAGATACAAGGCCAAAGGTCTGGCTGCGCACAGGCAGGGTCGGACGTCTGGTCGGCGTCGGACGTCCGGTCGCTCGCGGGGGTCCGGTCGTCCGGAGGGCGTCAGACATCCGTCGTTTTGCTTCGGGATGGGTGGCACCGGATTTCGAGTGAGCGTCGGATGTCCGGTGCCAGGGACTTGTCGGACGTCCGGTCTTTGTCGGTCGTCTGACGGCTTTAGAGGGTCGGACGTCCGGTGGCTTCTGGTCGTCCGGTCGCTGTAGACTTTGCAGCTCCTTCTTCTTCCGTCTTCTATTCCATGCTTCCCTCGCAGATCGTGTAGGTATTCCTTGGCGCTTGCACTCCTCCTCGTCATCCATGAAGTTCCGGCAATACCTATGCATGCACACGAGAGGGGTGTCAAGCAGTATACCATCCTCGA
Organism: Triticum urartu; assembly: GCF_056163025.1. NCBI lineage: Eukaryota > Viridiplantae > Streptophyta > Magnoliopsida > Poales > Poaceae > Triticum > Triticum urartu. The sequence goes on from NC_141873.1 coordinate 238,780,003, forward strand.
AGGGGTCAAGTGAGCACGTGTAAAGGAGATGATTCACCTTTGTGTATGTGAAGTAGATGTTGCACATGTCACTTGCCAAACGGACTCTTAACATGGTGATGCCCGTAGGATGCTCCGCATCAGCTCCCCTCCCTTGGGAAAGATCCGACCTCGGATCAGAATCCAAATCACCATGGGAAAGAGATGGCGTCGCCGTGGAGGAGTGGCCAATCACCAAGTTCTTGTTATCTTGAAGCTTGAAATGGGCATTCTCCAATGTTGCACCATCTTGGTATTCCTTCAAAAGGAGCAAAGACAACAAACACTTGGAAAAACAAATGTGGTTAGCGTTAGTGCAAAACCAAGCATTCAAGAGGTGATTCACCAAACAAGCGTCGTCATCATGCAAAGCATATGGTTTGACAAAGGATTGTGACATGGCATATAAGCACATAAATTGAGCACACGCAAGGATATCATGGAAAGAAGTATGCAAATGTGAGGTAGTGATGCAAATTTGTGTGACAAGAGAAGAAGCATCTACCTCATGGTCATAGGAAGCATGCTTAAAGCTCTCAATGAAAGGTCAATGGTAGGCATAGGAAGCATTCACAACACCAAATAAAATGAAGTTTCTAAACACATAGGTCAAGTGCAAGACAATACAAGCATAATGTGCATGGGGTGTAGTGAATATAGTGTGGCACTCAACACAATAGAAAGAGAAAGTGTTCATCATATGTGAAGTGATGACATTGTTGCAACCAAACATATGAGAGGAGCAAGTAATACAAGAATTGGATGCAACACAGAAGGCATATATATCATGATGCATGGAGCGGTGAAAATGACAAGTCGAAGCAAGCTCTCTAACATGTGTGCAATCAAGTGGTCCAAGATGAACAATAAGCCTCATGGTGCAAGCAACACAAGTAGTATGATCCGCAATATCCATGCTCAAGAAATATGTCACCTTGAAGGCGTGTCCTTATGAATTCTTCACAATGCCGAAGTGGTAGGAAAGGTGTTGGAGAAACGAGTCATGGTCGAATGTATGAGGCTCGCTCTCAAGATCTTGAATGGTCAACTCATGTGAAGCAGAAGTCGACACAAGGTCCAAGTAACCTACACATGCACAAAAGAAAGAAAAGAATGTATGCGCATGGTAGATAAACACATCATCCATCATGATGGTTCTGTTCTCTTGCACATAACCATTAGAAGCACAAGTGCATGAATAATATGATGCAATAATGGCTATATTCATGGCACTAGGTATATGGTGCAAAGAGGTAAGACAAGCATGCTTCACAAGAAATATGTCAAAATCTCCAAATATATGTGAGAATGTTATGGGGGCAAACTCATTATCAAGACTAAAATCATTGTTCACTCAATACATGGAAAATCATCTAGCATGAGAGAGGCAACATATGGAGATATATGACGACAAGCAATCACAATCATGTGCAAAGCATGTAGATGGTTGTCATCAACCGCATGAATCGAGCAAGTTTGAGTCATCGGTGATGCAACAAGGCAAGCAAACATAGGAATCAAGTAGTGCAAGCTAGTAGTGCAAAGATGCAACATACTAGAGGAAAGCATGTCAATCATGTCATGTGAGCAAATAATAGTCATACGCAATGCACATGACATATCGCAAGCACGAACACAAAGCAAGATGAAAGTATCATCATAGGCATGGGGCACAAAGCAAACATGGCAATAACAAGGAAAATCTCCACCAAGCTTGCAAATACACATACAAGTATGAGAATCAATCATCATGTGTAATGCAAAGAATGGGTCACAAATGCATGGCAAAAGCATATGAATGAGCATATCATGCAAAGTGAACATGGCAAGATGGGAAAATGATATATAATGGACAACAACCCATAGCCAAGTGAGGGCCATGTAGAAGAAATGCACGAAGTCTTTGCGCGAAGAGAGCGGTGGGAAAGACACTCCATGGGATCCCAAATCATCATTGCTCCCTAGAGCTCGTTTTGTCAACTCGTGGGATCGCGAGGTTGACAAGAATTCATGGGTACCTACACAAAAGAGACACAAACGATAGAGATTGTGTGTGGTAAATGTACACATCATCCATCATGATGTGTATGTGCACGTGAGAGTTAGCACGAGATAAGCATCGCTCAAAGAAATTTGATGCATGGTATAAGAACATGTCATCCATCATGAAAGAATAGTTGTTGTGTATAACACGATGGGGACGCAAAGTGAGCATACAAGTATAGCAAGTGTGTGGCACATCAATAGCATGTTTATTCATGGGGGGCATATTGTGCACACAAGTATTGGGATCATGCAACGAATAGGATGATTCAAAATTTCCTAAAATGTATGAGGAAACTATGGGGGTCTCCTCATGAGCATTATCGGAAACATCATATGGAGAAAATGGATAACATCCAAAACAATGCATATCTGAAGCTAGGTGGTTATGGCATGGCATATGAGATAAATGATGCAAAGGTAGGATGTCAATATTATCACAAGAGAAACAAATGCCAATAACCATAGGCTTGTCATCTATGCCATATGTGCAAATTGGGTTTATTTTAATAGCATGTTCATAGTCACTATGAAGAGATTGCAAATATGACATATGATTGATCTCATGCATAGCATATGACAAGTGAAGCGGATTGGCAAACATGATGTGACCGAGAGAATTAGCACAAGAAATACTATGTAACATGGCATCACAACTAATAGACTCCACATGGCAATCATCATACTCATCATAAATGGGTAAATCATCGCATGGGGACGTCACACTAGCATGAAGCATGGAAATATGTTGATCAACATAATGCAAGCAATCAATGTCAAGAATGTCCACTAGTGGGACTAGAGCATCACCTTCACCTATGTTACCATTTTCATTCCACTCAAGCGGTGTAGGTGAGGTGGGGAAGACCAAATGGTGGTCATCTTCATCTTGATGGAACCATGTGGGGGTGCATCATATTCCACGATGGCCATCGTCTTGTCCAAAGGGAGGACGTAGTCATCGCGACTCGGCGCACCATCATATATGGGACCTAGCACCAAATGAGCAGACACAATAGAAGTAGAGGTCAAGTTGTTATAAATGCAAATGGCCTCACATGCCCTATCAACTATCACACTCTCTCTATGTGGTGGTTCACTCACTCCCTCAAAATAAGTGCACTCAATCTCACGTATGGTGGAGTCACTCATCTCACTCAAGTGGTGGAGGTTGTGGCTCTCCTCACGTGGGAATTGATGCAACACATTATATATGGGGCTAGTGGTGAAGTCACTCTCACTCTTAATATGGGGCTAAAGTCACTCAAGTCATCACATGTCGCCGTGGTCGAAGGGAAAATCCCATGCTCAACCGTCTCGTTGTCGTCGCCGTGGATGAAGGCCGAACATGGCACATCATCACTCTCGCCTCCTAAGATGGAAGCATCATCCTTGCTCGTCACCATGTCGCTCGCCTCCAAAGCTTGGTCCTTGATGGTCTCCTAGTCGTAGTCATCGCCGCACCATCTTGAAAAAGAGTCGAAGTAGACTCGGCATCAATAATGCCACAAAGAGGGATGGCGGTGAAGTTGAACTTGGGAGCATCGTCTTGGAGCTCGTCGGGCTTGGACATCATGGTGGTACTAGCCTCATGCTCGTTCTCATGGAGCTTGGTCATCGCGAAGTGAGCTTGGTGTGGAGAAGCTTTGGCCTTCATGAGTTCTGGTTCCGCCTTGAGATCACCAATGTAGTTGTCGTCGAGGAACTTGTAGTTCTCGAGGAAGATCGTCTTGGAGATTTCATTGTGCAATCCAATCATGAAGTGGAACTTCATCGAAATGGGGTCGTCCACGCCGGCTCGTCGCAAGGCTTTCTTCATCTCCTTGAAGTACTTGTCGATGGACTTGGATCCTTGGATGGTTTTCTCCAATTGACGTTGAAGTTGTTCCGTGTAGGTTGGAGGCATGAACTCTCGTCGCAAAGCTCTCTTCGTCTTGCACCAACTCATGTCGTAGGTCTCCGAAGGTGCATGAAGCCACCATGTGGATGCGTAGTCATGGAAGTTCCTTGTGGTGCACTTCACTTGTTCTTCGGGATGAACTTGATGTAGCTTGAGGTAGTCGTCCATCAAATGCTACAAGTCGAGATACTCCTCGGGTTCTTGAGTACCATAGAAAGCAATCACGTGGTCGATGTCGATGTCGTAGTAGCTCGTGGAAGTCGCGTACTTGAGATTGGGGAGCTTCTCTTGAGGTTCTTGTGGGCGAAGATGCCGTATATCCGAAGGCGAAGATGCCAAGGGAGATGGTGAAGTCGTTGAGCGGTTGTTGGTGTTGAGCTCTTGACATTCACGTTCTTTTTGGTGATGTTGTCGATGTCGATGTGATCTAGCCGGAGATGGTAGCTCGGAGGCATGTGCTCTTGAGCGTCTTCTCGAAGATAAGGAAGATCGCTTGTATGACTTGATGAGGGCTTTGAGCTTGCATCTTGGCGTCGGTGGAGTTGTTCGTGGTGTCAAACTCCTCGTTGTTGTTGTATACCGAAGATGAAATGCCTTGTCTATCCATCACAAGACTCGAGCTAATATGAGTGGGAGAAAGAGAAGAACTATACCAAATGTACCTTGACCGATGTTGAAGATGGATCAATGATCACTCCAATGTGGAACAAGGAAATAGCACAATTGGTACCAATTCTTGTCGGTTTCTCGCACCTAAACAAATAAGGCTTATGATGGAGCTCGGTGAGGATAGTGGAACAAAAATTTGATGTAATATGTTACAAAGAGTCAATAATGTTGAAACAGATTCACAAATTCGCAAGTGAGACAAGTAGACCAATAGCAATATGAGTGGCACAGGGAAACACACACACAGATAGATAAATGGGGTCGTGCAACCAAGGATGAGCACAAAATGTGGAATCCACAGAAAACGCTCGTGTTGCACAACTCAAGAGAGACGCTAGCATGATTGCTCTATAGGCGGATACGACACTTGTGCACAACCTATAAGATGCAAAATGTATGAACTTTCTATCCCAAGTATGCTATGTATGTATGGCTCTCGGTGTTATGATCCAAGATGATCTTATATGCAATGTGGTATGATGCTATGGCACTTGCTTACAATCTCTTTGTTCACTCTTTTGCTTAAAAGCTTATTCTTTTCTTCTTCTTTTTTGTATATGGCCACAATACGAAATGCACAAACCAAGATAGCAATTGGGTATATGCGGGAACAAACTTGAGGCACATGAGATGATATGATTCCAAGATGATACCTAAGGTATGGTATGTATGCAATGGAAGGTGTAGACCACTAATGTGCACAAGTAACGTTGCCGGCAATACTCAAATGGCTAGTCTCGATAGGCAAGTGACGCAAAATGGGCTACGGGTTATCAATGCAATGGCAAGGGAATATACAATGGAGGGATACCACGATACCAAGATGATATGGAGGTTACTGTCCTTGACGATAATGAGTGGTGGTGATCTTGATGGAGATACCAAGATGATGGAGACTCGTCCCTAAGTAGCCGAAACACCTTAGGAAACGGAAAAAATGCGAACTCAAAATCTCAAATGTCAAATGGTGGTAGCGGGAATGCCGTGGTGGTTGCGGAAGCTCAATGGAATTGCGGAATGGCAAAGATGGGTTGTGGAGTATGCAATGCAGAAATGGAGGGTAAGGTGGTGGACTATACACGGTGTTGGAGTTGGAAGCACGGTCCCTAAGTAGCCGAAACACCTTAGGAGACACAACTCACAACACAAACAAAATTGGGTTAAGTTGGGGTGGTGGAAGTGTATGGTGGGTAGGCCGATGCGGAAGTTATGGTGGTGGTGGTGGTTGATGAAGGAACAACTGTCCCTAAGTAGCCTAAACACCTTAGGAGACTCAAATCACAACTCAAGTAACCACTAATGCGAAGGGGAATAAAAATGGTTAGGTTACGAAAGTCGGTGGTGGTGTAGCAGATGATGTGGTGGAAGCCCTAGGAAAAGATGCCAAAATTCACAAAATTTGATGGAGTCAAAATATGTTGGTGGTATTTTTGTGGGAAGGGGGATGTCAAGAGCTTAAAAACGAGCTAAAGAACGAGAAAATCGGACTCCGGATGAATTAGTTATGACCGAAACAAAATTTGAGCGAAATCAGTTTTTACAGGTTACGGACGTCCGGACAAGGTCGGATGTCCGGGGGCCAGACGTCCGGGCGGGCTCGGAAATCCGTAAATTCGGCTCGGGTTAGGGGTTCCGGATGTCCATAAAAGGTCGGACGTATGGTCGTTCCAGGGGCTCCGAATGTCCGTGAAAGGCCGGTCGTCCGGTGGGTCGGGGTCAACGCGAGATGATAGATCCGGGGCGCAATTTTGGGCGGAATTTGATGATTTTGGGGTCAAAATTGATGAGATTTCGTGGATGGAAAGTGGGGAAACTTGGGGAGATGCTAGATCTCCTTGAAACCAAGCAAATCCATGGATCAAATCCAACAAAACTTCGCCAAACCAACAAATCACAAAAAAAATTTGGGGCTATTTTTGGTGGGGATTTTTGAAATTGGGGAAGAACACAACAAAATTAGGCTAGAAAACAACAACGGGAGGCTCCGAAATCGTGATCAACATGGATCGTTGTACCAACATGATGTAGGTCAGGAACCCTATGGGCCGATCTTTCATGAAAGGAGCGGATCCCACGATGAACACGAAGAACATGAGAAGGGAAACGATAGGAAAATCACGAGGGGAACACAAGAGAACACTCAATCCAACAAGAATGATCACACATGCGCTAGATCCATGAACACAAAGGATGATACAAGATCCAAAGTCAACAACAGACGATACAAGAGGTAACCGGTCTTCTCCGTGAGGAGGACTTGAAATTCTTCTCCGTAAGGAGGTCTTGAATCCAAAGGGATCTTCTCCGTAGAGGCCGCGGTCTCTCTCGTGGAGTAGATCCAATGTGGATGAGGAATGTTGTATCTCTAAACATGAGCTAAACCAATGCTAACCCTAGAAAGGATGAGGGGAAGGTCTAGTTATAGTCTAAGCCACGAAGGGGTAAGTGGGAGAGAGATACAAGGCCAAAGGCCCGATTGCGCATAGGCAGGGTCGGACGTCCGGTCTTTCGCGGGGGTCCGGTCGTCTGCAGGGCGTCGGACGTCCATCGTTTTGATTAGGCATGGGTGGCACCAGATTTCTGGTAAGCGTCGGATGTCCAGTGCCTGGGACTTGTCGGACGTCCAGTCTTCGTCGGTCGTCTGGCAGCTGTAGAGGGTCGGACGTCCGGCGGCTTCCGGTCATCCGGTCGCTGTAGACTTTGCAGCTCCTTCTTCTTCCGTCTTCTCTTCCATGCTTCCCTCGCGGATGGTGTAGGTGTTCCTTGGCGATTGCACTCCTCCTCGTCATCCGTGAAGTTCCGACAATACCTATGCATGCACACGAGAGGGGTGTCAAGTAGTATACCATCCTCGAAGGGGTCAAGTGAGCACGTGTAAAGGAGATGATTCACCTTTGTGTATGTGAAGTAGATGTCGCATGTGTCACTTGCCAAACAGACTCTTGACATGGTGATGCCCATAGGATGCCCCGCATCAACATTGGAGTGATCATTGATCCACTTTCAACTTCGGTCAAGGTACATTTGGTAATCGTTCTTCTTTTCTACCACTCATATTTTTCTCTTGGATTGATGGATAGGCAAGGCATTTCATCTCCGGTCTTCGATAATAACGACGGCATGAACAACTACATCACCAAAGCATCAATCTTCGATCTACAACGACAAATGCAAGGCGCACGATCAAGACTGCGAGAGCGCATCGAGAACCTCTCCATTGACATTCGTCACTCCGAAGCAAGGAAAAGGAACTACATCGACGAAAAGCTTTTCACGCACAAGGAGGAGCAAGATGCAAGGATGTAGGAGATTCGGACTTTGTTGGCCAAATGTTCTTCCCCTTCATCATCCTCAAGGCGACGGTGATCAAGTCAATCATCTTTGGAGCGCCCAAACGATGCAAGCGCAAGTTGTCCACGTCCACATGTCCATGGTGACCACCATCACGTTCATGATCCACATCGTCATGAAGGGAGAGTCACCTCCTAGCAACATGTGCACGACGATGACGAACGACATCTACTACAAGCTCAAGTGCGACGAAGACACCATCATCATGAAGATGCTCGCCAAGCGCAACCTTACAAGTCCCAACAAGCCCTACTTCACGCCAATTCCAAACTTCATGAGCATAAGAGGAGACCATGAGACGACCACAACCAAGACGACGCTACGGCTACAACAACCACTTCGGCATCTTCGCCAAGTGCTATCAAGGCATCTTCACCTTTGGACGTACGGCATCTTCGCCTACTTCCCGTGAGTTCGCCTACATCGACATCATCAAGTACAAGGCGACCACCTACGAGCGAGGGAAACACTTCCATCTTCGGAAGCCCCTCAAGGAAGATGGCCGAGCATGGGAAATTCCCGTCGGTCATGGAGACGAGCTACGAGGTGCCACATCAGACGGGCCTCCTACAACAAGACGGCGACAAGAAGGTCGAGCAAGGGGCATCCCCTTCGACCACGGCGACGAGCATGAACTTCTTCAACTACATGCAGACGACGGCCCAAAAGGACTCATTCTCCGAGTCAAGCTACGAGACCACACATGAGACCTTATCTTTGGTCTCGGAGGAGAGTGATGATGTGCCATCTTCGGCCTTCATCCATGGCTACGACTACGACATGATTGAGCGCCGAGACATTTGCACCAACATCTCTACGACACCGACATGTGACGAGATGCCCCAATTGCCATGTGAGGAGAGCCACCACCCCACATGTGATATGAGTGACTCCACCATATATGACATTGAGTGCATCTCCTATGAGAGGATGAGTGTGACCACCACTAGCCCCACACTTGAGAGCATGCCACACATCCTATGTGAGGTTGAGAGCCATTTGAGTGACTCCACCAACCATATGAGTGAGAGCATCATACCGGGAGTGAGTGAGCCAAAACACTTAGTGAGTGTGGTAGTTTACACGGCATGTGAGGCCACTATGATTTCTAAAGACTTAACCTCAACTCCGAGTGTGTTTTCTTTTTTGGTGCTAGGTCTCCTACATGATGACACGCCTATCCTCGACGAGTCCATACCTCCAATGGAGACGACGATGGCCATGGTGGACGATGATGCACCCCCTACATGGTTCCATCAAGATGAAGATGACCACAACTTCGTCTTCGACACCTCACCTACAACACATGAGCGATGCTCCAAAGGTAACATAGGTGATGGTGCTTATCTTGTCCCACTAGCATGGACTATTTTACGAATGATTTCTTGCATGATGTTGATCCACCTATTCCCATGCTTCATGCTAGTGCGACTTCTTCATGTCATCACTTACCTATTTATGATGAATATGATGATGAGCATGTTGATTTGCCAAGTTATGATGCTATGCTCCATAGGATATCATGTGAAAATTCTATTGGTCACATCATGTTTGACAATCCTTTGAACTTGTCATATGCTATTAGTGAGATCTCCCATATCGCATCATTTCAATCTCAACATAGTAGATATGCATGCCCCATTCAAATAAATCCCATTTGCACTTATGTCATAGATGACGAGATGATGGTCATTGGCTTTTGTTTTTCATGTGATGACATTGCCATGCTTCCTTTACATGATTGGCGCAATTCATCTACTATGCCATGCCATGATCACAATGTTCCAACTATGCATTGTTTTGGATGTTGTCAATATTCACCACGTGATGTTTCCATTAATGCTCATGAGGAGACCCCCATAGTTTCCTCATACATATTAGGAGATTTTGATGCATTCCATACTTTGCATGATTCCCATAATTGCTTGCACCATATGCATTCCATGAACAACAATGCTCTACATATTTGTTGTGGTGCATTACACAATTTGAGTCTCCATTATGCAATACATAACAGCAAATCTATCATGATCGATGACATGTTTCTATATCACGCCTCTCATTTATTTGAGCATTGGCTATTTTGTGCTAACCAACACTTGCATGTGTGCATCATGATGGATGATGTGTACATACACCACGCACACACAATTTTCCCTCTGTCTTTGTTTTGTGTAGGTACTCACGTCTACTCATCAACCTCTCAATCCCAAGAGTTGACGAAACAAGCTCTTGAGAGCAAAGATGACTTGGGATCCCGTGAACTATCCTTCCCACCGCTCTCTTCGTGCAACGACTACGCGCATCTCTTTTACTTGGCTCTCACACGGATAGGGGCTATATACCACTTGTCGCTTCATGCTCATTTTACCGTGTTCACTTTGCATGCTATGCTTACTTCTATGCCTTTACCATGCAATTGTGACCCTTGCGTGCATCTACCCATGATTCACCATTATGCTACTCCTATGTGTATTTGCATGCTTGGTGGAGATCCTTGTTGCTATTGCCATGTTTATCATATGCCTGATGCTATTGATTCTATTTTGCTCATATCATCCTTTCATGCTTGTGCTATGTCATGTGAATTATCCATGCACACTATTTGCACCCATGACATGCTTGACATGATTACCTCTAGTACATTGCATCTTTGCACTACTATCTTGCACCACTGGATCGCTTTGATTGCTTGCTTTGTCGCATCACCCATGTTCCACCATTACTCGCTTTCTTGGGTTGATGACATACATGTTCATGCCTCTCACATGATATATCTTGTTCATTGTCTCCTGCCTCCAATTGTTGCATCTATGCTTATTGATCTTGGAGACTTGGACACTTTACTTGTGATGCATGCTTGCTTGATTGCACCTATTCTATTTGGTTGCACTCGCATCATATGCCTCCATACTATGAAATGCTCCCTTGTTGATGTAGGGTGGAACCCTAGATGGCCGATATTTCACGAAAGGAGCAGATCCCGCGATGAACACGAAGAACACGAGGGGGAAACGAGGGGAAACATGAGAGAAACACTCAAACCAACAAGTATGATCACACACGTGCTAGATCCTCGAAACACAAAGAGATACAAGATCCGAATCCAACAAAGGACGATACATAGGGTAACCGGTTCTTCTCCGTGAGGAGGTCTTGATGGGGCCGCCCTTGAGGGGGTCTTGAATCCAAGGTGGATCTTCTCCAAAGAGGGGCCGCCGTCTCTCTCAAGGAGTAGATCCGATATGGATGAGCAAAGCTCTATCTCACAAATGAGCTAACACAACGCTGAGTATATATAGTCTAAGGGGCGAAGGGGTACATGGGCCTCGGCCCAGATGCACTACACGCAGTTTGGGAAGGCCGGATGTCCGGGCGACGGGTCGGATGTCCGGGGCTTCACGGAGAGCCGGATGTATGGGCTGGAGGAGCTAACTTAGTTGCTCTCTGTTTGGAGGGTGCCAGATTTCCAGGGACGAGGCCGGATGTCCGGGACTTGGCGAGGCACCGGATGTCAGGGATTGACGCCAGATGTCTGGGGCCTGTAGCACTTGGCGGCTGAGAGGCTGTTGTTGTAGGGGTCGTCTCCAGCGGCTGGATGTCCGGGCCTGGGGCCGGATGTCCGGGTCCTGGATCTCTCTTAGTCTTCTTCCGTCGTCGCTTTCGCGCACGCTTGGCCTTGGTCCTTGGGTTCTCCATGGTATCCTCGGGTGTACCTGAGTATGCACAAGGTCCGCGCTGGAAGTAGCATCCATGTCTTACAGGCGGAAAGGAGCGAGTTCACCTTGTGTCCAATGGCGTATGCTCGAGTGTACATGGGGATGATCGTAGGATGCTCCACATCATCTCCCCTCCTTTGGGAAAGATCCGACCTCGGATCGTGATCCTCATCACCATGGAAACGGTTGTTGTAGACGGACTTGTAGTTGGATGGAGTTGAATACATTGCGCAATCCAAGTACTCCAAGTTGTCGCTGGAGTGGTATACATGCAAGAAAATAAAACACAAACGACACTCCAAAATACAATGGTTAGTGCACACAAAGTGTCCATCATGTAATAATGAGTCCGTGCTACAAGATTGATCATGACAAGGTGCATGAAGCTTATCCAAAATATATGGAATGGTATGCAAAGCGTTCATGGGATAAAAACATTCATTATGCACACAAATGTGTTGTGCATATGATCAATGCAACCACGGTGCAAAATGATGTCATAGTGAGACGGTTTATCAATAGCACGAATATGGTAATGGATGCTCAATGTGATGTGATCATGCAATTGATGGTAGGAAATAAGATCATGATGCATGAATATGCCATCAAGGTATATCACAACAAATTTTCTAAGGAAATGCACAAGCTCATATATCATGGATGACATAGAAAGACAAGATGCAACAAGGCAATCATAATATGAGTCAATCCATGCATAAGATGCAAATTTTTCACGTGTATGATATGTCCATCGAGCATGACATGTGTGAGCACAATCAACAAATATGGAGGTGTTGGTGTACCAATGCTCAATGTCGTGGCATGAGTGGAGGTTCGAAGGTGCATCCAATAAGTCCGAGCGCTCCTCAACTTGAAGGTCCATCGAGCCAATCTCCAATGTCGCTCCTCCGTTCGTGAGATGTATCATGTAGACAACAAGAAGGAGACAACGATGAAAGAATGACCCATCCAATATGCGCATTTGAGAATGGCTCAAAGGGAATGAGTTCACCTTTATGAGAATGTCAAAAATGTTGGTGTTGTGCATCATGTACGCCTTCACATGACCAAGGTGTTTCATGACGGTGCCACCTTGTGAATCCTTCAAAATGAAAGAACATGACAAACACTTGGAAAAACAAATGACGTTAGTGTAAATGCAACACCTATCATTCAGGTGGTAAGATACCCAACAAGTGTTTTCATCATGCTTATCATAAGAAATGACAATATGTGGCATGGTATGAAAGCATAAGATGAGACTACAACCAAAGACAATAGGCTCAAGTAAACAAGCATGCATCACAAGTAATATGTCCAACTCTCCAAGACCAATAAGCATAGATGCAACAATTGGAGGCAAGCGACAATGAACAAGATGTATCATGTGAGAGGCATGAACATATATGTCATCAACCCAAGAAAGCGAGTAAGAAAGGAACATGGGTGATGCAACAAAGCAAGAAATCATAGCAATCAAGTGGTGTGAGCTAGTAGTGCGAAGATGCAACATACTAGAGGGAATCATGTCAAGCATGTCATGTGTGCAAATGGTGGTCATGAATAATGCACAAGACATATCACAAGCATGAAGGCAAGATATGAGAAAAATATCATCAATGTATTGGCGAGAGGCCATATGTAAATAGCAATGGGACATCATGACTCTCCCAACACAACAAGCAACACAAGGATCTCCACCAAGCATGCAAATACACATAGGAGTAGCATAACAGTGAATCATGGGTAGATGCAAGCAAGGGTCACAATTGCATGGCAAAATCATAGAAAGAGGCATAGCATGCAAAGTGAACACGAGAAAATGGGCATAATGTAACAAGTAATATATAGCCCAAAGCCGTGTGAGAGCCAAGTAAAAGGAATGTGCGAAGTCGTTGCGCGAAGAGAATGGTGGTAAGGATAGTCCACGGGATCCCAAGTCATCATTGCTCTCAAGATCTCGTTTCGTTAACTCATGGGATTGTGAGGTTGACGATTTTTCATGAGTACCTACACAAAACAAAGACAAAGGGAAAATTGTGTGTGCGTGCTATATGTACACATCATCCATCATGATGCACACGTGCTTGTGTTGGTTAGCACAAAATATCCAATGTTCAAATAAATGAGATGTGTGATATAGAAACATGTCATCCATCATGAGAGGTTTGTTATTATGTATAGCATAATGGAGACTCAAATTGTGTAATGCATCATGGGAAATATGTAGAGCATTGCTATGCATGGAATGCATATGGTGCAAGAAATTATGAGAATCATGCAAAGTATGGAATGCATCAAAATCTCCTAATATGTATGAGGAAATTATGGGGGTCTCCTCATTAGCATAAATGGAAACATCACATGGAGAATATTGACAACATCCAAAACAATGCATAGTAGATGAATTGCACAAATCATGTAGAGGAAGCATAGCAATATCATCACATGAAAAACAAAAGCCAATGACCATCATCTCGTCATCAATGCCATAAGTGCAAATGGAATTTATTTTAATGGGGCATGCATAGTTACTATGTTGAGATTGAAATGATGCAATATGGGAAATCTCATTCATAGCATATGACAAGTTTAAAGGGTGGTCGAACATGATGTGACCAAAAGAATTTTCACATGATATCCTATGGAGCATAGCATCACAACTAGGCAACTCAACAAGCTCATCATCATATTCATCATAAATAGGTAAGTCATGACATGAAGAAGTCGCACTAGCATGAAGCATGGGAATAGGTGGATCAACATCATGCAAGCAATCATTAGTGAGATACTCCACTAGTGGGACAAGAGAAGCACCATCACCTATTTTACCTTTGGAGCATCGCTCATGTGTTGTAGGTGAGGTGGCGAAGACCAAGTTGTGGTCATCTTCATCTTGATGGAACCATGTGGGGGTGCATCTTCTTCCACCATGGCCATCGTTGTCGTTGGAGGTATGGACTTGTCGATGGTTGGAATGTCGTCATGTAGGAGGCCTAGCACCAAAGAAAACACACTCGGAGTATAGGTTAGGTTGTTAGAAATCATAGTGGCCTCACGTGCCATGTCAACTACCTCACTCACTAAGTTATGTGGCTCACTCACTTTCCGTATGATGCTCTCACTCATATGGTTGGTGGAGTCACTCAAATGGCTCTCAACCTCACATAGGATGTGTGGCATGCTCTCAAGTGTGGGGCTAGTGGTGATCACACTCATCCTCTCATAGGAAATGCACTCAAGGTCACATATGGTGGAGTCACTCATCTCACTCATGGGGTGGTGGCTCTCCTCACATGGCAATTGGGGCATCTCTTCATATGTGGGTGTCGGAGAGATGTAGGTGCAAATGTCTCCATGCTCAATCATGTCATAGTCGTAGCCATGGATGAAGGCCAAAGATGTCACATCATCACTCTCCTCTAAGACCAAAGATAAGGTCTCATGTGCGGTCTCATAACTTGACTCAGAGTATGAGTCCAATATGGGCGTCGTCTTCATGTTGTTGAAGAGGCTCATGCTCGTCGCCATGGTCGAAGGGGCTGGCCCTTGCTCGACCTTCTTTTCGTCATCTTGTTGTTGGAGGCCCATATGATGTGGCACCTCGTAGCTCGTCTCCATGATCGAAGGGGGGCTTCCAAAGATGGAAGTGTCGCCCTTACTTGTAGGTGGTCGCCTTGGACTTGATGAAGTTGTTGTAGGCGTACTTGTAGGAAGTAGGCGAAGATGACGTACGTCCAAAGGCGAAGATGCCTTGATAGCACTTGGCGAAGATGCTAAAGTGGTGGTGGTGGTAGCCGTAGCGCCGTCTTGGTTGTGGTCGTCTCGCGATCTTCTCTTTTGCTCATGAAGCATGGACTTGGCGTGAAATAGGGCTTGTTGGGACTTGTGCATTTGCGCTTGTGGAGCATCATCATGATGATGGTGTCGTTGTTGTGCTTGAGCTTGTAGTAGATGTCGTTCGTCGTCGTCGTGCACATGGTGCTTGAAGGTTACTTGCCCTTCATGACGATGTGTATCATGAACGTGATGGTGGTCCCATGGAGATGTGGACGTGGACGATGTGCGCTTCATCGCTTGGGCACTCTGAAGATGATTGACTTGCTCGCCGTCGCCTTGATGATGATGAAGGGGAAGAACGTTTGGCCAACAAAGTCTGAATTTCGTCCATCCTTGCATCTTGCTCCTCCTTGTGCGCGGAAAGCTTGTTGTCGATGTAGTCTCTTTTCCTTGCTTTGGAGTGACGAATGTCGATGGAGAGGTTCTCGATGCGCTCTCGCAATCTTGATTGTGCGCCTTGAATTTGTCATTGTAGATCGAAGATTGATGCTATGGTGATGTAGTTGTTCACGCCATCGTTGTTGTGGAAGACCGGAGGTGAAATGCCTTGCCTATCTATCACAATACTCGAGCAAACATGAGTGGAGAAAGGAGAAGAACTATACCAAATGTACCTTGACCGATGTTGAAGATGGATCAATCATCACTCAATTATGTAACAAGGAAATTGCACAATTGGTACCAATTCTTGTCGGTTTCTCACACCTACACAAATAAGGCTTATAGTGGAGCTCGGTGAGGACAGTGGCACAAAAATTTGATGCAAAATGTTAGCAAGAGTCAATAATGTTGAAAGAGATTCATAAATTTGCAAGTGTAACGAGTAGACCAATAGCAATATGTGGCAAACAGAAACACACACACAGATAGATAAATGGGGTTGTGCAACCAAGGAATGAGGTCAAAATGTGGAATCCACGGAAAATGCTCTTGTTGCACAACTCTAGAGAGACACTAGCACGATTGCTCAATAGGCGGATACGACACTTGTGCACAACCTATAGGAGACAAAAATGCAACGACTTCTATCCCAAGTATGCTATGTATATGATGTTCCGGTGGTATGATCCAAGATGATCGGATATGACAATCTTATGAAGTGTGGTATGATGCTATGGCACTTGCTTACAAGCTTCTTTGCTCTCTCTTTTTTCTTAAAAGCTTATTCTCTTTTTTTGTATGGTCACTTTTGCACAATGTACAAACCAAGATAGCAATTGTATATATGCGGGAACAAACTTGTGGCACAAGGGATGATATGATACCAATATGATATGGTATGTATGCAATGTATGGTGTAGGTCACTAATATGCATAAGTAACGTTGCTGACAATACTCAAATGGCTAGTCTCGGTAGGAAAGTGACGCAAAATGGGCTAGGGGTTATCAATGCAATGGCAAGGGGATATACAATGGAGGGATACCACGATACCAAGAAGATATGGAGGTTACCGTCAAGGGTTTGTCATTTGTAAGCCATAGACGGATGATGGTGAAGTGGTCAATGTCGATGACGAACTCGAGGTGATGATGAGTGGCGGTGATCTTGATGGAGATACCAAGATGATGGTGACTCGTCCCTGAGTAGCCGAAACACCTTAGGAAATGGAAAACCGCAAACTCAAAATCTCAAATGTCAAATGTGAAATGCTGGTAGCGGGAAAGCGGTGGTGGTTGCGGAAGTGCAATGATGGGTTGCGGAGTACGCAATGCGGAAATGGAGGGTAAGGTGGTGGAATATACACGGTGTCGGAGTTGGAAGCACGATCCCTAAGTAGCCAAAACACCTTAGGAGACACAACTCTCAACACAACAAAATTGGGTTAAGTTCGGATAGTGGAAGTGTATGGTGGTCAAGCCTATGCGGAAGTTATGGTGGTGGTGGTTGATGTAGAAGCAACCATCCCTAAGTATCCTAAACACCTTAGGAGACTTGAATCACTACTCAAGCAAGCACAAATGCTATAAGGAACAAAATTGCTTAGGTTGCGGAAGTCGGTGGTGGTTATGCGGAGGTTGTGGTGGAAGCCCTAGGCAAAGATGCCAAAGTTCGAAAATTTTGATGGATTCAAATGGTGTTGGTAGTATTTTTGTGGGAAGGGGGATGTCAAGAGCTTTTCAACGAGCTAAAGAACATCAAAACGGACTCCGGATGAATTAGTTATGGTCAAAACGGTGAAACGTGCTGACAACAACAATCTATATGAATGACATCATCTGTAAGCACAACTTAGTGGAACTACTGCTCAAGGGTCGTCTGTATACATGGAGCAATATGCAAAAACATCCTTTACTCGAGCAACTTGACTGGCTTTTCACCTTTCTCCACTAGACTCTTGCGTATCCCAACACGATAGTCAAACCTCTCTGCAAACCGGTCTGTGATCATACTCCCTGTGTGGTAAGCATCGAAACAAAGATTCCTCGTGGCAAATTATTCAGATTTGAATCCTACTGGCTTCTACACCCGGGCTTTATGGATGTGGTCAAAAAAGTCTGGGACCGACCTATTAATTGTTCTAATGCGGCCACAGTTCTGTGTCGAAAATTGAAAATGTTACATCAAGAATTAAAGGTGTGGAGCAAGAATATCTCTAGATTATCGGTGGCAATTGAAAACACAAACAAAACCCTTACTGAGCTGGATGATCTTGAGAACCTATGAGCTCTCACTCTTCCCAAATGCAATTTCCGTAAGATCATTAAAACACATCTCCTCAGATTGTTGGACTACCAAAAATAGTATTGGAAGAAGAGATGCACCATTCGTTGGGTTAAATTCGGAGATGAGAGCACCAAATTCTTCCAAGCTGTTGCAACAGAATGTTACAGAAAAAATAATGTGGCTATTCTGCAAACTCCAGATGGTCTCATGGTGGAGGATCATACGGGTAAATAAGCCCTTCTATTTCAAGCATATACTGACAGACTTGGCACTTCGAACCCCACACAGATGCTATTCGATCTCCCTTCCCTCATCCGCCCGACTGCGAACCTCGACCACCTCACGGTTCCATTCACCAAGGACGAAATAGACCCGGTAGTCAAAGAAATGCCCGCAGACCAAGCACCAGGTCCTGATGGTTTTAGTGGAATGTTTCTCAAAGCTTGCTGGGAAATCATCAAACAGGACTTCTATACCCTCTGTGCGCAATTCCATGAAGGAGATCTTTACCTACAAAGCATAAATGATGGCCTAATCACTCTAATCCCCAAGAATGGTTCTGCCACCACAGCCAATGATTACCGCCCGATCACTCTGCTCAACTGTTGTCTTAAGTTAGTCACAAAACTTATGGCCAACCGCTTGCAAATGGTTATCCTGCACATTATACACCGCAACCAATACGGCTTCATCAAGGGGCGTTCGATCCAAGACTACTTAGCCTGGACATTCCAATATATTCATCAGTGCCAAGCATCCAAGCGGCAGGTAATTCTCCTAAAGTTAGACTTTGCTAAAGCCTTCGACACGATCGAGCATGAAGCGATGATCAACATCATGAAACATATGGGGTTTAATGATAAATGGGTGTCATGGATAAGAACAATTTTTCCTCGGGACGATCCTCCGTACTTCTCAATGGGGTGCCGGGACAACAATTCCACTACCGACGTGGCGTCCGACAGGGAGACCCTCTCTCCCCGCTCATTTTCGTCCTAGCCGCCGACCTGCTATAATCTGCAATTAATGATGCCTTTAGGAGAGGACTAATTAACCTGCCCTTCCCGTCCAATGGCAATATGGAGTATCCTATCGTCCAATATGCTGATGACATCATCCTACTAATGCCTGCCTTCCCTAGACAAGCTATGATCATCATGAACATTCTGACCGACTATGCTCAGTCCATTGGCCTGAAGATCAATTTTCACAAGTCTACACTCATCCCCATCAACTTGGATGCTGATCTGGCCAACGATATTGCAAGGATTTTTGGGTGTTCCATTGGCTCCATGCCCTTCACCTACCTCGGCCTGCCCCTCGGCACCTCCCGACCCACAATACAAGATTTCATGGCACTTGCCAGTAAAGTTGAAAGGAACCTGACCTCAACGCTTTCCCTTATGTCTTATGCTGTCAAACTGACATGGCTCAACACCTCAGCAACATCCTTGCTCATTTATGCAATGTGCACATTAAAGTTCCCACCAAAACTCATTGAAATGTTGGATAGAATCAGGAGAAGATGTCTTTGGATCAAGAAGAATGACTAAGGGGAGAAATGTAATTCTCTTGCGGCATGGGATATGGTATGTAAACCAAAAAAACAGAGGAGGCCTTGTAGTGCTCAACCTCAAGATCCAGAATGAGGCCCTACTCATGAAATTCCTTCACAAATTTTATAACAAGCTGGACATTCCTTGGGTGCAACTCGCTTGGGACACGTACTATCACCAAAAAATCCCGCACACAGTAAACCCAGTCGGATCATTCTGGTGGAGGGTTGTACTCAAGCTGACTCCTTACTTTCGTGGGATATCTTGCATTAACATTGTCTGTGGCACCACGACCCTCCTATGGAAAGATCTCTGGGCCGAACAAGTACTCCAGGAGTCACATCCCCAGGCCTTCTCACATGCAACCAATGAAGATGTCTCCGTCCGCGACTTCTTGGGGATCACGTCACTGGGGGCGGCCTTCCATCTACCGCTCTCTCCACAAGCGCTAGACGAGATACGGCACATGAAAATGATTGCATCATCGTTTCAACCCACGGCTTCCTCGTCGGACGTTTGGCACTACACTTGGGGTAAAACTATCTTCAAATTCACACACTACTACCACTTCTTCTTCAAGGATGTCCAATCTCACCAAGTGTTTGGATGGCTGTGGAAATCAAAGTGCACGATGAAGTTGAATGTCTTTACATGGCTCTTGCTCAATGACAGGCTAAACACCCGGAATATGCTAAAACGACGGCACTACAACATTGGTGAAGATCACAACTGCCTCTTGTGTGGACTAAGCATTGAAGAAACGGTCGAGCACATGATCTTCACATGCACATTCAGTAGGAAATGCTAGCATACTTTGCATATTAATTGGGAGCCCTTCCCTGGTCGGATACAAGCTATCGAGGTCCAAAAAGCCAACCACCCCATGCCTATGCTGTTTGAAAAATTTACTGTGGCGGCGTGCAGCATATGGAAGGAGAGGAACAACAAGCATTTCAGAGCAATAGATCCCTCTTTTCGGTCCTGGCTCGATAGATTCAAAAAGGAGTTTGAACTCCTTCAACATAGGGTCAAAGAGGACCATAAGCCTCTTGTACTGAACTTTGTAAACTCACTACACTAGACCCTCTTGCATTGTCTCTACTAGCTTGGCTTGGACACAAAGTCACCAAGCCTCCCCCCTCCCCACCATGTAATTATCACCCCTGTACAGTGTTACTTGAGCTTTAATACAATTACACAGTAGGAGCCTTTCCTACTGTTTCCGGTAAAAAAACGGTGAAACGTGAAAGGCTGAAGTTACAGGGGCCGGATATTCGGGGGTGGGGGTTAGATATCCGGGGTCTGATGTCCAGAACCGTGCGGAATTTGAGCTCCAGGAGCCGGATGTCTAGTCGGGGACCCAGATGTCCGGCCCGATGGCCGGGATGTCCGTCCCGACGATTCCAGATCTTTTTTGGAGCGGAAATTTTCGAATTGGGGGCGGAAATGGACGATTCCAAAGTCAAAATTGGAGAGATTTCGTGGATGGAAAGTGGGGAAAAGTGGGGATATCCTAGATCCACTTGAAACCAAGCAAATCCATGGATCAAATCCAACAAAAGTTCGTCAAGCGAACAAATCACAAAAAAAATTGGGGCTATTTTTGGTGGGGATTTTTGAATTTAGGACGAAATCAACAAAATTAGGCTAGAAAACATAACGGGGAGGCTCCGAAATCGTGATCAACGTGGCTCATGATACCAAGATGATGTAGGGTGGAACCCTAGATGGCCGATCCTTCACGAAAGCAGTGGATCCCGTGATGAACACGAAGAACATGAGGGGGAAACGAGGGGAAACACGAGAGAAACACTCAAACCAACAAGTATGATCACACACGTGCTAGATCCTCGAAACACAAAGAGATACAAGATCTGAATTCAACAAAGGATGATACATAGGGTAACCGGTTCTTCTTCGTGAGGAGGTCTTGATGGGGCCGCCCAAGAGGGGGTCCTGAATCCAAGGTGCATCTTCTCCAAAGAGGGGCCGCGGTCCCTCTCAAGGAGTAGATCCGATATGGATGAGCGAAGCTCTATCTCACAAATGAGCTAACACAACACTTCCCCTAAAATGTAGGTGGAAGGGGAGTATATATAGTCTAAGGGGCGAAGGGGTACATGGGCCTCGGCCCAAATGCACTGCACGCAGGCAGGAAAGGCCGGACGTCCGGGCGATAGGCCGGATGTCCGGGGCTTCACGGAGAGCCAGATGTCCGGGCTGGAGGAGCTCACTTTGTTGCTCTCTGTTTGGAGGGTGCCGGATTTCTGCGGAGGAGGCCGGATGTCCGGGACTTGGCGAGGCGCCGGATGTCAGGGATTGACGCCAGATGTCCGGGGCCTGTAGCACTTGGCGGCTGAGAGGCTGTTGTTGTAGGGGTCGTCTCCAGCGGCCGGATGTCCGGGGTTGACGCCAGATGTCCGGGGCGTGTAGCACTTGGCGGCTGAGAGGTTGTTGCTATAGGGGTTGTCTCCAGTGGCCGGATGTCCGGGTCCTGGAGCTGTCTCCGTCTTCTTCCGTTATCGCTTTCGCGCATGCTTGGCCTTGGTCCTTGGGTTCTCCATGGTCTCCTCGGGTGTACCTGAGTATGCACAAGGTCCGCGCTTGAAGTAGCATCCATGTATTACATGCGGAAAGGAGCGAGTTCACCTTGTGTCCAATGGCATATGCTCGAGTGTACATGGGGATGATTGTGCTCACACATGTCATGCTCGATGGACATATCATACACATGCCAAATTTCAATCTAATGCATGGATTGACTCACATTATGATTGCCTTGTTGCAGCTTGTATTTTGATGTCATTCATGATATATGAGCTTGTGCACTTCCTTAGAAAATTTGTTGTGATCTTTCTTGATGGCATATTCATACATCATCATCATATTGCCTACCATCAACTGCATAATAACTCATTCATATTGAGCATCCATTGCCATATTCATGCTATTGGTAAACCATCTCACTATGACATCATTCTGCACCATGGTTGCATTGATCACATTCACAACACATATGTGTGCACAATGATTGCATTTTCGCCCATGGATGCTTTGCATATCTTTCTAGATAATCTTGATAAGCTTCATGCACTTTGTCACAAACAATCTTGCCGCACGGACTCATTCTTACATGATGGACACTTTGTGTGCGCTAACCACTATATTTCCAAGTGTTGTTTGTGTTTGCTCTTTTTGCATGTATACCACTCCGGCGACACCTTGGAGTACTTGGATTGCACAATGTCTTCAACGTCGTCCAACTACATGTCCATCCACAACAATAGTTTCAATGGTGATGAGGATCATGATCCGAGGTCGGATCTTTCCCAAGGGAGGGGAGATGATGTCGGCATTCTGGGAACGGGGGTCCCCAGACTTGCCTGCCTGCGGCCTGCGGCGTGGCTCGAAAGGGGGCCCAGCATGGCCCATCTTTGTCAACACAGACCCAAGACCCTCGCGAGGGGCCAAGCCTCGCAGGGCGGACGACATGGAGCTTCCTCAGGCATGACCTCATCAGGCTGGCTCGCGAGGAGGCGGAGAGATCAAGGCGGGGTACCTCACGTGGTGCCCGTGATGCAAGCCATGACGACCAAAGGCGCCAGGCGGGCGCCAGCCGCGCAGTGTCCTCCTTTCCCCTTTGGTGCAAAGGGGGGCAAGCGCAGCCGCGGAGTACCGAGGCATCAGGCAAAGGTTGCCATTTCGGTGCAACAAGACCAAGACCTGGAGGACTGCAAGACGGAGGTCATCGTGGAGCCCAAGACGGCGTCACCACCAGAGCTTTGTGCAGGCGAAGACTACTTTTGTCAGGATAGCTGGTACTAGCTGTCCCCCTTCAAATTAGCCCGCCATTGTTGGCTCCCTTCCCGGTCGATATTTGGGAAGAGGACCAGGGCCTCTATAAATAGGACCAGCCACCCACATGGTAAGGGGGTTCGATCGATCGGCTAGAGATCGAAATCAGAGAGAGAATCAAGAAGAGAGAGAGAGAGAGAAGGGTGACTGAACTCCTCCTAGCAGTTCATCCCCCCCAGTCAAGAACAGACCCTCGCGAGGCTGTTCTTCCTTGTATTGCTCATCATCATCAGCCCAAGAGGCAATCCACCACACCACACACTGGATTAGGGTATTACACCACAACGGTGGCCCGAACCAGTATAAACCCTGTGTCTCTTGTGTTGTTCTTTCCATAGCTTAGATCTTAGCGAGGCGGAGGGGCGCAGGTAGGTAGAAGGCGAAATCTCCGCGTGCACCCCACTGTTCGAACCTCAAGGGTCTGCCGGAACCCGAAATCCGACATTTGGCGCACCAGGTAGGGGTGCGCCGGAATTCGTCTTCCACCGCCCCGTTCTCCTCCGACCATCGCGTCCATGTCTGACGCTCGTCGGGCCCGTGCCGAGCGCCGGGCCGCTCTCGCTTCCCGCGTCGCCCAGACGGCTCCTGTCGGCGGGCGTCCTCGCCATTCCCCATCACCTGCCGTCAATGCCGCCACCGGCCCGGGGGGGACGAGCAGCAAGCGTCGACTCAGCATCCGTCCGTGCGACAAGATGGCCGCACCGCTACTCCCTCGCTCACCCCAGCTGGTTCTTCGTCCCGCGCGCTCCACGCACCCATGGAGGCTCGAGCTGCGCTCATCGCAGCAAACGAGCTCCTGCGCTACCGTCCCGTCGACGACGTCTACGAAGAATGGCTCGACCGCGTTGCCGAGCTTGTCCGCGCCGCAGGGGGCTCTCCTGCGCCGTCCGTTCCACTGCACCGCACCCCGCCCCGCACGGGCGACGAAGCTCCAGCGGCGTCCCGGCCGCCTCCTCCTCAAGAAGGCGCCATGGCTCCAAGGTGCGTGGCCCCTGGGCGGAACCCGCTCCGTCAGGTGCCAGCGCGGCAAGAGCAGAGCGGCCAAGAAGTCCCTCGCCCGCAAGAAGCTGCCCGAGCGCTCCCTGCTCCAGCGCGTCGTGACCATGCTCCTGCTCCCGCACGTCAAGACCCCGTGCTGCTCCCAGCTGCAGCGCGTGGGGACATGCAATACCAAGCTCTCCGCCACCCAAGGCCTCCCGTGGCCACAGCAGGCTGCCGTGCCTTCACCGCCGAGCTACGCAGCGTCGTCTGGCCCGGCAAATTCAAGCCAGACTTGCCTCCTCGTTACGACGGCACGGCCGACCCTGCGGAGTTCCTCTAGCTCTATGAGCTAGGCATCGAAGCTGCCAATGGAGACGAGAAGGTCATGGCGAACTGGTTTCCCATGGCGCTCAAGGACGGGGCCCGCACCTCGCTCCTGAACCTGGCTCCACGCATGATCTCCTCCTGGGACGAGATGCGCACCCGCTTCATCGCCAACTTCCAAGGTACTCGCGACCGGCCACCCGCCGTGAGCGACATGCGCCGCATCAAGCAACAACCTGGAGAGACCCTGCAGAAATACATCCAGCGCTTCAACAACGCATGCCTCAAGATCCCCAAGGTGACTGAGGAGGCCATCATCTCAGCCTTCTCAGACGGCGTGCGTGATGTCAAGATGAAGGAGGAGCTGGCGATGCATGAAGACCTGTGCACTTCCTTGGAGCTGTTCAACTTGGCAACCAAGTGCGCCAGGGCTGAGGAAGGGCGTCTCTCCCTCCTCGAGCTGCCTACCGCAGACCCAGAAGAGAAGAAGCCCTAGGCCAAGGATGTGAAGCGCAAGGGGGCTTCCGTGCTCGCGGCAGAACCAAACACCAAGCGGGGCAGAGATCCGCCCGAATCCAAGGGCAGTCGGTACTGTGTGTACTACGACCTCCACACCCACAACACCAACGAATGTCAAGAGCTCCGAGCCATGCGAGAAGGAAGGATCGGCCGTCGCCGCGACCGCGGTGACCGGGGCTACGGTCGAGGAGGAGGAAGGAACGCAGGACGCTGGGAAGACCATGGCCCGCACCAAGGGTGGCGCGATCAACCTCGCGAGGATCGCTGTCAAGACCCGCCTTGCGAGGGAGACTGGAGGGATCAGCCTCGCGAGGATCACCCGCAAGGCAACGCAGGCCTCCCTCCGCTGCCGCCACAGCCAAGGAGAAACGAGGACCGCCATCAGGACGAGGGGGCTGGGGGCTTCTAAGAGCCGCGCGCGATCGTCAGCATCCTGGGCGGGGCTCAAGCCCCAGCCTCTCAACGCATCTTCAAGCAGTTCGCCCGCGAAGTGAATGCAGTCCTCCCCAAGCTCGAAGCCACGCGCCCTCTTAGGTGGTCGGCGTGCGCCATCACGTTCAGCTCAACAGATCAGCTCAAGTGTGCGGCTACAGCCGAAGTCCTCCCGATGCTTTGTTCCCCAATCATCAGCAACGTGGTGGTCACCAGGACCCTCATCGACGGCGGGGCAGGGCTCAACATCCTGTCCGTGGAGACATTCAACAATCTCCAAGTGCCCTACAGCCAGCTTCAACCAACCAAGCCTTTCTCCGGAGTCACCGACGGCTCCACGGTCCCGATTGGGCAGGTCCGCCTCCCTGTCACCTTCGGGGCACGCGACAACTACTGCACCGAGCTCATCGACTTCGACGTCGCTCACATTCGCCTGCCGTACAACGCCATCCTTGGGTACCTAGCGCTGGCCAAGTTCATGGCCGTAACTCACCACGGCTACAACATCCTCAAGATGCCAGGAAGTGGCGGAGTCATCACGGTGCCCTGTGAAGAGAAGGACGCGGTGTGTTCCCTGGAACGAGCCTTTCAAGCCGCGTCACTAGAAGACCCGGATCGCGAAAACAGGAAGCTTCCCGAGACCGCCCCCAAGAAGAAGAATACATCGTCAGGCGCGGCCCCTCATGTGGCAGGCCCCTCTGGGCCCGCGCCTGCCCAGGGGGAACCTCCTTCCATCGCATAGGAAAGCGCGCCCGGCGCCCTCCTCAGGCAGGGCTCGGGGGCTCACCCCTGGAGGGCCACCGACCTGGCTAAGGTCACGAGGGAGGCGCTTGGGCACCACATGGAAGCGTGTTTCGAAGCACGTTTCCCTCAAGAAGGAGTAAGGCAAGGAGAGCTAGACCCTCAGGAGTTCGTCAACAAGGCCATTCAGGAGCTATAGGAGTCAAGAGTCGTGAAAGGCGGCCGCCGCCTACCAGCAGTGGCTCCCCATCCAGGCGAGGATGGTGGGCTGCGCGTCTGCATCGACATACCAGGGCTCAATTGAGTCGCCTCTCTAGAGCGCCTCTGGCCCTCGCGAGTGGGGCACTGCGGAGGTCCACCCCACAGCTACGTTCGCATGCCTTACGGCTTGCCGAACACGGCTGCCACGTACCAGCGCCTCATGAGGGACATCGTAGAGGCTCAAGAGGCCAGGCGTTCTGCAGCCCTGGCGGAGATGGAGATGGTCCGCGAGGAGCCACCAGCGCCTCCCGAGCTTCCCGAGGCCCCTGGGCCTGGGGGCTCGTGAGGATCGGCTTCCGTAGGCCACCGAGTCTGCTACACCAACACTCCTTCATCCTCAACATCATCAGGTGACATCTTTCAAGTTTCATTTCCAGCTGGGAGCGCCCCCCCAGGGCTGCATTATTCCCAGGCCGTGTGGGTCCGTCCCTGCGGCATGTACCCCCTTTTTATTCCATGTTGTTAGCTTAGCTTGTTGGGGGCGCCCCTCGGGTTGCATCATCCCCAAGTCGCTCGGGCCTGACCCAGTGATGTCCGACTTCCCAGCATCTATTTGAATGAATCCACTCCTTCGCGGCTAATGTGTTTGACCTAGTTGCCCGCTCAACTGACGCCAACTGACGGAACTGCTCCCAAACGGCACGACGCTTGCGCAAGGGTCCGTCCCTGCAACGCCGACAAACTTGAATGACTGAGCTCTGGCCGCGGCAGCCCCGCATGGTGCCACCTCGTCAAGCCTTCAGTGCCTCATTGCCCCTCGGAAGCAACCAACGGCTGACTGTCAATTTTCATGGCAACCCCTCGTTCTTTCTATGAAGGGTCTACAGGATCTCCTAAAGGAGCTGCGTCAGGCGAGGCCCTTGCGGTGTCTCCTTCACTCTCATCCGCGCGAACCGCTTGCACGTTAAAGGGGGGGTGCCTGAGCATCGCGACTCAGGGCTCCTACTGGCTCTCCAGCCCTAACCCTCTGGCCTTGTCCATGGCATCGCGACCTGGCATTCCAGCGACGGCTGAGACTCGCTCGAGGGCTGGGACCCGAGGATGTAGAGCAGAAAGGGGAGCAAAGGAGAGAGGGGAGGGACACGCGAGGACCTCGCCGGGCAACCTCACGCCTGCCGATGCACGGACCCGGCGACACACCAGAGAGCGGCCCCTGATTCTCGAGATAAGTCACCACCTGGAAGCACCAGCTACCGTGGCACCATCCCCGGACCTGATGCAATCCCGTGTTAGCGACGCCGCTCTCCTTTCTCACCGAACGACGGCTGCTTGGGCGCCAAAGGGGACCTCCTGAGCATCGCGACTCAGGGGCTCTTACCGGACCCCGGGTCGCTCACCTCCTGGCCTTGACCACGGCATCGCGACCTGGCATACCAGCGATGGCTGAAGCCGCCTTGGGACTGGGACCTGTCGGCGCAGAGCACCAAGCCCTCGTGAGGTTCGAAAGGGGGAACTGAGCTAAGACGGAATGAGCAACTCGCACAATTCTACGACAAGGGTTATATTAACAAAACAGGATCACAAGCACCTTACAAGCCCCCACGGGACGCGTCTTTGATTCCTCGCAGGGAACAAATCCTAAAAGGACGCTAACTACATGCGCCCCTGCAAAAGACACCATCATCAACAGTGGGCCGTCAAGCACCGGCGCCAACCCCATCCAGATCAGAGTCGGCGACGGCCTGACGAGCCCGCCCTGCTCCAGGAGCGGCACCGGCTCGGGGGCTCGTAGCTGTCGTCGCTCATCTCCGGAGTCGCGAAGAGCTCGCCGGAGTCGCTGGAACCTCCGACGCCTCCGCCGCCTGGGGAGCCGCCAAGGGAGCGGTCGGCGGGCCCAGTCCTCGCCACAGCAGGGTCCCGACCACCTCTCCCGGGGCAGCACTCCAGCCGGCGCCCGTTCGCGTCAAAGACCTTGAAGAACATCACTGAAGCACCATCGTACTCCAAGTGAATCGCGAAGGCGCCTCTTGTCCTGCAAACCCGGGCGATTTCACCCCAGCCTCGAGTCATGAAGACCTCGCCCGGGGCAACGACCGCGACCTCTACCTTGGTCGCGAGGGTGCTGCAGCCGGCGTGCTGCAGCCAAAGCTCCAGGAGTTCTCCCTGCGGGATGATGGAGGCAAAGAAGGGAGGAAGGCGAATCCAAGACTGAGGAGGCATGGCAGCATGGAGCACGAACTCTCGGGAGGAGCCCTCGGTGTGGACCCCAGGGGGGACGACCCACACCTTCGTGACCCGTCTGCGCCGACGGCGGTGCCGCCCGTGGCGATCAGCATCAGCTCCTTCAGGGCCCTCGATGAGGGCGTGCAAGGGAAGCGGGAACCCCGGCGGTGCCCACTCGCACCAGGGCCTCGACACCACCTGATGGGCCCCCTCGCCCGGGCTGCGTAGGGCGAGCCGTTTCTTCGGCGGGAGCGGGTCTGGTTCCTCTTGGGGAGCCTTTCCCTTCTCTGCCGTCGAGAACCGGCGGATCGGAGCCATCGCGGCAAGACGGAGCAAGGACCGGGAAGAAGGAGAAGCAAGAAGGGATGGACTGGAAGGGCGCGCGCCGTTCCATACTTATGGCCGGCGAAGGCCAACCGCCGACCCCCACGATCGTAGGTAATCATGACCCGCTTTGCATGCAGGGACTAGTCCAATCCGTGCAGTTGCCGAGGCGCCATGGGGAGGTGGAGGCGCTCACGTCCAATCAACTGCCACACGGCGCCCAAGGCCGCAGGCTGTTAGGGCCCGCGGCGCTTCGCCCTTGCCCTTCCGCCTCCCTGCACAGCCAAGTCCGGGCGCGCCTTGGGCCCGGGGGCTACTGTCGGCATTCTGGGAATGGGGGTCCCCAAACTTGCCTGCCTGCGGCCTGCGGCGTGGCTCGAAAGGGGGCCCAGCACGGCCCATCTTCGTCAACATAGACCCAAGACCCTCGCGAGGGGCCAAGCCTCGCGGGGCGGACGACACAGAGCTTCCTCAGGCACGGCCTCATCAGGCTGGCTCGCGAGGAGGCGGAGAGATCAAGGCAGGGTACCTCACGAGGTGCCCGTGATGCAAGCCATGACGACCAAAGGCGCCAGGCGGGCGCCAGCCGCGCAGTTTCCTCCTTTCCCCTTTGGTGCAAAGAGGGGCAAGCGCAGCCACGGAGTACCGAGGCATCAGGCAAAGGTTGCCATTTCGGTGCAACAAGACCAAGACCTGGAGGACTGCAAGACGGAGGTCATCGTGGAGCCCAAGACGGCATCACCACCAGAGCTTTGTGCAGGCGAAGACTACTTTTGTCAGGATAGCTGGTACTAGCTGTCCCCCTTCAAATTAGCCCGCCATTGTTGGCTCCCTTCCCGCTCGATATTTGGGAAGAGGACCAGGGCCTCTATAAATAGGACCAGCCACCCACAGGGTAATGGGGTTCGATCGATCGGCTAGAGATCGAAATCAGAGAGAGAATCAAGAAGAGAGAGAGAGAAGGGTGACTGAACTCCTCCTAGCAGTTCATCCCCCCCAGTCAAGAACAGACCCTCACGAGGCTGTTCTTCCTTGTATTGCTCATCATCATCAGCCCAAGAGGCAATCCACCACACCACACACTGGAGTAGGGTATTACACCACAACGGTTGCCCGAACCAGTATAAACCTGTGTCTCTTGTGTTGTTCTTTCCATAGCTTAGATCTTAGCGAGGCGGAGGGGCGCAGGTAGGTAGAAGGCGAAATCTCCGCGCGCGCCCCAGTGTTCGAACCTCAAGGGTCTGCCGGAACCCGAAATCCGACAGATGATACGGAGCATCCTATGATCATCCCCATGTACACTTCGACTACTCCTCAAGCCCCAAGAGGACATACGATGAGACCTCGACCATACGCCATTGGACACAAGGTGAACTCACTCCTCTTCGAACGATCACTTTCCACATATGAGACATGGCTACTACCTCATGCATGGACCTTGAATATACTCAAGTACAACCGAGATGACCATGGAGGATCCAAGGACCAAGGCCAAGCATGGAAGAGGAGAAGGAAGAAGAAGCAGGGACAAGCTTCTGGAAAGCCACAAACTTCCGGCCTCTGCCCGGAACTTCTGGCCCCCGGACCTTCCGGCCTGTGTGGAACCTCTGGCCCCCAGAGGCCAGACCAGCCCCGAGCGCGCCAACTCTCCAGATAGCCTAGAAGCCGACCGGAACCTTCCAGAACTTCTGGCCCCACCCGGAACTTCCGGCCTGCCTGCGTGCAAAGACTCGGGCCAAGGGCGCCCATGTATCCCCCTCTCACTTACCCCTTCGTGGGCTAGCACTATATATACTCCCCCACTGTAACATCCCAAATTTTCAATTTGGAATGTTATACATTAGATCATCAATGCATATCATATTTTATTTTGCATTTTGGTTGATCCTAGAAATTCTACGCAACGCAAGGACCCACGGAGAGAGTTGGGGATTTCGTTATTTTCATATTTGAGTTTTCTCAAATTTTGAGAATAGGATCATTTGATTTTATTTATTTTATCATCAATTATTTCTATTACAAAAATATGAGAGAGGGAATAAAATGACTTTCCCAAAATAAAGAAATATTGAGGATTTAATAATAAAATCAAATAAGATTTTATTTTGGAGTTTTTCGGTGTTTTATTTGAATTTAGGAAAAATGTGCGTTTTTCAAAATTGCATTTAGGTCCCAAATAAATGTTCACCTTGTGCGGCTTGATTTTAGAAGCCCGTGAAAATTTATTTCGGAACTTTTGAAGTCGGTTTAATATTTCTTTTTATTTTTCTTCCTAGCAAAATAATTAAAAAAAACGAACCGACCTACGGGCCGTGTCCGATTAGGACTCCGGCCCGCCAGGGCTTTATAAGCCGGGGCAGCCCACCTGGGGGAAACCCTAGCCCAGCCGCCGACCCCGCCCCAGCCGCCCGACCCCGCCGCCCCCAGCCGCCCGACCCCGCCGACGCCGCCGCTCGCTGCCGTCGCCGCTGCCGGATCCCGCCGCCCGAGGTTCGCCGCGCCGCGACTTTCGTGCCATCGTTTTTTCCCTAGTTTCGGTTTTTTTAAATAGATCAGTTTTTCCGGTTTATTTAAATAGCGAGCGTTCGTCCGTTCGTTCTAGCGAACGTTCGTCGTTTTTCTTTTTTCTCAGATTAAATCCGCGATTTTTCTGATCGCGATTCTTGATCCGATTTTTGATCTAGTATAACTTTTCGCTCGTTTATCGGAATCAGGCGATTCAAGCGCCTAGAGATTCGTATCGAAACCCTCTATTTGTTTAATCAACTTAAACAAGATTTTGCTACTGTAAAATTTGCCATAGATCCAGATTACTAGAACGAAGTTGTTTTCTTTCGCCGTTTGACTTTCGTTGCTTCGTTCGATTTGATTCTTTTTGCCAACGGGAGTTCTTAAGTTGAACCTTCTGGTTAGATCTCTTATTTGAGTTTTACCTGTGCATTAGATGAGTACTTATTGTATGCTTGTTTGTTTGTCTGCGATAGAATACCCGGAGTGCGTCGCCTGTTACTTCGAATCATTAGGTTTCGCGGATCATCAGCAAGGCAAGTAACACTTTGATCATACCTTTCCTACTACCCAGTTTTATTGCATTAGATCAATCCTCACACATTGCATGATTAGGATCTAATTAAATTGTGGGATGGGAAGTAGATGAGGTAGAAACTATTACCTATTTATTATCAAACCTTTGGGAGTTACTTCTACGTTTGCTTATTATGCCATGCTATGCCAGTAGACGTGGATTGGGTGAGTGATATCCATGACAGATGTGAGATTGTTAATTAATGGTTTATCTAAGGTGGCAACTTAAACACACATCTGGGTGGATTGAGGCACCTGGGGATTCCAGGACTTGCCTGTTTTCTTTTGGACCGCCACCCAGACTCAAAGGGATCATGAGACTATTCATACTAGAAACTTCCGTGTGCAGCCACAAGCTATTATGGGCTCTAGCATAGTTGACTAAGTCGTGCAAACTCTTACAGTGGTAGACTAGCAGATGTAGGGGATGTAGGTGGTACGGTCTACCCGATCGTAAGGTGCTAACGCTTCTGAAAGACTATGTCTCGGTCATCCGTCTTCTCAAACACCATGTAGTGCGAGAAACCAAACAGAGGCGATCGAGTCTTGTGGGGAAAAGTGCGCAAACCTCTGCAGAGTGTAATAAACTAATCATGGTTAGCCGTGTCCCCCGGTTATGGACATCTTGAGTATCTAGTACTTGGATTATCATGTGTATCTCAACATGTTAATCTAAATAAATTTTGTTGGGTTATGTTTAATGATGATGCTTAATTGGGATTGAGAATGCTGTCAACCATTCTCAATGTTTAACAACTACCATGATATTTAAATAAATTTTACTCCTTTGAAGTAGGGAAAAATTGGCTTTACGCAAAACTGTAACCATAGAGCTTTCCACCAGCCAAATATGCATATAGTATAGTTGTTTCATTCCATTACTCTCTATGTGTTACCTTGCCAACATATTCCATGTGCTGACCCGTTTCGGGCTGCAACGTTAATGTTGCAGACTTTTCAGACGACGATTAAGGAGTTTTTAGGTCGTGGTTCTATACTCAGTGATGCCGTTGGAGTTGATGGACTCACTTATCTTCCAAGCCTTCCGCTGTTATCGTTATTAGATGGCCTTAAGCCATATTTATTGTAATAAGTTCTCTTTTGAGACACTCGATGTAATAAGTGTGTGATTGCTACTCTGCTATAAATCCTCCGAGTACTGTGTGGTGTCAGCATTACTGATCCAGGGATGACACCGAGCACAGAGATCAGACTGTTTGAGGTCTGGTCGCTACAGAGATGGTATCAGAGCACACGCTGACTGTAGGACACGACCACTAAGCTAAAGACCTAGATCACTATTCACTCTCTTATCTTCTGACCTCTCATCTTTTCTACTCATTTAGGATGGCGGATGCAAGGAACAAGTTCACGCAACCGGATGAAGATACACCCTTTGGACGTCACCTGAAGGAAGTCACTAGATACCTGAATATAGGAGTACCAAGCTTCACAGGAACCTACAACGCCACATTACCTGAAGAAGAGCGCTGGATGATTCAAGTTCAAGTTCCAGGAAGGACGTTCATGCCAGTCACTGAGCCCATAGAGTTTTCTTTTGATGCACCAACTTGGAGTCTAGGAAAGAGCATGGCAGCTCACATCGCCATGGGACGCATTGGAGTATTCTACCGCAAGGATCTCAAGGATACTATCTACCAAATTTGTGGGCGCCGAGATGAGCACTGGGAGATGATCAGCACCAGGAAGGATAGATCAATCGCAGCTTTTATCCAGGAGTTAAACCAGCACATTCGACGACAGGAGAACCAGATGTGCGCCGACATGATAGATCCGAAGAAGGCTAAGACTAGAATCAAGGAACTAGAGGAAGAACTCAAGGCTACACGTGAAGATTATGAAGAGGAAATTGACGTATTGGTGGAGAAGAATGACGACCTGATCAAGAAGATCAGAATATTTATGGGAGGCCCTACGCCAGTAGATGAAGACGAAGAACCCAAGGAGATTAGCCCGGAAGACTACATCATCATCGACGACACCGACTCGGAACCTGGTAGTAGCGATGATGACTATGTTGATGAAGCTGGAGCAGATATTATGGAGTCTACAACCGAAGAATATATCTAGTAGACCACCTCATCCGTAGTAGTAGTCCACCATGTAAATATAGTAGTCCGAGCACTTTTGTGATAGATAGATCGATTGTATGCCCTTGTTTGATTGAATGAAGTGAATTGTTTGCTTTTGCCTCATGTGCATATGGGTAGTGTTTTCTCTTTAGACCCCCTCTATTCTTACATCTCATCTTTTCTAAACCCTCAGATGCCTTCGAGACGTGACCCCGGGATTTGCCTTTCCACTGGAGCTCACCCAGTTGATCCAGCAGCACAACACATTGATGCAGTTGCTAGTCCAGAATCAAAACTAGGGGACCAACAACAACAACCCACCACCACCACCACCTGTTGACCACTTAGCCCATTTTCTTAGGCTGAATCCGCCGGTGTTTTCCTGTAGCACCGAGCCGATAGTAGCAGATGATTGGCTCCGCAAGACAACTAGGGAATTGACCACAGCAGGATGTGGAGAAGGTGAAGTTTGCCGCACATCAGCTAGAAGGACCCGCAGCATCATGGTGGGAGAATTTCACAGCCACTTTCCCAGTCGACACTGTCACATGGGACCAGTTTCTGCAGGCTTTTCGTACTGCACATGTTTTAGCAGGAGCTATGGCCATGAAGAAGTGTGAGTTTCGCAACTTGCGCCAAGGAGGATGGACAGTTGGCCAGTACGTGGAAGAATTTAGTAAGTTAGCACGTTTTGTCCTAGATGACGTCGCTACGGATGCAGCTAAGCAGGAGAAGTTTCTGGAAGGACTGAATGATGAGTTGAGCATGCAGTTGATGGTAGCCACCTTCAACAACTACCAGGAGTTGGTAGATCATGCTCTTATGATTGAAGGGAAGCAGCAGCAAATTGAGAATCGCAAGAGGAAGTATGGACAAGGAAAGTACAATTCAGAAGCTCCGCAGAAGCCACGTTTTACCCCTAGACCGGGAGGACATTTTCAGCATACCCATGGAGGAAGTAGCTCGCACAATCACAATGGCACCAAGAATGGAAATGGCAATGGAGGAAGCAACGGCCAGAATCGCACCAACCCATCAACCCCGGCCAAGAAGGACCCGAGCCAAGTCACTTGCTTTAAGTGTCAGAAGACCGGACATTATGCCAATGAATGTCCTGAAGGCCAAAATGGCAATGGAAGTTCTGGGAAGAAGCCGAACCCTTTTAACAGGGGACAGGTGAACCACGTTAGTGTGGAGGAGGTTGAAGCTTAGCCCGATGCAGTAATAGGTAAGTTTTTGGTTAAGTCATTTACTGCACTCGTTCTTTTTGATACTGGTGCATCGCATTCATACATCTCAAGGGGATTTGTGGATAAGTATAACCTATCAACCCAAGCCCTTAGGTCACCCATGTTAGTAACCTCGCCTGGAGCAAAGTATGTGGCTAGTTTATGGTGTGATCGGTTACCATTAAGGATTGGTAACTATGTTTTTCCCCCAGACCTAATAGTATTGGAATCTCAAGGATTGGATGTGATATTAGGCATGGATTGGTTATCAAAGTATGAAGGGAATATTGAATGTGCTAGTAAGTCAATCTTGCTTACCACACCAGAAGGGAGAAGGATCAAGTATGTATCCCGGCATGTGCCAAAGAGGACTCAAGTAAATTGCCTAACAGGAGTTGTGTAGGAGGAAGTACCAGTGGTAAGGGATTTCCCTGAAGTATTTCCAGAGGAGTTGCCAGGCATGCCACTGGATAGAGATATTGAGTTTTTGATTGAGCTATTGCCAGGCACAGGGCCAATATCAAAGAGACCATATAAGATGCCAGCAAAGGATTTGGTGGAAATTAAGAAGCAGATTAAGGAGTTACTGGATAAGGGATATATCCGCCCAAGTTCTTCGCCTTGGGGATCGCCAGTACTTCTAGTGGAGAAGAAGGATGGATCGTTAAGGATGGTTGTTGATTATCGAGGATTGAATGAAGTTATGATCAAGAACAAGTACCCACTACCAATGATCAATGGTCTGTTTGATCGATTTCAAGGAGCAAAGGTATTTTCCAAGATCAATCTGCGATCAGGATACCACCAGTTGAAGATTCGAGAACAGGATATTCCTAAGACAGCTTTTACCACCAGGTATGGGCTGTACGAGTATACCGTTATGTCATTTGGTCTGACTAACGCACCTGCCTATTTTATGAACATGATGGACAAAGTGTTTATGGAGTTCTTGGATAAGTTCGTCATAGTGTTCATTGATGATATCCTGGTTTATTCGAAGAATGAAGAGGAACACGAGGAGCATTTGCGTTTGGTACTTGGAAAGCTCAGAGAACATCAATTATATGCCAAGTTCAGCAAATGTGAGTTTTGGTTGAAGGAAGTAGGATTCCTCGGACACGTTATATCTGGAGAAGGTATAGCAGTTGATCCCACCAAAGTTGATACCGTGACCAAGTGGGAAGCCCCAACAACAGTTGGAGAGATCCGGAGTTTTCTTGGACTCGCAGGATACTACCGGAGATTCATTGAGAATTTCTCAAAGATTGCGAAGCCTATGACTGAGTTGTTGAAGAAAGATACCAAGTTCATATGGACAGAGGAATGTGAGGCTAGTTTCCAAGAGTTGAAGAAACGCTTAGTTACCTCACTAGTGTTGATTTTGCCAGACCAGACCAAAGATTATGAGGTGTATTGCGATGCTTCACGTCGAGGACTTGGAGCAGTGCTTATGAAGGAAGGGAGAGTTGTTTCATATGCCTCAAGACAACTAAAGCCTCATGAGTTAAATTATGCCATGCATGATTTGGAGTTAGCAGCCGTAGTACATGCACTAAAGACCTGGAGGCATTTCCTCATTGGAAACCGTTGTGAGGTGTACACGGATCATAACAGTTTGAAGTACATTTTCACCCAGAAGGAGTTGAATCTCAGACAAATGAGATGGTTGGAGCTTATCAAGGATTATGATATGGAATTGCATTATCACCTCGGAAAGGCTAATGTAGTAGCTGACGCATTAAGCCATAAGAGCCATGTCAATATGTTAATGACGGGAGAAATACCCAAGCAGTTAGCAGATAATCTTCGTGAACTATGTGTGGAAATAGTTCCGAGAGGCTATGTAGCAGCATTGGAGATTCAGTCAACTTTGATGGATAGAATCAGGGAAGCTCAGAAAACTGACAAAGAGATTGCCGCTATAAAGGAGAAACTGAGCAAAGGAAAAGCTAAAGGATTTCGTAAGGATGAACACGACACCCTATGGTTTGAAGACCGTGTTTAGGTGCCCAATGACCCGGAGATTAGGAAGTTGATTCTACAAGAGGCACACGATTCACCATATTCGATTCACCTAGGAAATACCAAGATGTATTTGGATTTGAAGGATATTTTCTGGTGGACCAGAATGAAGAAGGATATTGCAGAGTATGTAGCAGTTTGTGATGTATGTCAGAGAGTAAACGCAGAGCATCAGAAGCCAGCAGGATTGTTACAACCATTGCCGATACCCGAATGGAAGTGGGATAAGCTAGGCATTGATTTTATCATGGGATTGCCCAGGACTCGTTTAGGCTATGACTCGATTTGGGTTGTAGTTGATCGATTGACTAAAGTAGCTCATTTCATCCCAGTAAAGACCACTTACACCAGTGCTAAGTTGGCAAAGATATACATGACCAGGATCGTATGTCTGCATGGAGTTCCAAGGAGTATCGTATCAGATAGAGGAACCCAGTTTACCTCAAAGTTCTAGAAGCAGTTGCACGAAACTTTGGGAACCAGGCTAGAATTCAGTACAGCTTTTCATCCACAGACAGATGGACAGACCGAGAGAGTCAATCAGATTTTGGAGGATATTCTGAGAGCTTGTGCGCTAGATTACGGATCTAGTTGGGACGACAATCTGCCATATGCAGAGTTCTCTTACAACAACAGTTACCAAACCAGTTTAAAGATGGCCCCTTTCGAAGCCTTGTACGGAAGGAGGTGCAGGACACCATTGTCGTGGGACGAAGTTGGAGACCGCCAGTTGTTTGGACCTGACTTGATTAAGGAGTCTGAACAGAAGGTGAAGTTGATTCGCGATAGGCTCAAGGTAGCTCAGTCTAGACAAAAGAGTTATGCAGATTCTAAACGGAAGGAGACAGTTTACGAAGTCGGAGATAGAGTTTATCTTCGAGTATCTCCACTTCGGGGAACAAAGCGTTTTGGAGTTAAAGGGAAGTTAGCGCCGCGATTTGTAGGACCATATCGAGTTTTGGAGCATATGGGATAAGTGGCCTACAAGTTGGAATTGCCCGAAGGATTGTCAGGAGTTCATGATGTGTTCCACGTTTCCCAGTTAAAGAAGTGTCACGCGGAGATGGCTGACATACCTTCGAGAGACACAGTGCCATTGGAGACTATTCAGTTGGATAATGATTTGACCTACGAGGAGAAACCAATTAAGATCCTCGAGTTTGCCAGTCGAGTCACTCGCAGCAAGGTTATCAAGTTTTGCAAAGTTCAGTGGAGCCACCACACAGAGGATGAAGCCACCTGGGAGCGAGAGGAAGATTTGCTCAAGGACCACCCTCACCTATTTTCTAGCCAACCCAAATCTCGAGGGCGAGATTCATCTTAAGGGGGGTAGGTTTGTAACATCCCAAATTTTCAATCTGGAATGTTATACATTAGATCATCAATGCATATCATATTTTATTTTGCATTTTGGTTGATCCTAGAAATTTTACGCAACTCAAGGACCCACGGAGAGAGTTGGGGATTTCGTTATTTTCATATTTGAGTTTTCTCAAATTTTGAGAATAGGATCATTTGATTTTATTTATTTTATCATCAATTATTTCTATTACAAAAATATGAGAGAGGGAATAAAATTACTTTCCCAAATAAAGAAATATTGAGGATTTAATAATAAAATCAAATAAGATTTTATTTCAGAGTTTTTCGGTGTTTTATTTGAATTTAGGAAAAATGTGCGTTTTTCAAAATTGCATTTAGGTCCCAAATAAATGTTCACCTTGTGCGGCTTGATTTTAGAAGCTCGTGAAAATTTATTTCGGAATTTTTGGAGTCCGTTTAATATTTCTTTTTATTTTTCTTCCGAGCGAAATAATTAAAAAAAACGAACCGACCTACGGGGCGTGTCCGACTAGGACTCCGGCCCGCCAGGGCTTTATAAGCCGGGGCAGCCCACCCGAGGGAAACCCTAGCCCAGCCGCCGGCCCCGCCCCAGCCGCCTGACCCCGCCGCTCCCAACCGCCCGACCCCGCCGCCGCCGCCCGTCGCCGCCGGATTCCGCCACCCGAGGTTCGCCGCACCTCGACTTTTGTGCCATCAGTTTTTTTAAATAGATCGGTTTCGTCGGTTTATTTTTTCCCTAGTTTCGGTTTTTTTTAAATAGATCGGTTTTTCCGTTTTATTTAAATAGCGAGCGTTCGTCCGTTTATTCGTTCTAGCGAACGTTCGTCGTTTTTCTTTTTTCTCGGATTAAATCCGCGATTTTTCTGATCGCGATTCCTAATCCGATTTTCGATCTACTATAACTTTTCGCTCGTTTATCGGAATCAGGCGATTCAAGTGCCTAGAGATTCATCTCGAAACCCTCTATCCGTTTAATCAACTTAAACAAGATTTTGTTACTGTAAAATTTTCCCTAGATCCAGATTACTAGAACGAAGTTGTTTTCTTTCGCCGTTTGACTTTCGTTGCTTTGTTCGATTTGATTCTTTTTGCCAACCGGAGTTCTTAAGTTGAACCTTCTGGTTAGATCTCTTATTTGAGTTTTACCTGTGCATTAGATGAGTACTTATTGTATGCTTGTTTGTTTGTCTGTGATAGAATACCCGGAGTGCGCCGCCTGTTCCTTCGAATCGTTAGGTTTCGCGGATCATCAGCAAGGCAAGTAACACTTTGATCATACCTTTCCTACTACCCAGTTTTATTGCATTAGATCAATCCTCACACATTGCATGATTAGGATCTAATTAAATTGTGGGATGGGAAGTAGGTGAGGTAGAACCTATTACCTGTTTATTATCAAACCTTTGGGAGTTACTTCTACGTTTGCTTATTATGCCATGCTATGCCAGTAGACGTGGATTGGGTGAGTGATATCCATGACAGATGTGAGATTGTTAATTAATGGTTTATCTAAGGTGGCAACTTAAACACACATCTGGGTGGATTGAGTCACCTGGGGGTTCCAGGACTTGCCTGTTTTCTTTTGGACCGCCACCCAGACTCAAAGGGATCATGAGACTATTCATACTAGAAACTTCCGTGTGCAGCCACAAGCTATTATGGGCTCTAGCATAGTTGACTAAGTCGTGCGAACTCTTACAGTGGTAGACTAGCAGATGTAGGGGATGTAGGTGGTATGATCTACCCGATCGTAAGGTGCTAACGCTTCTAAAAGACTATGTCTCGGTCATCCGTCTTCTCAAACACCATGTAGTGCGAGAAACCAAACGGAGGCGATCGAGTCTTGTGGGGAAAAGTGCGCAAACCTCTGCAGAGTGTAATAAACTAATCATGGTTAGCCGTGTCCCCGGTTATGGACATCTTGAGTATCTAGTACTTGGATTATCATGTGTATCTCAACATGTTACTCTAAATAAATTTTGTTGGGTTATGTTTAATGATAATGCTTAATTGGGATTGAGAATGCTGTCAACCATTCTCAATGTTTAACAACTACCATGATAGTTAAACAAATTTTATTCCATTGAAGTAGGGAAAAATTGGCTTTACGCAAAACTGTAACCATAGAGCTTTGCACCAGCCAAATATGCATATAGTATAGCTGTTTCATTCCATTACTCTCTATGTGTTACCTTGCCAGCATATTCCATGTGCTGACCCGTTTCGGGCTGCAATGTTAATGTTGTAGACTTTTCAGACGACGATTAAGGAGTTTTTAGGGTCATGGTTCTATACTCAGTGATGCCGTTGGAGTTGATGGACTCACTTATCTTCCAAGCCTTCCGCTGTTATCGTTATTAGATGGCCTGAAGCCATATTTATTGTAATAAGTTCTCTTTTGAGACACTCGATGTAATAAGTGTGTGATTGCCACTCTGCTATAAATCCTCCAAGTACTATGTGGTGTCAGCATTACTGTTCCAGGGATGACACCGGAGCACAGAGATCAGACTGTTTGAGGTCTGGTCGCTACACCCACCTCCTCCTAGTTAGGGTTAGCATTGGTTTAGCTCATTTTAGAGATAGAGCATTGCTCATCCACATCGGGTCTACTCCACGAGAGAGACCGCAGCCTCTATGGAGAAGATCCCTTTGGATTCAGACCTCCTCACGGAGAAGACCTTCTCACGGAGAAGACCGGTTACCTCTTGTATTGTCGGGACCCCGATTCTAAGTCACACCGATCTAGCATGTAACACCTCATATCACTTTGCGGCCTCATGCACGGTATCCCCACGGGTGTCGCCTTACCATGTCCCGGAACCGTTTGTGCCTTTTGGCTCACGTATATGATAGTGTCGCTAGCATCCATATGACAGAGAACCCGGGCCGACATGGCTAGTCGTGAACCCAAAGCGGCACAGACCTATGGAGACAGGCATACATGAATCACATCGAGCATGTCGGTCAACAGCGTATGAATCAGGGCTGTAGCACTGGGCTAACAGGACTCCGGAAGTCACCGCGTGACATTTCCCTGAAGGGACAGACATAGGAACGAAGTGGAACACATGCCGGCCAGTCAAGTGTTCTGAGCAGTAGTGCTGGGCTAGCAGGACTCCGGTGAACCGGGCTGTAGCGGACTACTATGGCTCAAGGAAGCACTAGACTACATTTCCCCATAAGAGAGGCTGCCAAGGACAAACAACTAGATTGTCGGATCCCACACATAGCAATACACGTCACACGTACGCATAACATGCAAGTATGTGATGTACAACATGGCATCACAACATAACGCAACTCATATAGATAAAGGCTCAGAAGAGCCACATAGTATAAATACAAATAGGGGTCACATGACCCATCATTCAGAGCATACAAGCAATGGAAGCATTACATGTCTGAGTACAGACAACTACAAAAGAAAAAGGCCGAGAAGCCTGACTATCTACAAGTCCCGCCAAGGTACAAGATCGTAGCTGAGGTAACAAGCTACTCGTCAAAGTCCAAGCGGTACTACTAGTGAGACAGATGTCTCATCTGCAAAACATAAATAAAGCAAACGTGAGTACAAAGGTACTCAGCAAGACTTACATCAGATCCTATCATACATGCATTTGTATCAAGAAGGTAATGTGGGGTTTAGTTGCAGCAAGCCAGCTTTGACTCAGTGGCTATCCTGTTCTACGACAATGAGAAACTTCTTTGAGATGAGGCAGCGCACACGAGTCCACTAATCACCACATCAATACACTACTATGGATTCATCCCCGTCTCTCCTACGAGAAGGCCATCCATAGCACTCACACTTGTCTTGAGCATTTTAGCATATCCACTTTAAGTTGTCTATGTACCACGTAAGCATCCAAGAAGTCTATAACCGAGGACACGACTATTCGAATAGATGATGATAACCCTGCAGGGGTGTACTTCATCACACACGCTCTCACTAGTTATCACCATGTACACGTCATGTATCTCGGCAACCTTCAAGCGGAAGCCTGGCGAGGGTGTCGGCCACGACCTGACTAACCACGCAAGACTCTAGTCCAGGTTTATCGCCTATTTGGGTTCCATCCGCAAGGAGATCCGGCCGGGGTGTCGCTCACGGCCCCAAACGATGTGAGCAGGGTTCCCAAGCCCACCATCCGGGTGCCACTTGGTACACCGTGCCACCTGTGCCTAGTCTATCCCGAGCCCACCCTGCCGGGTGCCACACGGTAGAAAAATAGCACTACCTACAAACAACAGAAACTATTTGCAACTCCTAGACAGAGATCAAGGCGGTTAATAAGCCGAGAGAGCTTGGAGCGCCCGGAGCCCAATGTGTGGTAGTAGCTAGTCATTGTACAACTTACACAGAACTCAGTTCTTAAGGACGGTCCCAATGAGACAACCCACCATGTACTCCTACATGGCCTCTCACCGCTACCTTTACCAAATCGTGTTCACACGCTTAACTCTCAGCACCAGAA
The DNA here is from genome assembly GCF_056163025.1 of Triticum urartu. Classification (NCBI taxonomy): domain Eukaryota; kingdom Viridiplantae; phylum Streptophyta; class Magnoliopsida; order Poales; family Poaceae; genus Triticum; species Triticum urartu. The sequence continues at coordinate 238,823,615 of NC_141873.1, forward strand.
CATATCATAACACTCCAATTCATTCCCGATGAATCAGACCTGGCACAACTCTAAGCAATAGCAGGCATGGCATGGTAGGAACACAACATGGCTCAAACAACTCCTACACATGCTAGTGGGTTTTAACTATTTACTGTGGCAATGACAGGTCATGCAGAGGAATGAGTTCAACTACCGCGGCATAAAGTAGCAGTTGAATCGTTGTTGTCCTAATGCAATAAATGAGAGCAGGAGCGAGAAAGTAGGATTGTATCGGAATGAACAAGGGGGGGGGGGTTGCTTGCCTCGTAGATCAATAGGGGGGCATTGCTCCACTGATAGGTGCTCCCGAACACTTTCCGAAGCAGGACATATCAAGAAGGAACGGTGTCGAAAATCAAACACAAGTATATGCAACAATATGATGCATGATCATGGCATGAATATGTGATGTTGTTTGAGTTAAAGCACCTAGCATTCATTTGGTTAAAGTCCATTTGAACCAAAGATTCAAATGCATCTTTAACATAAGCTCTTATAATTGCCATTCGTGTGTTTTCACCTATACAGCAGGTATAATTTGGTTTTTCATGCATGAAACTGGTACAGATGGATAGATTGCATTTTTCTGATGATTTTTCATATATAAATTATTTCAATCCGAGCTACGGTTGAATTTCTATGAATTTTTGAAGTTTTGAATATTTTCTGAAATTTCCTGATTTATTTTAATACCAGAAAATGAATAATTGCGTCAGGATGACAGTGGCATGACGTCAGCAAGTCAACCGTGGCTGACCGGTCAAACCTGACATGTGGGGTCCACACGTCAGTTTCATAGGTTAATTAACAGAGGGGTTATTTCTAATCTAATTAACAGATTAGGGCGCGGGACCCACTGTCAGTGTCACAGAGGGGGGGGGGGTTAATTAGCGGGGTTGAGTCGGTCAAACCTGCCAACGTTTAGCCGCCGGCGAGGCCGAACGCGGCGGAGGGCACGGGAATCGCCCTCCGGCGACCATCCGGGCAGCGGAGACCACGGGTGAGGAGCCGAGCCTCGTCCACGACATCTGGAGCAAGTGGGAGTGGCAGGGACGGCCGGAGCTCGCCGGGGCAGAGCTCGGGGCGGCGGCCGGAGTTCGGTGGCGTGCGGGCGCAGCGCTGCCGTGCACGGCAGGGGATGCGGAGGGCCTCTACGGCCTCCTGGCGTCACCAGGAGTACGATGACGCGCGTGGGAGTGGCTGGCTCGGGCTCTGGCCACCGTGGCGCCATGGCCGGCGGCGAGGTGCTACGGCCGTGGTGGCAGACGGGGCTAGAGGACGCCAGAAGAGCAGGGGAGAGGGGGGTTCGACGGCGGGGCTCACAGCGAATCCAACGGCGGGGTCGGTGAGCTCGGGGAAGGCTTGGTGCAGCCAGAACGGCGAGGGCGATCTCCGGCGGCCGGAAGTGAAGACGACGGCGAGGCGGCGCTCCAGGGCCTCCCATGGTGCGTGACTTGGTGGAGAGGACGAGGAGGACGGCGCGGAGCGTCTGGGCACGGAACGAGGGCGAGGCCGTGGCGGTGGGCGCGGCAACGGCGAGCCGTGGCGACGAAGCCGTTCGGGGGGGGTGAGAGAGAGGGATCCAGGGGAGGAGGGAGAGCGAGAGGGAGTGAGAGAGGCCGAGGGGAGTGCGTGGCATCATCGGGGGCCTCCAGCAGCGAGCGGGGAAGCAGGAGGTGGCCGGCGTGTGCTCGCGCGCGGCGAGCATGCGCTCGGCGTCCTTCTGGCGCGGTGGAGACGACGACTGGCAGCGCCAGTCAGCTGGGCCGGCCTGTTGGGCCACTGGGCTGCCTGGCTGCAGGTAAGGTCCAGGTAGGCCTTTTCCTTTATTTGTTTTCTTTTCTATTTTTCTGACATGTGTTTTGATTTGATAAAAATACCAAATCATTTTATTTAATTCTGACAATTTTTGCAGGGGCCTAAGGGATTATTCCAAAGCCCCTCACCAAAATTCAGAATTATTGGACAATATTTCATATATATAAAAATATTTATCCAACGCAAATAATTACTGGATTAACTCCAAATGTCCAAAATAAATATTTATGAGTTCCTTAAAATATTGGTTTGATTTTTACCTCTGACCAATATTTTCAGAGAGTAACATGAACATTTTCTTGGACCTTTTTGGAGAAATTTTTATCTGGATTATTTCCAGAAATGATTCCGAGGGTTTCACAAATACCCATTTCAAATTTAAATGGAATTTAAACATGATGCACAAATGGCTAGCTGGTCTAGGTCATACCAGAACTAGGGATGTGACATGTATCATCCGTTGTTGACTTTGGATCTTGTATCTTCCTTTGTGTTCATAGATCTAGCGCATGTGTGATCAGTCTTGTTGGTTTGAGTGTTCTCTTGTGTCCCCCTTGTGATTTTCCCCTCGTGTTCTTCGTTCATCATGGGATCCGCTCCTTTCATGAAAGATCGGACGATTAGGGTTCCACCCTACATAAAATGCTCTATCTCTAAAATGAGCTAAACCAATGCTGACCCTCAAATGGTGGAGGTGGAGGAGTATTTATAGTCTAGAGCCACGAAGGGGTAAGTGAGGAGCGAGGGGGTACATGGGCCTCGGGCCCGATACACTGTGCACAGACAGGCGTCGGACGTCCGGTGGCTCACGGGCGTCGGGACGTTCGGTAGTCGCCGGACTTCCGTTCGATCTGGTTCGGTTGAGGAGGCACCGGATTTACGGAGGTGGCCGGTCGTCCGATGGCGTCGGACATCCGCTGGTTTGGCTCGGGTGCGGTGTCGCCGGTCGTCCGGTCTTGGCCGGACGTCCGCTCGCTGTGAGAGGCGGGTCGTCCCGTGTCGTCCGGACGTCCGCTTGTTGGAGCTTCTTCGGTAGTTCTTGTACTTGGTGTCCTCGCCGTCTTGTCCATGGTCTTCCTCTTTGTTCCTGGTCATGCATAGCACATATATATGAGGTAGTAGCATGTCTCACATGTGGAAAGTGATGGTTCGAAGAGGAGCGAGTTCACCTTGTGTCCAATGATGTATGTACGAGGTCTCGTCATATGTCCTCTTAGGGCTTGGAGAGTGGTCGGAGTGTACATGGGGATGAACGTGGGATGCTCCGCATCACACCCGAGCCAAATCAGCGGAAGACCGACGACACTGGACGACCGGCGACCGGACGACCGCTGCCACCTCAACCGAGCCAAAGTGAGCGGAAGTCCGGCGACTACCGGATGTCCGGAAGCCCACGAGCCACCGGACGACCGGTCCCCAACGGACATCCAGTACCTGTCTGCGTACAGAGATCGGGCCGGAGGCCCATGTATCCCTCTCCCACTTACCCCTTCGTGGACCTAGAATATATATACTCCTCCACCTCCTCCTAGTTAGGGTCAGCATTGTGTTAGCTCATTTGTGAGACAGAGCTTCGCTCATCCATTCGGATCTACTCCACGAGAGAGACCGCGGCCCCTCTTCGGAGAAGATCCACTTGGATTCAAGACCTCCTCACGGAGAAGACCCTCAAGACTTCCTCACGGAGAAGAACCGGTTACCCTTTGTATCATCCCTTGTTGATCGTGGATCTTGTATCTCCTCTCATGTTTCGAGGATCTAGCACATGGGTGACCTAATCTTGTTGGTTTGAGTGTTTCTCTTGTGTCTCCCTTTGTGATTTCCCCCTTGTGTTCTTCGTGTTCTTCGTGGGATCCGCTCCTTTCGTGAAAGATCGTCCGAATAGGGTTCTACCCTACTTCATCTTGGTATGATGAGCCATGTTGATCACGATTTTTGAGCCTCCCCTCGTTGTTTTCTAGCCTAATTTTGTTGTGTTCTTCACCAATTTCAAAAATCTCAACCAAAAATAGCCCTATTTTTTTTGTGATTTGTTGGTTTGAGGAAGTTTTGTTGCATCTGATCCATGGATTTGCTTGGTTTCAAGTGGATCTAGCATCTCCCCAAATTTCCCCATCTTTCATCCACAAAATCTACTCAATTTTGACCCAAAATCCCCAAATTCCGCCCAAAATCGCGTCCCGAAACTTGCATCTCACGTTGACCCAGACCCACTGGACGACCGTCACTTTACAGACGTCCGGAGCCCCAAGACCCACCGGACGTCCGACCTTACCGGATGACCGGAACCTCTAACCCCAGATGAAATTAGTGGATTTCCGACCCGACCGGACGTCCGGCGACTGGACATCCGTCCATTTCCGGACGTCCGCTACCTGTAAAAACTGACTTGCTGAAATTTTGTTTCGGCCGTAACTAATTCATCCGAACTCCGATTTTCACATTCTTTAGCTCGTTGAGAAGCTCTTGACATCCCCCTTCCCACAAAAATACCACCAACATCATTTGACTCCATCAAATGTTTTGAAATTTGGCATCTATGCCTAGGGCTTCCACCACATCATCCGCTACACCACCACCGACTTCCGCAACCTAACCAATTTTGTTCCCGATCACATTAGTGGTTGCTTGAGGAGTCATTCGAGTCTCCTAAAGTGTATAGGCTACTTAGGGACGGTTTCTTCTTCATCAACCACCACCACCACTACCGCATAGGCCTACCCACCATACACTTCTGCCACCCCGACTTATGTACAGTCCACCACCTTACCCTCCATTTCCGCATTGCCTACTCGCAAAACCCATCATTGCATTTCCGCAATCCCATTAAGCTTCCGCAACCACCACCGCATTCCAGCTACCACCATTTGACATTTGAGATTTTGAGTTCGCGGTTTTTTTGTTTCCTAAGGTGTTTTGGCTACTTAGGGATGAGTCTCCATCATCTTGGTGTCTCTATCAAGATCACCGCCACTCATCATCGACACGGACGATAACCTCCATATCATCTTGGTATCGTGGTATCCCTCCTTTGTATATTCCCTTTCCATTGATAACCCCTAGCCTATTTTGCGTTACTTTCCTATCGAGACTAGCCATTGGAGTATTGCCGGCAACATTACTTATGCACATTAGTGATCTACACCATACATTGCATACATACAATACCATATCGGTATCATCTTGGTACCATATCATCCTTTGTGCCACAAGTTTGTTCCTGCATATATACAATTGCTATCATGGTTTGTGCATTGTGCCGAAGTGGCCATACACAAAAAAATAGAGAATAAGTGATGTAGGGTAGGAACCCTAATTGGCCGATCTTTCACGATAGGAGCGGATCCTGCGATGAACATGAGGAACACAAGGGGAAAAGCGAGGGGAACACAAAGGAAAGCACGGGAGAAACACTAAACCAACGCAAGATAGTCACACATGTGCTAGATACTCGAACACATAGGGTTCACACGGTACACGATCAACTAAGGACGATACAAGGGTAACGGTCTTCTCCGTGAGGAGGTCTTGATGTTGTTCTCCGCAAGGAAGTCTTGAATCCAAAGGGATCTTCTCCGAAGAGGCTGCGGTATCTCACGTGGAGTAGATCCGATGTGCATGAGCGTAGCTCGATCTCTGAAATGAGCTTAACCAACACCAACCCTAGCTAGGATGAATAGGAGGTCTATTTATAGTCTAAGTGGAAATGGGGGCGAAAGTTGGGGTACATGGGCCTCGGGCCTGAATCTAAACACAGCCAGGTAATGGACGTCCGCTGGGGACCGGACGTCCGGTGTCTCAGGAGCGGCGGGACGTCCGGTGGCTGCCGGTCGTCCGCTCATTCTGGCTCGGATGCTGGTGTAGCGGATTTCCGGTGGCTAGCGGTTGTTCGGTCGCCGGTCGTCCGCTGGCACCTGTCGTCCGCTCGTTTGGCTCGGGTGCAGGGGCACCGGTCGTCCGGTCTGGGCCGGACGTCCGCTTGCTGGGGTTCGGCTGGAGCATCAGGCGCCGGACGTCCGGTCCCGGCCGGTCGTCCGATGGCTGGGACTTTTCCTGCAACCCTCCTTCTTCTCGTCCATCTTCCTCTTCTTCTTGTCCTTTCTCCTTAGCTCCTCCATGATACATGAGTATGCACAAAGTGTCCATATGAGGTAGTAGACATGTCTCATGTGCATCGAAGTGGAATTGTGAGAGGAGAGATGTCTCCTCAGTTTCAAGAGCTCTTGCACGTGCTTGTGTCATGTGTCCAAGAGGTTTCATAGGAGATGTAGTTGTGCCCATGGGGATGGCCTTGGGATGCTCCGCATCATCTCCCCTCCCTTGGGGAAGATTGATGTCTACTACACAACCTTCTTCTTGTAGACGTTGTTGGGCCTCCAAGTGCAGAGGTTTGTAGGACAGTAGCAAATTTCCCTGAAGTGGATGACCTAAGGTTTATCAATCTGTAGGAGGCGTAGGATGAAGATGGTCTCTCTCAAACAACCCTGCAACCAAATAACAAAGAGTCTCTTGTGTCCCCAACACACCCAATACAATGGTAAATTGTATATGTGCACTAGTTCGGCGAAGAGATGGTGATACAAGTAGTATATGGATGGTGGATAATAGTTTTTGTAATCTGAAAATATAAAAACAGCAAGGTAACGAATGATAAAAGTGAGATTAAACGGTATTGCAATGTGTTGAAACAAGGCCTAGGGTTCATACTTTCAGTAGTGTAAGTTCCCTTAACAATAATAACATAATTGGATCATATAACTATCCCTCAACATGCAACAAAGAGTGACTCCAACGTCACTAATAACAGAGAACGAACGAAGAGATTTTGTTAGGTTACGAAACCACCTCAAAGTTATTCTTTACAATCAATCCGTTGGGCTATTCCTATAAGTGTCACAAACAGCCCTAGAGTTCATACTAGAATAACACCTTAAGACACAAATCAACCAAAACCCTAATGTCACCTAGATACTCCAATGTCACCCCAAGTATCCGTGGGTATGATTATACGATATGCATCACACAATCTCAGATTCATCTATTCAACCAACACATAGAACCTCAAAGAGTGCCCCAAAGTTTCGACCGGAGAATCACGACGAAAACGTGTGCCAACCCCTATGCATAGGTTCATGGGCGGAACCCGCAAGTTGATCACCAAAACATACATCAAGTGAATCACGTGGTATCCCATTGTCACCACAGATACGCACGGCAAGACATACATCAAGTGTTCTCAAATCTTTAAAGACTCAATCCGATAAGATAACTTCAAAGGGAAACCTCAATCCATTACAAGAGAGTAGAGGGGGGAAGAAAGATAAGATCCAACTATAATAGCAAAGCTCGCGATACATCAAGATCATGCCAAATCAAGAACACGAGAGAGAGAGAGATCAAACACATAGCTACTGGTACATACCCTCAGCCTCGAGGGAGAACTACTCCCTTCTCATCATGGAGAGCACCGGGATGATGAAGATAGCCACCGAAGAGGGATTCCCCCTCCGGCAGGGTGCCGGAACGGGTCTAGATTGGCTTTTGGTGGCTATGTAGGCTTCTGGCGGCGGAACTCCCGATCTATTGTGCTCCCCGATCGTTTTAGGGTATATGGAGATATATAGGTGCAATAAGTACGTCAGCGGGGCCACGACCCCCCTGCCTCATGGCTTACTTGTTGCTTCCCTTACGTGGACTCCAAGTCTCCTGGGTTGCTTTCCTTCCAAAAATAAGTTCCGTGAAGTTTAAGGTCAATTGGACTCCGTTTGACTTTCCTTTTCTGCGATACTCTAAAACAAGGAAAAAACAGAAACTGGCACTAGGCTCTGGGTTAATAGGTTAGTCCCCAAAATCATATAAAATAGCATATAAAACATCCGAGGTTGATAATATAATAGCATGGAACAATCAAAAATTATAGATACGTTGGAGACGTATCAAAGATCCGTCCTCGGATCAAATTCTTCATCACCATGGAAGGGAGAGAGATCTTTGACGTTGAAGATGTCGCTCACGTTTTACTTGTCGCGTGGGAGGTCGATCTTGTAAGTGTTGTCGTTGTAGCGTGCGAGCACCTTGAAGGGTCCATCCGCTCGTGGTCGAAGTTTGGACTTGCGTTCTTGGGGAAAGTGGTCCTTGCGAAGGTGTAGCCACATGAGATCACCAATGTTCAAGACCATGAGGTGCTTGTTGATGTTGAGTTTGGTCGCAAGTCGTTGTACTTGGCGCTGGATAGTATGTGTTGTATCTTCATGCACCTTCTTGAGATGAGTCACACGAGCACTTGCGTCCAAATTGATGCGCTATTGTAGTGGTAGAGGAAGAATGTCCAATGGTGACAAAGGGTTGAATCCGTAGACGACCTCGAAGGGGGAATTGGCGGTTGTGGAGTGTCTTGCTCGATTGTAGGCAAACTCGGGGATAGGTAGGCACTCCTCCCACTCCTTGATGTTCTTCTTGATGAGTACTCGAAGTAGATCGGAGAGTGTGCAGTTGGTAACTTTCGTTTGGCCGTCGGTTTGTGGATGATACACCATGGAGAAAATTAGCTTGATTCCGAGCTTGGCGCATAGGGTTTTCCAAAAGTAGATAAGGAACTTCACGTCGCGGTCCGAGACGATAGTCTTTGTCACTCCATGTAGACGCAATATTTCCCTACAAAAGAGATTAGCAACATGTGAAGCATCATCTATCTTGTTGCAAGGAATGAAATGTGCCATTTTTGAGAAACGGTCCACAACGACAAATACCGAATCCTTCCCATTTCAAGTCCTATGCAAACCAAGTACAAAGTCCATGCTAATGTCTTCCCATGGTTGATAGGGAATTGGGAGAGGCATATAAAGGCCGTGGGATTGAGCTTTGGACTTAGCTTTGCGACATGTAGAGCATCGGTTGGTGAAGTGGTTGATGTCACGAAACATCTTTGGCCAAAAGTAGTTCTTAGAGAGCGTAGCGAACGTCTTGTCGCGTCCAAAATGTCCCATTAAGCCTCTTCCATGAGATTCTTGCAAAAGCAACAAACGAAGAGAAGACTCGGGGATGCAAAGTTTGTTAGCTCTCATAAGATATCCATTTTTGATTTAATAGCGTTCCCAAAAGGTGTGCATCAAACACTTGGCATAAGGAGTAGCAAAGGTAGGATCATGCTCATACAAGTCTTTTATATGCTCAAAGCCAATGACATCTAATTCAAGTTGAGTAACAAGCATGCATATGTGAGAAAGGGCATCAGCCACAATGTTTTCTTTACCTTTGATGTACTTGATGACATAAGGAAAAGATTCAATAAATTCACTCCATTTGGCATGACGCTTGTTCAACTTGATTTGTCCCTTAAGATACTTGAGCGTTTCATGATCGGTATGAATGATAAACTCATGAGGGCGAAGATAGTGTTCCCATTCATGCAAAACACGGACTAAAGCATATAGCTCTTTGCCATAGATGGGGTAATTGAGTTGCGCGCCAGAGAGTTTCTCTCTAAAGTAAGCTATGGGGTGCTTCTCTTGCGCTAACACACCTCCCATGCCATTACCAATAGCATCACAATGAATCTCAAAAGGTTTGTCAAAGTTGGGTAAAGCAAGCACGGGAGCATGAGTAAGAAAATTCTTGAGCTCATTGAAGCGGTATCTTGGGATGGTCCCCAAACAAAAGGCTTGTTCTTATTGCTCAAAGCATGCAAAGGCGAAGCAATGGTTCTAAAATCCTTCACAAAGCGACGATAGAAACCCGCAAGGCCAAGAAAGCTATGGACTTGTTGCAAATTGGTTGGTTGTGGCCAAGTCTTAATAGCATTGATCTTGGACTCATCAACATGAACACCCTTAGAGGAAACAAGAAAAACCAAGAAAACGAGCTTGTCAATGCCAAAAAGGCATTTCTCCATATTAGCATAGAGATGCTCTTTTCGAAGAGTTTGCAAAACAGTTCGGACATGGGTGACATGCTCTTTGAGAGACTTGCTAAAAACAAGGATATCATCAAAGTAGACCACAACAAATATACCAATGTTAGGGCGAAAGACATGATTCATAAGACGCATAAAAGTACCCGGTGCTTCCGATAGACCCATAGGCACGACTAACCAATCATACAAGCCAAACTTGGTTTTGAAAGCGGTTTTCCATTCATCACCCTCTTGTATGCGGATTTGATAGTAACCACTCTTAAGATCAATTTTGGAAAATATAGTGGCACCGCTAAGTTCATCAAGCATATAATCTAGGCGTGGAATGGGATACCTATAACGAACGGTGATAGCATTGATAGGTCTACAATCGGAGCACATGCGAAAGCTATCGTCTCGTTTTGGCACAAGAATGACCGGGACGACACAAGGGCTCAAACTTTCACGCACATGTCCATGGTCTATGAGATGCTTTACTTGCCTTTGTATTTCTTTGGTTTCTTCGGGGTTGACACGGTAGGGAGCTTTGTTCGAAAGCGGTGCTCCGGGTATGAGGTCGATGTGGTGCTCAATGACTCGTAGCGGAGGTAGTACCGGAGGTAGCTCATCGGGGAAAACATCGTGAAATTCCTGCAAAAGAGAAGACAACAATAGAGGAAGAGTGTGAGAAGTTTTAGTTTGTGGTGCATTGTCCTTGCACACAAGGACGTAGTGTAGGACACTAGATGGGTTCTCACACACTCCTCTTATCTCACTTTTGGTGGCAAATAGGACTAAGTTCTTCTTTTCGCTCATCGTGGAGGTGTTCTCTTTGGGCTTGTGGCGCTCACTATCTTTTTGGTGTCCAAAGAGAAGGTGGAAAACGGTCATTGGAACAACGTCGCACTCCAAGGTGTCTTCGCAGGCGGCAATTTTGAAGGAGAATTGTACTCGGTGCTCGACTTGGATAGTGCCGGAGTCGCTAAGCCATTACACTTTGTATGGATGTGGGTGCTTCGTCTTAGGCAATTGGAGATTGGAGCAAAGTTCTTCACTTGCGAGGTTATGATAACTCCCTCCATCGATAATGACCTCGACGGATCATCCATTGATGCCGGGCTTGGTGTGGAATATGTGGCATCTTTGGTCTTCTTCTTGGTGATCTTGGAGAGTCAAGACCTTGGAGACAACAAGATGATACTTGAATCTTCATCACAAAAGACCTCTTCCTCTTCATCATTCACTTGTCGGTGCATTGCAACTTGCTCAAGAGCGTCCATTTCTCCTTCACTCATCGAGTCATAGGTGCCGTCGTCATTGAGGATCATGGTCCGCTTGTTGGTGCACTCATAGGACTTGTGGCCTCAGCCTCCGCATGTGAAGCATTTCAAGGAACTTGTCTTGACGGTCTCATCGGTTGTAGTGGATGAGGCTGAAGCTCTCGGCTTGAAGTTTCTCGTAGTAGGAGGATGACTTGGAGTTGACGAATCTTTCTTGCAACTCGACTTGTCGACATTGCTTGTATAAGTTTGGTATACGGTGTTGAAGTCGTAGAATCTTGGGTGTTGGAGAAGCCGTATGACTTGGATGAGAACTTGGCATACTTGTAATCGTCTTGCACTTGACGTTCCGCTTTGGTAGCTTGATGCACTTTCTCGATGAGGTTTGAGTATGGTTGGAAGTCGGCGATCTTCTTGATAGGATGGTTGAGTCCATTCAAGAAACGTGCCATTAGCTTCTGTTTGTAGTCGCTCGAGCGCTGATCTTCCAGCCTCCTTCCCTCCCCAAGAACCACAAATACGAAGGAGTGCTGGGCTAATTGCGTACAGGATTGAGGCTTGCTTGACGATGATTGCACGCGGAATGGCATAGAGTGTTCGATGTCAGTGTACTTGAGCCAGAGAGGGTGAAGTCGGAGTGTCGACTTGAGCGGGTCCTTCCTGATGAAGGCGAAGTGGAAGAAGAGCAGTTGAGCAACAAAGCATGAATCTCGTCCATCCTTGCGTCATTCTCTTGCTTGTGATCGTCGAGCTTGTTGTCGAAGTAGTCCCTTGTACGTTGCTCTGAGAGTCGCAAGTCGGCGGCGAGGTTGTCGATCCGTTCACTCAGTGCTTGTTGCTCTTGATGCAAAGCACGTTGTGCACCAAAGAGGTGGCTCTTGGTGACGTAGTAGTTCATGTCGTCGTCGTTCTCAATGAAGAGTGGGTTGGTAGAAGTACTTGGCCTATCCATCATTCCAAGATACAGAATGTGAGTGTTAGAAAGAGAATAATGAATACCAAATGTACCTTGATCGAAGTTGAAAGTGGATCGATGATCACTGCAATGTAGGACAAGGAAATAGCACAATTGGTACTAGCTCTTGTCAGTTTCTCACACCTACAGAAGTAAAATCTTATGGTGGAGCTTGGTTAGGATGGTGGCACAAAATTTGATGCAATAGTAAGTGAGGTTCAATAATGTTAGAAAAGATTCGCAAGATGCAATGTAACAAGTAGACCAAGCATATAAGGTACACGGAAACACACACGCAAAGAGATAAGTGGGGTCGGGCAACCTAGGATGAGCCAAACTTTGGAATCCACAAAATGCTCTTGTTGCACAACACTAGAGAGACGCTAGCACGATTGCACAATAGGCGGATACAAAGAACTTGTGCACAACCTACTTAGCAAAAATGTAACGACTTCTATCCCAAGTATGCTCTATGCAAGGTGTTTCTATGATATGATCCAAGATGATCTAGTATGACAATCTTAATGTTGTATGATGCTATGGTTCTTGCTTAAATGCTCTTTGCTTATCTTTCCACTTTGCCTAAAAGCTTGTTTGGCTCTTTGATGTTTGAGCTCTTTTCTCATGCAATGCTTGACGAACCAAGATAGCAATTGCGTATGCGATGACAACTTTGTGACACAAGAGATGATACCAATATTTGCAACAATGATGTATGTATGCTATGGGAAGTATGATCACTAATGTGCACAAGTCTCGTTGCCGACAATAATTAATGGCTAGTCTCGATGGGTAAGCAACGCAAAGGAGCAAGGCTATGATGGCTAGCAATGTAATGGCAAGAGTGATATTTCCAATACCAAGACGAGGTTACTGTTCTTGCTTACGTATGGTGTCAAAATGGTGACACGAATACCAAGATGTAGTCGATGTGGTCGTTGTTGATGAAGCGTCTGTGGCCAAGATGAGCGGCGGTGATGTTGATGTCGAACCGTACTTAAATAGCCGAAACACAAAAGGAGACGGTACTGCAACTCAAATTCTCAAAGTTCGAAGTATAAAACATGTCGGGGAGCGAAACGGAAAAGCAATGCTGGTGGTTTGTGGAAGTGGTGATGGTATATAGGTGCTAGGAGAGCGTATGCGGAAATGTGGGGCGGTGGTGGTGACTAAACTAAAAAAAATTCAGTTTCGTCAGGGAACTTCGGACGTCAGGTGGGGAAGCGGTCGTCCGGTCGTCAGACGTCTGGTGGCTAGCGGACTTCCGGTGCCTGGGCACTACTCGGGCACGGGAAGAACTTCTCATGGGCGGGGAGGATGATGTGAAATTCATCGATTGTGGGCGATTTAGTGGATGGAAAGGGTGGAGACAAGGGGGAAAAGCTAGATCCACTCAAAACAGAGCAAATCCACTGATCCAAACCACCAAAATTTCAACACACCAACAAATCACAAAAAAAATTGGGGTTATTTTCGTGGGGAATTTTCAAATTAGGATGAAAAACAACAAAAAGTAGGCTAGAAACACAATGGGGAAGCTCTGAAATCGTGATGAACGTGGCTCATGATACCAAGATGATGTAGGGTAGGAACCCTAATCGGCTGATCTTTCACGATAGGAGCGGATCCTGCGATGAACACGAGGAACACAAGGGGAAAAACGAGGGGAACTGATGTGGAGCATCCTATGGACATCACCATGTCAAGAGTCTGTTCGGCAAGCGACACGTGCGACATCTACTTCACATACACAAAGGTGAATCATCTCCTTTATGCGTGCTCACTTGACCTCTTCGAGGATGGTATACTACTTGACACTCATCTCGTGTGCATACATAGGTATTGTCGGAACACCATGGACGAGGAGGAGGAGGGCGAGCACAAGTGTACAACTACACCATCCGCGAGAGAAGCATGGAAGAGAAGGAAGAAGATGATCCGCCCAGCCCAGGATGAGCGGTACTACCGCCCACACCAAGCGGTACTACCGCTGAAGGCCCACAAGCCGTACTACCGGCCAACTTCCGCTCTACGTCCGCTCAACCAGACAAACTCATGTGATCGAGTGGCACAAGTCCGGTACTACCGCCCGAGGGACCGGTACTACCGCCCTGCTTGTGCGCAGCCGGGCCTTTGGCCTTGTATCTCTCTCCCACTTACCCCTTCGTGGCTTAGACTATATATAGACCACCCCACCTCCTTTCTAGGGTTAGAAAAGTAGTAGCTCATTTATAGATAGAGCTTTGCTCATCCATTACGGATCTACTCCAAGAGAGAGACCGCGGCCCCTCTTCGGAGAAGATCCCCTTGGATTCAAGACCCCCTATTGGCTGGCCCCCTTCAAGACCTCCTCATGGAGATGAACCTTACCTTGTATCTTTCCCGTTGTTGTTCATGTAACTTGTGGATCTTGTGTGTTTGATTGTCTAGTGGATGTGTGATTGGACTTGTTCTTGAGTGTCTCCCCTTGTGATTTCTCTCCGTTCTTCCCCGTGTGCTTCGTGTTCCTCATGGGATCCGCTCCTTTCGTGAAAGATCGGCCCCTAGGGTTCCTACCCTACATCAGGAACACAAAGGAAAGCACGGGAGAAACACTAAACCAACGCAAGATACTCACACATGTGATAGATCCTTGAATACATAGGGTTCACATGGTACACGATCAACTAAGGACGATACAAGGGTAATGGTCTTCTCCGTGAGGAGGTCTTGATGTTCTTCTCGGCAAGAAGGTCTTGAATCCAAAGGGATCTTCTCCGAAGAGGCCACGGTCTCTCACGAGGAGTAGATCCGATGTGGATGAGCGTAGCTCGATCTCTGAAATGAGCTAAACCAACGCTAACCCTAGCTAGGATGAATAGGAGGTCTATTTATAGTCTAAGTGCAAATGGGGGCGAAAGTATGGGTACATGGGCCTCGGGCCCGAATCTGGACACAACCAGGTAACGGACGTCTGGTGTCTCAGGAGCGGCCAGACGTCCGGTGGCTGCCGGTCGTCCGCTCATTCTGGCTTGGATGCTGGTGTAGCAGATTTCCGGTGGCTACCGGTCATCCGGTCGCCGGTCGTCCACTGGCACTGGTCGTCCACTCGTTTGGCTCGGGTGCAAGGGCACCGGTCGTCCGGCCTGGGCCAGACGTTCGCTCGCTGGGGTTCGGCTGGAGAATCAGGTGCCGGATGTCCGGTCCCGGCCCATCATCCGGTGGCTGTGACTTTTCCTGCAGCCCTCCTTCTTCTTGTCCATCTTCCTTTTCTTCTTGTCCTTGCTCGTTAGCTCCTCCATGATACCCGAGTATGCACGAAGTGTCCATATGAGTTAGTAGCCATGTCTCATGTGCATCCAAGTGGAATTGTGAGAAGAGAGATGTCACCTCGGTTTCAAGAGCTCTTGCACGTGCTTGTGTCATGGGTCCAAGAGGTGTCATAGGAGATGTAGTTGTGTCCATGGGGATGGCCTTGGGATGCTCCGCATCAATAAGCTTTTAAGCAAAAGAGAAAGAGCAAAGAAGCTTGTAAGCAATAGCCATAGCATCATACAACATTGCATATAAGATTGTCATATCCAATCATCTTGGATCATACCACCGGAACATCATATACATAGCATACTTGGGATAGAAGTCGTTGCATTTTTGTCTCCTATAGGTTGTGCACAAGTGACGTATCCGCCTATTGAGCAATCGTGCTAGCATCTCTCTAGAGTTGTGCAACAACAGAATTTTCCGTGGATTCCACATTTTGTGCTCACTCCTTGGTTGCATGGCCCCATTTATCTATCCGTGTGTGTGTTTCCGTGTACCACATATTGCTATTGGTCTACTTGTTTCACTTGCAAATTTGTGAATCTGTTTCAACTTTATTGACTCTTGCTAACATTTTGCATTAAATTTTTGTGCCACTATCCTCACCGAGCTCCACCATAAGCCTTATTTGTGTAGGTGTGAGAAACCGACAAGAATTGGTACCAATTGTGCTATTTCATTGTTACATCATTGAGTGATCATTAATCCATCTTCAACATCGGTCAAGGTACATTTGGTATAAGTTCTTCTCTTTCTCCCACTCATACTTTCTCGAGTCTTGTGATGGATAGGCAAGGCATTTCATCTTCGGTCTACAACAACAACGACAAGTTCGATGCCACGAACAACTCCAACGACGCCAAGATGCAAGCTCAAATGAAGGATATCAAAGACCTCATCAAGTCCTACAAGCGGTCTTCCTCATCTTCGAGAAGACGCTCAAGAGCACATGTCTCCGAGCTACCATCTCTGACAAAATCACATCGGCATCGACACCATCACCAACAAGGACGTGAAGGTCAAGAGATCAACACCAACAACCTCTCAACGACTTCACCATCTCCCTTGGCATCTTCGCCAAGCGACTTCAAGGCATCTTCGCCTACGGACATACGACATCTTCGCCCACAAGCACCTCAAGAGAAGCTCCCCAAGCTCAAGTCCGTGACTTCCACGAGCTACTACGACCTCGACATCAACCACACAATTCCTTTCTATGGGACTCAAGAACCCGAGGAGTATCTCGAGTGGGAGCGTTTGATGGATGACTACCTCAAGCTACATCAAGTTCCTCCCGAAGATCAAGTGAAGTGCGCCACAAGGAACTTCCACGACTACGCGTCCACATGGTGGCTTCACACACCTTCGGAGACCTACAACATTAGTTTGCCCAAGACGAAGAGAGCTTTGCAGCGCGAGTTCGTGCCTCCAATCTACAAGGAACTACTTCTACGCCAATTGGAGAACACCACCTGTCGGTGTCAAAACCGGCGGATCTCGGGTAGGGGATCCCAAACTGTGCGTCTAGGCTGGATGGTAACAAGAGGCAAGGGACACGAAGTTTTACCAAGGTTCGGGCCCTCTCGATGGAGGTAAAACCCTACGTCCTGCTTGATTAATATTGATGATATGGGTAGTACAAGAGTAGATCTACCACGAGATCAGAGAGGCTAAACCCTAGAAGCTAGCCTACGGTATGATTGTTGATGTGTATGTTGTCCTACGGACTAAAACCCTCCGGTTTATATAGACACCGGAGAGGGTTAGGGTTACATAGAGTCGGTTACAATGGTAGGAGATCTGAACATCCGTATCGCCAAGCTTGCCTTCCACGCCAAGGAAAGTCCCTTCCGGACACGGGACGGAGTCTTCAATCTTGTATCTTCATAGTCCATGAGTCCGGCTGAAGGTATAGTTCGGCTATCCGAACACCCCCTAATCCAGGACTCCCTCAGTAGCCCCCAAACCAGGCTTCAATGACGATGAGTACGGCACGCAGATTGTCTTCGGCATTGCAAGGCGGGTTCTCCTCCAAATTCCGTGTACCTGTTTGAATAAAGTCTGGTTTCTTGTAGATGTTGCGCTCCTTGGCTTCTACACCCAATAGTGGCCGTCTCCCACGTGTCAAACGAATAAGAAAAGTCTGAGTGGTTTTACGTTCACACCCCTAGCCGCGTAAATGATCTGCCCTATTTAAGGGGACGAGGATATAGATCCAATCCACACCTTCTCCCCTCCACGAGTGTTCATCAGAGCGCATCCGACAAAGGTCCATTCCACCATGGCCAGCCGCCGCAACTCCTCCGCCCGCCCTTCCAGCCCGAAGCCTGGATATTGGGAGAGATGTTCCACTCCGCATAGCGAGCTAGTGACGCTCCATACCAAGGGATTTCTCCCCCGGCCTATATGGTCCCGGTTCGAGCCGGTCTTGCCGTCTACAACGGCGGAGAGCAAGCAGAAAATGCCCCTAATCCATCCAAAGGAGAGCAGGTGTGCCTTGTCCCTTACTTAATAAGGGGGCTCGGATTTCCCATCCACCCATTTCTCCGGGGGCTACTGGAGTTCTACGGCCTCCAGCTACATCA
The DNA here is from genome assembly GCF_056163025.1 of Triticum urartu. Taxonomy (NCBI): domain Eukaryota; kingdom Viridiplantae; phylum Streptophyta; class Magnoliopsida; order Poales; family Poaceae; genus Triticum; species Triticum urartu. Next base: position 238,841,465 of record NC_141873.1, read on the forward strand.
TCTCATGCCTGCCTCAGTATTGCATATCGCGGGCTTTGTAGCCCTCTGCGACCTGTTCTTCGGTATTGAAGCTCATTTCGGACTGTGGAAGGAGCTATTTTGCCTCGTGCCCCGTTCCAAGAAAGGGTCAATGTATAAGTGGGCGGAGCCGAAGTATGGCGCATCGCCGGGACCGGATATCTGTTTGGAACCCCACAGAAGGCGTCCGAAGATTGGCCCTCTGAATGGTTCTATATAGAAGATGTCCCGCTGCCGGATCCTGTCCGGATCGGCCTCCCAGAATTCGATAGTACTCCCTTAAAGAAGCGCCTAAGCTGGCGTCCACGGAGCCCTCAAAGGGAAAGTGACAGGGACATTGTTTACCTGATGGGCCGAATAAGATTGTTGGCCCATTCCGGACTAACCATGATCGGAGTTATGGCCGAATGCATCATGCGCGGGGTGCTGCCGCTTCAGTATAGAAGTCACCCCATGTGGGATTTCAACGGGGAGGATGACGCCACCCGCTACGGCCGTAAAGGGCCGGATTCAGTTGCCACTCTATTAAAGATCTTGTCGACTTTATACAAGGGAGAAGAGGAGGAATTTCTCCGCGTCAACCCCTAGGGTGGATTCTCTATGCACAATCCCCCAAGCTGGGTAAGTGGTCGCATTTACTTGCTCATCCCTTTAGTGTTCCCATTGTTAAATACTTAGTCTGATGGCTTCAACACAGGAACTGCGCCGGGCTATTAAGGAAATAAGCAGCCCGCCTCCACAACTCGAGGACCCAGGACGGTCTCTCGACCTGGACTCTCAAGAGGATCCGGACATATCTGTGGAGCTGATTGATGGAGTGTTCCATCAGTTGAGCGAGGACAACGCCTTGGTGGCCATTACGGCCAATTACCCAGGGCTAATCCTGACGCCCCAGGTACTTGAGATCGAAGTCCCAGTACCCCGGATAGGGGTCCATCCACGCGTGTTCAATTTCCTGACTACAACCGAACTCTGCAGGGGAGGTTTTTGAGGCGGAAGGCCGAACCTGTGGCGACAAGCCAACGAGGGGCCGCAGGGCCCTGTGGGCAGGAAAGAGGTGCAGTCCGGACCGAGGCATCAGTGCAAAGGTATGGCGCGCCCCTTTACCCCAGTTGTTATACCTTCGAGGCACATTTGACACTCGTGCCCTCTTCAGGACAAAGAGACCTTGCTGGACTATATCCGGAGAGGCTGCCAATCGCGCCTCCACCAGCCAGGCTCCAAAGCCTGGTCCGGGGCGGAGGCGAACGCAAGGCGTGTGCCAGACGTTCCTCCGACGGAGGATGTGGACGGGTTGTCTGCCACCAATTCTGAGGTGGAATGCGCCATGAACCACAGGCGTCGCCGGACAATTCTCTGCGACGATTGCTTCTCCCAAGAGGCGTTAGATGCCTTCAATTCGGGAGATGCGCACCTCCGTGCCGCTCAAAATGGTCTAGCCAGAGCCACGGAGCAATATGTAAAAGACATACGGGTAAGAAAATTTTGGTAAATATATATGTAGCAGTAGCCCCCGAGACTTGAAACAGTTAGAATAACTGGTTTAAGGATCATTTGATATGCAGGTTCTTACAGAATTCCCTACTATCCCAGGAGCTGGAAGAGTGCAAAGCCCAACTGGAGGCCGCACTAGCCGCGACAGGGGAGCCTAAGGAGGCCCCCTCTGGTAATATACATTTCGAGAGATAAGTATTTTGCGAAGCACGGCTTTGGTGTGAATCTGACAAATAAAATTGCAGATGGCGCCGGATTGAATCCGGAAAAGCAACATCTCCTACGCCAGTTAAAGGCTGGCGAGGGGGTGCTATTAAAGGTTATGGGGGAGAAGAACGTTCTCCAAGATGCCAACACCCGGCTGGGTGTCGAGCTGAAAGACGTTCGTGCCCAGCTATCAGACTCCGTGAAGGAGAATCAGCGGCTTCGGCGCGGCATATTTAGTAAGTGCTTGAATGAACCTTTTGAAAGAAAGTTCGGCGGGGAAGTCGACTGACAGAGCAATATCTATAGGTGTGTTAACAGTTCGTCCGGTGGAGGAGATGCCCGGTTCCACGGGTGACCTTCTTCCCGAGCTCTCGCAACTGCTCGATCGAGTTCGGCAGGCGATGCAAGGTGTCGCCCAGGCCCTGTGGCCATCCGTCTCCATGCCCGAAGGTATTGGAGAGCTTGCGGAGAAGCTAAAGGGAGCACGGCAGCACTTCCAATTGTGGAAGATATCAGCCTGCCGTCAAGGCGCTAGGGAGGCCTGGGCCATGGTGAAGACGCAGTACTCAAAGGCTTACCCCAACCACATGGCCGAGGTCGGTCCTATAGGGCCCGATGGGAAGGAGATCCATGTAAGCTTAGTGTACGGCCAAGTAGAGTTGGCCGCAAAGTACTCCCAGCATGACTGTAAATTAGACAGCCTATTAGATGGTATTGAACAGGAATACAATCAGTCAAAATGACTATGTAATTGAATTGACATTTATAATCCCTTCTAGCCGGATTGTAGATCATTTGTCATGGCCGACCTTTTCGCTTCAACCTCGGGGCCTGACGGTCCGGACTGTGTCCGAATTCCCATGCGGTTATATAGGAACCGGGGAATGCGTGGAGACTAGGCGTAGGGGTCATTAGTGCGTGAACAGACAAGTGCCCGACTAGTTATGTTATATTACATGGTTAGTAAGAAACATCTTCCAGGGAGAATAGTTTCGTTAGGGGTTCCTTTCCCTGGGGGGCATGCCCTAAAGTGCATGTCCATGCTGCGAAAAGAAACGCAGGAAAAACGCCTGGGGGTACATAGATAAAGAAAAAGATCATCTTTAGTTCACCAACCGAATATTCTCTTAAGAACGCTAGCTTTCGGCTTCACCCAGTCTGAGGTACACGTCCGGCTTATCCGGTTGTAACAATCGCAGAGGTGCTCCCTTTACCACCTAGCCGAATAATCGGGAACGTAGGGGTAAGCACAGGAGCCAGGCAACCCAGCTGGCCAAAACTTAAGTCATATCTATGCATATAATGGTGAATAAAAGGTACATGCGAAAGTTTGACACATGTGTTAGGCATGAAGCCCGTATAAATAAGCTTCTGTTTAAAGAAGCCCCCAGGTTTACTGAGTGCGGATAGTGCATTAATTTGTGAGCCTTTAAAGGTTATAAGAGAGAGAAAAAGGGAGAAGTAGAGAACTGTAAGACGGACAGTATATAAAAAATGGACAGAGTAAGGAGACAAACACAGGATCCGGCGCTAGGCATAGAATCTTTGGAGATGGGCTGCGTTCCGTGGGTTCGGCTCGAGTCGGTTATCCGATGCGTTTCGCAGGCGGTACGCTCCACCAGTTAGGACTTGGTCAATTATGAAGGGACCTTCCCACTTGGGCTTGAGTTTGTCCTTTTTCTTGTTCGGCAGGCGTAGAACTAATTCGCCAACATTGTAATTTTTGGCCTGTATTTCTTTGCTTTGGTATCTTCGAGCTTGTTGTTGATAGAATGCGGAACGGGCTTTCGCCACATCACGCTCCTCCTCTAATGCGTCCAAACTGTCCTGCTAATCGAGCTCGGCTTCTCTTTCCTCGTACATGCGCACTCGAGGTGAGTCATGAATTATGTCGCAAGGCAGAACTGCCTCTGCGCCGTACACCATGAAGAATGGTGTGTATCCGGTGGTGCGATTCGGCGTGGTCCGAAGCCCCCAGAGTACGGAGTCGAGCTCCTCTACCCAGTGCGTGTTAGATTCCTTGAGGGATCGCACTAGTCTGGGTTTGATGCCGCTCATGATAAGACCATTTGCACGTTCGACCTGGCCGTTAGTTTGTGGATGATAGACAGAAGCATAATCGAGCTTTATGCCCATGTTTTTGCACCAGAGTTTTACCTCGTCCGCCATAAAGTTTGTGCCGTTATCAGTGATCATGCTGTGGGGGACGCCATAACGGTGTACAACCCCGGATATGAAGTCTATCACAGGTCTGGATTCGGCCGTCTTAACAGGCTTGGCTTCTATCCATTTGGTGAACTTATCCACCATGACCAGTAAGTATTTGTGCTTGGGAGTTCCGCCTTTAAGGGGTCCAACCATATCAAGCCCCCAGACCGCAAAGGGCCAAGTGATGGGATAGTTTGGAGGGCGGTGGGTGGCATATGGCTTTGGTTTGCAAAGAGCTGGCAGCCGGCGCATCGTTGGACTAAGTCCTGAGCATCTGCCCGGGTCGTCGGCCAATAAAAGCCTATATGGAAGGCCTTGCTTACCAAGGACCGGGCTGCAGTGTGATGATCGCCGAGTCCGGCATGGATTTCAGCCAGGAGATTCCGCCCCTCCTCTTCGGAGATGCACCTTTGAAGGACTCCGATAGTGCTTTTCTTATAAAGCTCTCCCTCGTGGACTCTGTAGGCTTTGGATCGCCGCACTATGCAGCGTGCCTCATTTTGGTCCTCGGGGAGTTCCTGCCTAGTAAGGTAGGCGAGGAATGGTTCTGTCCACAGGGCGATGACGGCCATTATTACGTGGGCTAAAGGTATTATTTCAATGGCAGAGCCTCCGATTGTGTCAGAATGTTCGGTGTCGGGCAGTGCGGTTGGGTCCGGGCTGTTATTGTTCGGCTCCCCTTCCCATTCCACAGATGGCTTGAAAAGCCCTTCCAAGAAGATGTTGGGGGGGACTACATCGTGTTTTGCGCCGATGCGTGCTAGGACATCTGCCGCCTGATTATTTTCCCGGGCTATATGGTGAAATTCATGTCCTTCGAACCGAGCTGACATTTTTAGGACGGCGTTGCGGTAAGGTGCCATTTTTAGATCCTTGGCGTCGAAGTCTCCATTTATTTGGGAGATTGCGAGGTTCGAGTCCCCGCGCACCTCTAGGCGTTGGATGCCCATGGATACTGCCATCCGGAGACCATGTAGAAGGGCCTCATATTCGGCTGCATTGTTGGAGTCCGTGTACAGAATCTATAGTACATATTGAACTGTGTCTCCCGTGGGGGACGTCAAAACGACGCCAGCCCCCAGTCCAGCCAACATTTTGGAGCCGTCGAAATGCATGATCCAATTTGAATATGTGCCGTACTCTCTAGGGAGTTCGGCCTCCGTCCATTCTGCGACGAAGTCGGCCAAAACTTGTGCTTGATGGCTCGTCGTGGCTTATAAATTATGTCGAACGGGAGGAGCTCGATGGCCCATTTCGCAATCCGGCCCGTTGCGTCACGGTTGTTTAAAATGTCGTTAAGTGGTACTTCTGAGGCTACTATTATTGAACACTCTTGAAAGTAGTGTCGTATCTTCCGGGATGCCATGAATACCGCGTACGCAATCTTTTGATAATGCGGGTACCGTGATTTGCAGGGAGTGAGGATAGTGGACACATAATAGACCGGCTTTGAAGGGGGAATTTGTGTCCGTCCGCTTCTCGTTCGACGACGAGCACTGTGCTTACAACCTGATGTGTTGCTGCGATGTACAATAGCATTGGTTCGCCGGTGTTTGGCCTGGCCAGGACTGGGTTTGTTGCCAGTATGGCTTTTATTTCGTCGAGTCCGGCCGTGGCTGCGTCCGTCCATTTGAAGTGTTCGGTGCGCCGAAGGAGGCGGTAAAGGGGAAGGGCCTTTTCTCCCAAGCGGGAGGTAAAGCGGCTTAGAGCCGCCACACATCCGGTTAACTTTTGTATTTGTTTGAGGTCCTTTGGGATATCCAGTTGCGATAGAGCTCGGATCTTGGCTGGATTTGCTTCAATTCCTCTAATGGATACGATGAAGCCCAAGAGCTTTCCGGCTGGAACACTGAAAACGCATTTTTCCGGGTTGAGCTTGATGTCGTATGTTCGGAGATTATCAAATGTGAGCCTCAAGTCGTCTACTAGAGATTCAACATGTCTTGTTTTGATGACCACATCATCTACGTATGCCTCCACTGTTTTACCGATCTGGCTTGCCAAACATGTCTGAATCGTGCGCTGATATGTTGCGCCGACGTTTTTGAGCTCGAAGGGCATCGTGTTGAAGCAGAATGGCCCGTATGGTGTGATAAATGTCGTTGCGGCTTGGTCTGGTTCTGCCATCTTGATTTGATGGTAGCCAGAATATGCGTCGAGGAAACACAACGAATCATGTCCTGCGGTAGCATCGATAATTTGATCGATGCGGGGGAGGGGGAAGGGATCCTTTGGGCAAGCCTTGTTAGGGTCTTTAAAATCAACACACGGGCGCCAGGATTTGTCCTTCTTTGGTACCATCACCAGGTTTGCTAGCCAGTCTCTTAGGTACGGAAAACGCCGAAGAGCCTGTTTGACAGGTTTGAATCCTTTTTGGATATTTAAGCTGTGCTCGGCCAGCCTGCGTGGGATTCCTGGCATGTCTGAAGGGTGCCAGGCGAAATGTCCCAGCTCTCTCGTAGGAACTCTCGCAATGCAGCGTCGAGATCAGGGTTTAACTGTGCCCCGATGGAAGCTGTCTTATTGGGGTCCGTTGGATGGACTTGGAATTTGACTATTTCGTCCGCTGGTTTAAAGGAGGTAGATTTGGATCGTTTGTCGAGTACCACATCGTCCCTATTCACTGTAGAGCGCAGCGCAGTCAGCTCCTCAGCCGCTAGGGCTTCGGATAGTGCCTCGAGGGCCAATGCGGCTGTCTTGTTTTCGGCGCGGAGTGCTACGTCCGGATCACTAGCGAGAGTGATGATCCCGTTAGGCCCGGGAATCTTGAGCTTCATGTACCTGTAATGGGGTATTGCTTGGAAGATTGTGAATGCTTCCCGCCCTAGCAGAGCATGATAACCGCTGCTGAACGGGGCCACCTGGAACGTGACCTCTTCGGACCTGTAATTGTCCGGCGTGCCGAACACCACATCTAGTGTGATTTTTCCTGTACAACGCGCTTCCCGACTGGGGATTATTCCTCTAAAGGTTGTGCTGCTTCGCGTGATGCGGTTCCAGTCTATATCCATTTTTTGAAGAGTTTCCTCATAGATGAGGTTCAATCCGCTGCCGCCGTCCATGAGTACCTTGGTAAGGTGAAAGCCGTCCACTATTGGACTGAGGACCAATGCAGCTGGTGCTCGGGCTGTTCGGAATTTAGGTTCATCACTGGCGTTAAAGGTAATGGCTGTGTCACTCCATGGGTTTATTGTTGCTACTTGGTAAACTTCGGCAAGGTTGCGGAGTGTCCTTTTTCGCATATTATTTGATGCGAAAGTCTCGAAGACTGTTAATACCGTATTGTTGTCTCTGGGGTGGCTTTCTATGGCCTCCGGAATTAGACGGTTTTTTCCAATTTTGGCCACCTGCTGGAGTATCCAACATGCTCTAAGGCTGTGAGTTGGTGTGGCGTCCTCTGTACTATGAATTTTACAGGGTCCATTAAGCCATCCTTCCAGTACGGTTCCATGCCCTGTAGAGGGTTTTTGCCTTTTGGTGTTTGACCCGGGTGTCTGGCGATGATGCACCCTTTTATTTCGGACTGGGCTTGCCTTAAGGGCCGGATTGTCCCAAAATTTTGCTTCGGTTTTCCGGGCGCTTTCCATCGCACAGTACTTTCGTACTATGGACGCTAAATCAGCGAAACGTGTAATATCACGGCGACTTATGGCATTGAGTATTCCCTTGTCCGTGCAATTATTGCAGAAGATGAAATTGCGTCTTCCTCGCGGCAGCCCTTTATCCTGTTCATAACCAGGAGGAATCTGGCCCAGTAATGATGTACTGTTTCTTTGGGCTCTTGCCTGATTTGGGATAGATCGCAAAGGTTCGGGTGGGTGGGTGGAATTAAATCCGAAGCCTTACCACTTCTGAGGCTCAGAGGCCAAGGAATTTCCGAACTCGAAAATTTGGATTCCTGGATATCGTCTAATGAATCCAGTCCCTCGCCTGATTCTAGGTTCAAGTATTGAGTGATATCCTCCCCTCCGCGGACATCCGGCTTGGAGGGATCGGGAATCCGGACGTAGCGAGTCCTTAAGATAGATGAATGGTCGCCGCACTGTCCCTCTACCACGGCAACGTGATGGGTGGCTTGGGGAGAGTTAATCTCTCTCAGATCGGTTTTAGGCCCAATATGGTCGTAATCCGTAGCGAATCCCAGGGCGGCGAAGCGATCCAAGAGATCATTTATGGAGGAAAGCTCTATTGGATCTAACTGCTCGGCAAGTTCTGAGTTGAAATGAAGATTGTTTTCGATGGCTCGAGAGGTCATCGTCGGCGCAGAAGCCGAACAGGTGGTCATAAGAAAACCGCCTAGCCGGAGGGTTTGGCCAACAGCCAAAGCTCCCTTAGCAACGGTGCCGTCTTTAAAGACGGGACGAGGCATCCTTCCTGATGGCGACGACACAGAGGAACTCTCAATGAAAGCACCAATGTCGGTGTCAAAACTGGCGGATCTCGGGTAGGGGGTCCCGAACTGTGCGTCTAGGCCAGATGGTAACAGGAGGCAAGGGAAACGAAGTTTTACCCAGGCTCGGGCCCTCTCGATGGAGGTAAAACCCCACGTCCTGCTTGATTAATATTGATGATATGGGTAGTACAACAGTAGATCTACCACGAGATCAGAGAGGCTAAACCCTAGAAGCTAGCCTACGGTATGATTGTTGATGTGTATGTTGTCCTACGGACTAAAACCCTCCGGTTTATATAGACACTGGAGAGGGTTAGGGTTACATAGAGTCGGTTACAATGGTAGGAGATCTGAACATCCGTATCGCCAAGCTTGCCTTCCACGCCAAGGAAAGTCCATTCCGGAGACGGGACGGAGTCTTCAATCTTGTATCTTCATAGTCCAGGAGTCCGGTTGAAGGTATAGTTCGGCTATCCGAACACCCCCTAATCCAGGACTCCCTCACCACCCAAGGAGCCAGGTGCATCGACGAGTAATTCAAGGAGATGAAGAAAGCCTTGTGATGAGCCGGCGTGGACGACCCCATTTCGAGGAAGTTCCACTTCATGATGGGATTGCACAACGACATCTCCAAGACGATCTTACTCGAGAACTACAAGTCCCTCGACGACAACAAATTGGTGTTCTCAAGGCGGAACAAGAACTCGGGAAAGCCAAAGCTTCTCCACCCCAAGCTCACTTCGCGATGACCAAGCTCCATGAGAACGAGCATGAGGCTAGTACCACCACGATGTCCAAGCCCGAAGAGCTCCAAGACGATGCTCCCAAGTTTGACTTCACCGCCATCCCTCTTTGTGGAATTGAGGATGCCGAGTCTACTTTGACTCTTTTTCAAGATGGTGCGGCGAGGACTATGACTATGGAGCCATTCAAGGACCAAGCTTTGGAGGTAAGCGACATGGTGACGAGCAAGGATGATGCTTCCATCTTAGGAGGCGAGAGTGATGATGTGCCATCTTTGGCCTTCATCCATGGCGACGGCGATGAGATGGTCGAGTATTTCACTTCGACCACGGCAACATATGATGACTTGAGTGACTTTAGCCACCATATTGAGAGCGAGAGTGACTTCACCACTAGCCCCATATATGATGTGTTGCCACAATTTCCATGTGAGGAGGGCCACAACCCCCACCACTTGATTGAGATGAGTGACTCCACCATACGTGATATTGAGTGCACCTACATTGAGAGAGTGAGTGAACCACCATATAGAGAGAGTGAGATAGTTGACAGGTCATGTGAGGCCACTTTCAACACTAACGACTTGACCTCTACCTCTATTGTGTATTCTCATTTGGTGCTAGGTCCCATTTATGATGACACGCCGATTCGCAATGACTTCGTCCTCCCCTTGGACAAGACGATGGCCATGGTGGAATATGATGCGCCCCCCACATGGTTCCATCAAGATGAAGATGACCACCATTTGGTCTTTCCCACCTCACCTACACCACATGAGTGGAATGACAAAGGTAACATAGGTGAAGGTGATGCTCTAGTCCCACTAGTGGACATTCTTGACATTGATTTCTTGCATGATGTTGATAAACCTATTACCATGCTTCATGCTAGTGCGACTTCCCCATGCGATGATTTACCCATTTATGATGAGTATGATGATAGCCATGTGGAGTCTATTAGTTGTGATGCCATGTTACATAGGATTTCTTGTGCTAATTCTCTCAGTCACATCATGTATGCTAATCCGCTTGACTTGTCATATGCTATGCATGAGATCAATCATATGTCATATTTGCAAAAATCACTTCATAGTGACTATGCATATGCCATTAAAATAAACCCAATTTGCACATATGGCATAGATGACAAGCCTATGGTTATTGGCATTTGTTTCTCTTGTGATGATGTTGACATGCTACCTTTGCATCATTTATCTCATATGCCATGCCATAACCACCTAGCTTCGGATATGCATTGTTTTGGATGTTGTCCATTTTCTCCATATGATGTTTCTAATGTTGCTCATGAGGAGACCCCAATAGTTTCCTCATACATTTTAGGAGATTTTGATCACTCCCATCCATTGCATTATCCCAATACTTGTGTGCACAATATGCTCCCCATGAATAAAATGCTATTGTTGTGCCTTATACTTGTATGCTCAATTTGCATCCCCATCGTGTTATACACAATAACTTTTCTTTCATGATGGATGACATGTTGTTATACCATGCATCAAATTTCTTTGAGCGATGCTTATCTTGTGCTAACACTCACGTGCACATACACATCATGATGCATGATCTGTACATTTACCACACACACAATCTCTTTCGTTTGTGTCTCTTTTGTGTAGGTACCCATGAGTTCTTGTCAACCTCGCAATCCCACGAGTTGACAAACGAGATCTAGAGAGCAACGATGACTTGGGATCCCATGGAGTGTCTTTCCCACCGCTCTCTTCGCGCAAACACTTCGCGCATTTCTTCTACCTGGCCCTCACTTGCCTATGGGTTGTTGTCCATTATATATCCTTTGCCCACCTTGCCATGTTCACTTTGCATGATATGCTCATTCCTATGCTTTTTCCATGCATTTGTGACCCATGCTTTGCATTACACATGATGATTGATTCTCATACTTGTATGTGTATTTGCAAGCTTGGTGGAGATATTGCTTGTTATTGCCATGTTTGCTTTGTGCCCCATGCCTATGATGATACTTTCATCTTGCTTTGTGTTCGTGCTTGCGATATGTCATGTGCATTGTCTATGTCCATTATTTGCTCACATGACATGATTGCCATGATTTGCTCTAGTATGTTGCATCTTCGCACTACTAGCTTGCACGACTTGATTACTATGCTTGCTTATGTTGCATCACCAATGATTCATACTTGCTAATTTCATGCGGTTGATGACAACCATCTACATGCTTTGCACATGATTGTTGTTGCTTCTTGTCATATACCTCCATATGTTGCCCCTAGTCTTGATAATGAGTTTGCCCCCATAGCATTCTCACATATGATTGGAGATTTTGACATTTTTTCTTGTGAAGCATGCTTGTCTTGCCTCTTTGCACCATATACCTAGTGCCATGAATATAGCCATTGTTGCATCATATTATTCATGCACTTTTGCTTCTAATGGTTATGTGCAAGAGAAGAGAACCATCATGATGGATGATGTGTTTATCTACCATGCGCATACGTTCTTTGTTTTGTTGTGTGCATGTGTAGGATACTTGGACTTTGTGTCAACTTCCATGTCACACGAGTTGACTATTCGACCTCTTGAGAGCGAGCCTCATACATTCAACCACGACTCGCTTCTACACCACCTTTCCTACCACTTCGGCAATGTGAAGAATGCACAAGCACACGTCTTCCAGGTGACATCTTTCTTGAGCATGTATATTGCGGATCATACTACTTGTGTTGCTTGCACCATGAGACTTATTGTTCATCTTGGACCACTTGATTGCACACTTGTTAGAGATCTTGCTTCGACTTGTCATTTTCACAATTCCATGCACCATGATATATATGCCTTGTGTGCTGCATGCAATTCTTGGATTACTTGCTCCTATCACATGTTTGGTTGCAACAATGTCGTTTCTTCACATATGCCATGTCCCATTAATTTCTATATGCTTGCCTTGATTACCTCACACATGATGAACAATTGCTCTTTCTATTGTGTTGAGTTCCACACTATATTCACTACACTCCATGCACATTATGCTTGGATTGTCTTGCACTTGACCCATGTGTTTAGACACTTCATTTTATTTGGTGTTGTGAATGATTCCTATGCCTACCATAGACCTTTCATTGAGCAATTTGTGAATGCTTGCTATGAACTTGAGGTAGATGCTTCTTCTCTTGCCACACAAATTTGCATCACTACCTCACATTCACATGCTTGTCCCCATGATTTCTTTGCTTGTGCTAGATTGATATGCTTACATGCCATGTCACAATCCTTTGTCACACCATATGCTTTGCATGATGACGACACTTGTTTGGTGAATCACCTCTTGAATGCTTGGTTTTGCACTAACGCTAACCACATTTATTTCTCCAAGTGTTTTTTGTACTTGCTCATTTTGAAGGAATCACTAGATGATGCGACATTGGAGAGTGCCCACTTCAAGCTTGAAGATGATGACTACTTGGTGAACGTCCGCTTCTACACGGCGAAGCCATCTCTTTCCCATGGTGATTTGGTTTTCGATCCAGGGTCGGATCTTTCCCAAGGGAGGGGAGATGATGCGAAGCATCCTATGGGCATCACTATGGCAAGAGTCCGTTTGGCAAGTGACACATGCGACATCTACTTCACATACACAAAGGTGAATCATCTCCTTTACACGTGCTCCCTTGGCCCCTTCGAGGATGGTATACTACTTGGCACCCCTATCGTGTGCATCCATATGTATTGTCGGAACTTCACGGATGACGAGGAGGAGTGCAAGCGCCAAGGTAGAACTACACCATCCGGGAAGCGTGGAAACGATGACGCAAGAACAAGAGCTGTCGATGAAGCTCCAGCGAGCAGATGTCCGGACGACAACGGATGATGCAGAGCATCCCAAGGCTATCCCCATGGACCCAACTACATCTCCTACGACACCTCTTGGACCCATGACACTAGCACTTACAAGAGCTCTTGAAACCAAGGTGACATCCCTCCTCTCACAATTGCACTTCGATGCACATGAGACATGGCTACATCCTCATATGGACACATTGTGCATACTCAGGTATCATGGAGAAGCTAAGGAGCAAGGACAAGAAGAAGAGGAAGAGGGACGAGAAGACGGAGAAGAAGGAGGTGTCGGCGGGAACGACACCTATGGGATCACAAGAATCCCTACTACGGTTAGCGAGGCGCGGGGTCGTGAGAAGAGCGGATCTAACAGGTAGCACAAGGTTCGTTTATCCCGGTTCGGGCCGCGAGGATGCGTAAAACCCTACTCCTGCTTTGGTGGATTGTATATCTGTGTTCTTGAGCTAGCTATGGGGCGTGAGGAGCTCCAAAAAGCCGAATCCTTCTCCTGGTCGCCTCGGGCCTCCTTTTATAGAAAAAAGGGGTTGCCACAGTGGCACACAGGAGGTGGAAAGGGTACAGTGATGCAAGGTTATCCCCCGCATTACATGACAAGGCGCATTTAATGCGTCTTGCTTAGGTGTCCTTGCTTTATCGGGGACGGGGGAGAGATCTGTCTCGTCCGTCGCCGCTCCTTCTTGTGTCGACACACGCCCTGGCCAGCGATGCCTGCAATGCCACGTAGGTAGGCAGGCAGCTGAGGTGGCGCAGTGGTGGGTCTTCACGAAGATCTGCATGCCGCCACGCAGGTGCTTGCCCAGCTGGTTGGGTCGGCAGCTGCATGCATGCGGTGGTGGAGGTTTAGTCAATGTGGGCCTGATGGTGGCCCCGCGTGTGTCGTTGGTAAGGGCCTTGCCTGGGCCCCAGCAAGGGTCTTGCCGGGGCGCCTGCTGTCATCCCCGGCAAGGCACTTGCCGGGGGCCTTGTGGTCTTCCTCGGCTGGGATCCCGCCAAGGGTTGTCGTCTCCTTAGTGCGTATCTGATCTTGAATGTCTTCACGAAGATCTGCATGCCGCCACGGGGATGTCTCCCAAATCCTTGCCCTTTGGGGGCAGTGGACTCAAGGGTGATTTGCTCCGTAGGCGCGGGACGAGTCGCCGCGGCAAGGGTCTTGTCAGGGTGCTAGAACTGTCTCCCAGCAAGGATCTTTCCGGGGGAGTCCACTTCGTCCCCTTTGCTCTTCGTGGTCTTGGCCTTGGCGTTGTAGTTCTCTTGAGCTTCGGTCTTACCCTGGCTCACCTCCCTTGCCTTGCTTGGTGTGGTGGTGCCCGTGGCTCAGACTGCCCGTGCACAGTTATAGGGGTACAAAAAGTGTACCCCTCTTTTTGTACACCGACAGGAGCCCCCGGGCCTGGGCCACACATAAGCGCAACGCGTTGTTGGGCTAGGCCCAAAAACGGTGCGTGGGCAGGAGGGGCGGTTTTTACCGTGGTAAGGTTCTTCGCGAGCTGCGCTTCCCATGACTCCCGCGCGTGGCACGACGTGGGGAGGTGCGTGTGACATGGGCAGCATGCGTGGGGTTGGTTCCCACGGGCATGCGTCACACCACAGTTAATGTGAAAGGAGGCGGCCCGTGTTTTCCCCCATAAGAAAGGAATAACCGCGGGCGTGCTGCTCACTTTCTCCTCTTTCCTCGTGCCTTTTCCAATATCAGAGCCGCCGTTTCCTCTCTTCCTTCCTTCCTAAGCTTCCGCCGTCGCCCGCCGTCATTTCTTCGCCATCCCCCTTCCTCAGCCCTCTAAACTTCTTGGTCGCCATGGCGCCCAAATCCGTCAAGGGCAAGGGGGTGGCTAAGGGCGCTGGGACTGTGGAGCCGCCGGAGAGCGTGCTGTCGAGGGATCGAACGAAGTCCGCCTTTTTCTTCCCCTCGACGGTTGATGTTCAAGTGCTCCGGGCCTCCTTCAGGCCCCAATGGGGAGCGAAGACGGGGGGAGGGAAATCGGGACACCCGGCGACGCGCGTCATTCTTGCTGCTTGCGCCGATCCTGCTCCAAATCTGTATCCCTTTTTTGTCGATTATCTTTCTTGCGGGTTATGCCCTCCTTTCTCTGATTTCTTCTGCGACATTATGCACACCTTCGGCTTTTGCCTCTTGGATTTTAATCCGAATGCGGTGGAGTGCATGGCTTTCTTCGCGCATCTTTGCGAAGGCTTTGCCGGGGTGCAGCCCAACATGGCGCTCTTCCGTCATTACTTCTTCCCTCGGATCCAGCCAGGAGGTGCCGTCTCTGGTTGCGTCACCTGGATCCCAAGATCCAACGGGGCGTACCTGGACGGTGCCGTGAGGGAGAGGTGGGAGGAATGGCGTGGTCGGTGGTGCTGGATTGAAGATGAAGACCTGCCGGAATTCTGCAAGGTCCGCCGAGTGCCGCCGGTCCATGGCAGCGATTGGAGCGATGTCGACGCCGCCGACGGGAGGCTCACTGTTGCCACTACTAGGATTCTCCGGCTCACCCGGGCCGGACTCACCCTTGAGATGATCGGGGCGGACTTCATTCGTCGCCGGATCGCCCCGTTGCACAACAAGGGGAGGCCAGCCTGGCTCTTTACGAATCCGGCTAACATTATGGGACTCCGCCCCGGCCTCGATCACAACTTCACAGTGCCGGCGCATGCCCACTTCTGCCAGCGGCTTTTCCAGCTGGATGTGGGTCGCGATGGCGAGGTCGAACGGACCGGCAAGGCCGCGAGGGCTGCCGCAAAGGTTGGCAAGGCCCTCAAGGGGTCGTTTTTCAAGCTGCCGGCGGGGGTGGTCCCGTTGTGCAACAATTCACGTCGGTCTGAGATCATTGCCATGATGCCGGACTGTAATGCGCACGGCCCTGTCCCGAGCTGGAAGGAGCCGAAGGATGCTGATGTGCAGCAATTCTTTGACACCCTGATCAAGGTGTATGTCAATGATGACGCCGAGAGGTGGCTTGTCATGGACACCACCCAGGCAGAGCTGGACTACATCGCCACTAGGGCGAGGGAGGCACAGCTTGCCATGGAGGCCAGCAGCACCGGGGGTGTGGAGGACAAGGCCGCAACGGCTGTGGAGGAAGAGGAGCTCACCCGGTGGGCGGCAGCCTCTGGGGAGGTCAGCAGCGCCGACACTGGAGCTCCGCTCGTTGAAGACGCGGCCGACGAGTCGTCGTCGGAGGAGGACATGGCGGCGGGCTCGACACCAACCAGGGGAAGAGAGTGAATCCTGCGGCGGGTTGGCTCCGGCGAGCCGGTCCTGCCTGGCAGGGCTACTTGGCCTCAATTGACCCTGGAGGGGTCTGGGCGTCACACGAGGGCCACGGCAGCCAAGAGGCTGACGAAGGCCGCTGAGAAGAAGAAGACAACAGCCCCTTCCTCATCTGGGCGCGCACAAACCCCGCCGTCTTCGCCTCCTCCGGCAGATGTCGACTCGGAGGTTGACGCGGAGGTCACTTTTGATCTCGGGCCTCTCAGCCCGAAGAGGAAAAGGAAAGTGGTGGAAGAGGAGGAGGTGGATGACGAGTAAGTACTCTGTTCCTTACTGCCATTTCCATTCCTCTGAATTAAGTCACTCATCTTGATCCGTTTTTGCTTTTGCAGGGATGCAGAGACGTTGGCCCAGAGGGTGAAGAGGGCGAAGGCCTCGGCGAGCAGTCAGCCCCCAGCTGGGCCTTCAAAGATGCCATTGGTGGTGTTGAGCAGCCCAGACAGCAGCCCCTAGCGTAAGTTCGTCACCCTCCTCTCATTCGACATGTGGTAGGCGTTCGATGCTATGGTGTTGACCTTGCCGGGTTTGCAAGAGGGGAGCGGCAGCAGGAGGAGCCGCAGAGGGCTACCCCCAACACACCACCCCCATCGACTACGCCGTCGCAAGGGGCGTCCCTGGCAAGGCCATCAAGCACGGAGCCCACACCCATGGAGGAAGAGGGGAACTTGGGCGTTGGTGACTCTGCCACGGCGCCGGATGCTGGCGGGGAGGGGACTTCTGCTTTACAGCCTGGCACTGGTGAGTCGCCTGTCCTTCGTCTCTGTTTTTCCCTTATTCTTTTTCTTGGCTTCAATGCTCCCATTACTACCTAGGCCCTCCTTCAATAGGTATGGAGGACGTGGATACTGTTGTTGGGAACATTGCTGAGGAGGCCGCCAGGGATGCTGACGAGGTCGCCTCTGATGAGGCCGCCAAGGATGTTACCGAGGACACCACTGCGGGGGCCACCAAGGCGACCGGCGAGGCTTCTGCCGAGGGCGCCAACGGTGGGCCTGCCGGGGAAGCCGGCAAGGCCACTGCCGAGGAAGAGGCGGTTGATGATCAGCCTCCCTCCTCCTCAACCTCGGGCCCCGGCAGGTATCTGAAGGTGGGCGACGATCTTTTCGTCCAACTCCCAAGGGCGTTAAGTTCCCGGGCGCCCGCCGAAGGGGAAGTCTTTGACGGCGACGTGCTTGCCGCCACCGGGCTCAAGGTTGTCGATGAGTCGGGCATTGGCGGTGATGATTCTCCAGAAGAGCAGCTTTTCCGCGCTATGGGGGCCAACTTCTGAAAACTCCAGGCACTCTACCATGTCCGTCTGGACAAGGTTAAGTCCAGGACGGCAACGGTGGACCAGGTGGAGGTGGATTTCAAGGCGCGCGTTGCTGAGACATAGACCTGGTTCCACCAGACTCGGAGGAGCAGAGGGCCTTTCAGGAGGAATTGGCCAAGTGCAATGTCGAGCTCACCATGAAGATGGCTGACATCGAGAAGGCCCAGGAAAAGGTGGCGAACTTGGCTGCCGCGGCCGAGGCCATCCGGAACCAGCATCAAGCTGCACTGGATTCCCAGGAAGAGGACCTCACTGTGCGTGAGGCGAAGCTTGCCGCAGCGCTCCGTGGCAAGGATGAGGAGCTCGAGGCCCTTGTCGCGCGGCGGACTCGCGATCTGGAGCAGAGGCACAAGGAGGCACTCGATGCCCAGGCACTGACCCATGCCGGCAAAGTAAGGGAGTTGGAGGTGGCGCAGGACGAGCTGAAGGAGCAGGCCCTCAAGCTGTTCAACGAGAAGAGCACGCTCAACAGCGCCTTGGTGGAGGTGCAAGGAGCGGTCATCAGCAGGGCTGGGGAGCTCTCCGAATCGCAAAACTCCGTCAGAGATCTCAAGCTGAATCTGGAGGATCTCGAGAAGATGTTGTCGGAGATCAGGGCTCAGGAGGAGACCTTGACCAGGAGTCTGGAGGAGGAGAAGCAGCTGTGGGCGAACGAGGACGCCTCCCACCAGGATTATGTGGCGGGCGAGAACAGATGGATCAGCCGTCTGGAGGACGTCGCCGGCAGGGTCACCTCGCAGTTGGCCACCATGGGGATGCCGAACGTGAGGTACGCCCCTAAGCGCAGCGGGACCGTCAACACCAAGCTGACTCTGTTCTTCGTGGGCGTCCTTGGAGCCTTGGCTTATCTTCACTCCAGCAGAGCGACCACGTTGGCCGGGGAAGCCCGGCGACTTTGCCGGGGGGTCATGACCAAGGTCCTCACCAAGATGGCGTACTGGAATCCCAACCTCGACTTCAGTGCCGCGATGGATAGCTTGCCGGACGGTATTGACCTCACGGTGCTCAAGGAGCGCATCAAGCCCGTCATCAGCAGCATGGACGAAATCAAGAGGGTGGAAGGCCAGCGCCGGGATTAGGCATCCTGTTCTTCACCGCCGCTGTAGGTTCACAACCAAGACAAATTTCATCTTTAGTTAGAACCGCAACAATGATGTGATGTAATATAACTTTGCAGTAATCTTAATTTCATGCACGTTATTTCCCCGTTCAATTCCTCTTTGTATGCGCGCCCTACGTCGATTGGGTATGCTCACCGGCGCGGAAGCCCCTAGCGGCGTTTTGGGGACAGATCCCCATGGGCCTGCTGGGTACGCGTGCTGCCGGACGAGCCACCTTTCCGTTCTGAACGCGGCCGCTCGAACTATCGAGCTTGACTCGAGTCAGAATCGAGAGCGTTGTTGATTGCGGAAGGCTACTCTGCCATCCTCAACGCAGCCGCTTGAGCTGTTGAGCGGACTCGAAACAGGGCAAGGGCGTTGCCGATCATGGGAGAGCCCCCTGGCGTGCAGGTTTCTCATACAAAGGTGTGACATCTCCGGGGGGGAATAAACTCATATAAAAAGGATAGAACAGATAAGGGTTCAGTGCAACTTAGCTTCTGTTTGTAGTCGCTCGAGCGCTAATCTTCCAGCCTCCTTCCCTCCCCAAGAACCACAAATACGAAGGAGTGCTGGGCTAATTGCTAGAGCCGATTCTCACAACTGCGACCCCTACCTGGCGCGCCAGAGATGTCGGTGGGAATGACACCTATGGGATCACATGAATCCCTACTACGGTTAGCGGGGCACGGGGTCGTGAGAAGAGTGGATCTAACAGGTAGCACACGGTTCGTTTATCCAAGTTTGGGCCGCGAGGATGCGTAAAACCCTACTCCTGCTTTGGTGGATTGTATATCTGTGTTCTTGAGCTAGCTATGGGGCGTGAGGAGCTCCAAAAAGCCGAATCCTTCTCCTGGTCGCCTCGGGCCTCCTTTTATAGAAAAAAGGGGTTGCCACAGTGGCACACAGGAGGTGGAAAGGGTACAGTGATGCGAGGTTATCCCTCGCATTACATGACAAGGCGCATTTAATGCGTCTTGCTTAGGTGTCCTTGCTTTATCGGGGACGGGGGAGAGATCTGTCTCGTCCGTCGCCGCTCCTTCTTGTGTCGACACGCGCCCTGGCCAGCGACGCCTGCGATGCCACATAGGTAGGCAGCCAGCTGAGGTGGCGCAGTGGTGGGTCTTCAAGAAGATCTGCATGCCGCCACGCAGGTGCTTGCCTTGCTGGTTGGGTCGGCAGCTGCATGCATGCGGTGGTGGAGGTGTAGTCGGCGTGGGCCTGATGGTGGCCCCGCGGGTGTCCTCGGTAAGGGCCTTGCCGGGGCCCCGGCAAGGGTCTTGCCGGGGCGCCTGCTGTCATCCCCGGCAAGGCGCTTGCCGGGGGACTTGTGGTCTTCCTCGGCTGGGATCCCGCCAAGGGTTGTCGTCTCCTTAGTGCGTATCTGATCTTGAATGTCTTCACGAAGATCTCCATGCCGCCACGGGGATGTCTCCTGAATCCTTGCCCTTTGGGGGGCAGTGGACTCAAGGGTGATTTGCTTCGTAGGCGCGGGACGAGTCGCCGCGGCAAGGGTCTTGTCGGGGCTGCTAGAACTGTCTCCCGGCAAGGATCTTGCCGGGGGAGTCCGCTTCGTCCACTTTGCTCTTCGTGGTCTTGGCCTTGGCGTTGTAGTTCTCTTGAGCTTCGGTCTTACCCTGGCTCACCTCCCTTGCCTTGCTTGGTGTGGTGGTGCCCGTTGCTCAGACTGCCCGTGCACAGTTATAGGGGTACAAAAAGTGTACCCCTCTTTTTGTACACTGACAGGAGGTCTGTAGGAAAAGTCCCAGCCACCGGACGACCAGCCGAGACCGAACGTCTAGCGCCTGATGCTCCAGCCAAACCCCAGCGAGCGGACATCCGGCCCAGACCGGACGACCGGTGCCCCTGCACCCGAGCCAAACGAGCAGACGACCGGTTCCAGCTCTTGTTTGATAGAGGAGTGCGACATCGTTCCAATGACCATTTGCCAGCTTCTCCTTGGACGCCCATGGCAATTTGATAGGGGAGTCATCCACAACGACCAAATGAACTACTACATCTTCAAGATGATGGGCAAGGAGTACGTACTTCATCCAATGTCGCCAAGCCAAATGATCGCTGACAAGCAAGCCACCCATCTTGGATATCATAGTGAGAGAGCGAGCCACCAAAAAGAGAGTGAGCGCCACAAGCCCAAATCGAACACCTCCACGATGAGCAAAAAGAAGAACTTAGTCCTATTTGCCACCAAAAGTGAGATACGAGGAGTGTGTGAGAATTCATATAGTGTCCTACACTACGTCCTTGTGTGCAAGGACAATGCACCACAAACTAACACTTCTCACACTCTTCCTCTAGTGTTGTCTTCTCTTTTGCAGGAATTTCACAATGTTTTCCCCGACGAGCTACCTCCGGGACTACCTCCACTACGAGGCATTGAGCACCGCATGGACCTCATGCCCGGAGCACCGCTTCCGAACAAAGCTCCCTACCGCGTCAACCCCGAAGAAACCAAAGAAATACAAAGGAAAGTAAAGCATCTCATAGACCATGGACATGTGCGTGAAAGTTTCAACCCTTGTGCCATCCCGGTCATCTTTGTGCCAAAACAAGACGGTAGCTTTCACATCTGCTCCAGTTGTAGACCTATCAATGCTATCACCATTCGTTATAGGTATCCCATTCCACGCCTTGATGATATGCTTGATGAACTTAGCGGTGCCACTATCTTTTCCAAAATTGATCTTAAGAGTGGTTACTATCAAATCCGCATACAAGAGGATGATGAATGGAAATTAGCTTTCAAAACTTAAGTTTGGCTTGTATGAGTGGTTAGTCATACCTATGGGTTTATTAGAAGAACCGGGTACTTTTATGCGTCTTATGAATCATGTCTTTCACCCATACATTGGTGTGTTTGTTGTGTTCTACTTCGATGATATCCTTGTTTTTAGCAAGTCTCTCAAAGAGCATGTCACCCATGTCTGAACCGTTTTGCAAACTCTTCGAAAAGAGCATCTCTATGCTAATATGGAGAAATGCCTTTTTGGTGTTGACAAGCTCGTTTTCTTGGGTTTTGTTGTTTCCTCTAAGGGTGTTCCTGTTGACGAGTCCAAGATCAATGCTATCAAGACTTGGCCAAAACCAACCAATTTACAACAAGAGCGTAGTTTTCTTGGCCTTGCGGGTTTCTATCGTCGCTTTTTCAAAGATTTTAGCACCATTACTTCACCTTTGCATGCTTTGAGCAAGAAGAATGCGCCTTTTGTTTGGGGACCATCCCAAGATACCGCTTTCAATGAGCTCAAGAATTTGCTTACTCGTGCTCCCGTGCTTGCTTTACCCAACTTTGACAACATTTTGAGATTCATTGCGATGCTAGTGGTAATGGCATAGGAGGTGTGTTAACACAAGAGAAGTGCCCCATAGCTTACTTTAGAGAGAAACTCTCCGGCGCGCAACTCAATTACCCCATCTATGACAAAGAGCTATATGCTTTAGTCTGTGTTTTGCATGAATGGGAACACTACATTCGCCCTCTGGAGTTTATCATTCATACCGATCATGAAACGCTCAAGTATCTTAAGGGCCAAACCAAGTTGAACAAGCGTCATGCGAAATGGAGTGAATTTATTGAATCTTTTCCATATGTCATCAAGTACATCAAAGGTAAAGAAAACATTATGGCCGATGCCCTTTCTCGCATATGCATGCTTGTTACTCAACTTGAATTAGATGTCATTGGCTTTGAGCATATAAAAGACTTGTATGAGCACGATCCTACCTTTGCTACTCCTTATGCCAAGTGTTTGACGCACACCTTTTGGGAACGCTATTACATCAAAGATGGATATCTTATGAGAGCTAACAAACTTTGCATCCCCGAGTCTTCTCTTCGTTTGTTGCTTTTGTAGGAATCTCATGGAGGAGGCTTAATTGGACATTTTGGACCAGACAAAATGTTCGCCATGCTCTTGAAGAACTACTTTTGACCAAGGATGTTTCGCGACGTCAACCGCTTCACCAATCGATGCTCTACATGTCACAAAGCTAAGTCCAAAGCTCAATCACATGGCCTTTATATGCCTCTACCAATTCCATACCAACCATGGGAAGATATTAGCATGGACTTTGTACTAGGTTTGCCTAGGACTAGAAATGGGAAGGATTCGGTATTTGTCGTTGTGGACTGTTTCTCAAAAATGGCACATTTCATTCCTTGCAATAAGATAGACGATGCTTCACATGTTGCTAATCTCTTTTGTAGGGAAATATTGCGTCTACATGGAGTGCCAAAGACTATCATCTCGGACCGCGACGTCAAGTTACTTAGCTACTTTCGAAAACCCCTATGCGCCAAGCTCGGAATGACGCTACTCTTCTCTACGGCATATCATCCACAAATCGACAGCCAAACGGAAGTTACCAACCATACACTCTCCGCTCTACTTCGAGTACTCATCAATAAGAACATCAATGAGTGGGAGGAGTGCCTACCTATCACCGAGTTCGCCTACAACCGAGCAAGACATTCAACAACCGACAAGTCCCCCTTCGAGGTCATCTATGGATTCAACCCATTGTCACCATTGGACATATTACCTCTACCACTATAGGAGTGCATCAATTTGGATGCAAGTGCACGAGCAACACATCTCAAGAAGGTGCATGAAGATACACGAAATACTATCGAGCGCCAAGTACAATGATTTGCGACCACGCTCAACATCAACAAGCACCCCATGGTCTTCAACATTGGTGATCTCGTGTGGCTACACCTTCGAAAGGACCGCTTTCCACAAGAACGCAAATCCACGCTTCGACCACGAGCGGATGGCCCTTCAAGGTGCTCACACGCTACAACGACAACGCTTACAAGATCGACATCCCACGCGACAAGTACAACATGAGCGACATCTTCAACGTCAAAGATCTCTCTCCCTTCCATGGTGATGAAGAATTTAATCCGAGGACGGATCTTCCCCAAGGGAGGGGAGATGATGCAGAGCATCCCAAGGCCATCGCCATGGACCCAACTACATCTCCTACGACACCTCTTGGACCCATGACACGAGCACGTACAAGAGCTCTTGAAACCGAGGTGACATCCGTCCTCTCACACTTCCACTTCAATGCACGTGAGACATGTCTACTACCTCATATGGAAACATTGTGCATATTCTGGTATCATGGAGAAGCTAAGGAGCAAGGACAAGAAGAAGAGGAAGAGGGATGAGAAGACAGAGAAGAAGGAGGGCTGCAGGAAAAGTCCCAGCCACCGGACGACCGGCCGGGACTAGACGTCCGGCGCCTGATGCTCCAGCTGAACCCCAGCGAGCGGACGTCCGGCCCAGACCGGACGAACGGTGCCCCTGCACCCAAGCTAAATGAGAGGACGACCGGTGCCAGTGGACGACTGGTTCCAGCGGACGACCGGCAGCCACCAGAAATCCGCTACACCAGCATTTGAGCCAGAATGATCGGACGACCGATAGCCGCCGGACGTCCGGCCGCTCCTGAGACACCAGACGATCGGCCACCAGCGGACGTCCGGTACCTGGCTGTGTCCAGATTCGGGCCCGAGGCCCATGTACCCCTACTTTCGCCTGCATTGCACTTAGACTACAAATAGACCTCCTATTCATCCTAGCTAGGGTTAGCATTGGTTTTAGCTCATTTGAGAGATAGAGCATTGCTCATCCACATCGGATCTACTCCTCGAGAGAGACCGCGGCCTCTTCGGAGAAGACCCCTTTGGATTCAAGACCTCCTCGCGGATAAGAACATCAAGACCTCCTCACGGAGAAGACCGGCTACCTTTGTATCGTCCTTAGTTGATCGTGTACCGTGTGAACTCTATGTATCCGAGGATCTAGCACATCTGTGACTATCTTATGTTGGTTTAGTGTTTCTCTTGTATTTTGTCTTCTGTTCCCCCTCGTTCCCCCCTTATGTTCCTCGTGTTCATCGCGGGATCCGTTCCTTTCGTGAAAGATCAGCCGATTAAGGATCTACCCTACATCAACGGACGACCGGCCCCTCCGAGCGAGCGGACGTCCGGCCCCTCCGAGCGAGCGGACGTCCGGCCCCCTCCGGACGACCGACACATCTACACCCGAGCCAAATCAGCGGAAGACCGATGACACCGGACGACCGGCGACCGGACGACCACCAGCTATCGGACGTCCGGTGCCATCTCAACCAAGCCAAAGTGAGCAGAAGTTCGGCGACTACCGGACGTTGGAAAGCCCATGAGCCACTGGACGACTGGTCCCCAGCGGACGCCCGATACCTGTCCCTCTCCCACTTACACCTTCGTGGACCTAGACTATATATACTCCTCCACCTCCTCCTAGTTAGGTTCAGTGTTGTGTTAGCTCATTTCTGAGATAGAGCTTCGCTCATCCATCCGGATCTACTCCACAAGAGAGACCGCGGCCCCTCTTCGGAGAAGATCCACTTGGATTCAAGACCTCCTCACGGAGAAGACCCTCAAGACCTCCTCACGGAGAAGAACCGGTTACCCTTTGTACCGTCCCTTGTTGATCGTGGATCTTGTATCTCCTCTCGTGTTTCGAGGATCTAGCACATGTGTGACCTAATCTCGTTGGTTTGAGTGTTTCTCTTATGTCTCCCTTTGTGATTTCCCCCTTGTGTTCTCCGTGTTCTTCACGGGATCCGCTCCCTTTCGTGAAAGATCGGCCGAATAGGGTTCTACCCAACATCATGATGCCTCGTCATTGCACGAAAGGTCATAGTGCATGACACCAGATGGGTTCTCACACACTTCTCTCATCTCACGTGTGGTGGCAAATAGGACTAAGTTCTTCTTTTCGCTCATCGTGGAGGCGCTCGATTTGGGCTTGTGGCACTAACTCTCTTTTTGCCAGCTCGCTCTCTCACTATTGTCTCCATGATGGGTGGCTTGCTTGTCGGTGATCACTTGGCTTGGTGACAGAGGCGAAGGTGTCCCGATGTTTAGATGAGATGGTGGCTATCGTTTTCTGTGGGAGTCGACCTTGACGATCCGACTACGAACGTGCGAGACATCGCGCCTTAGCAATCGCTAAACCAACTTCTGAGGGGTTATTGACCACACCGGAGCACGATCAACCTGACCACGAGGGTCTGTTTCCTGCGAGCAAACAAAGAACAAGCAAGAAACTGAGATTGCAATCTGGATATTGCGAATATAAGATGAAAGCTTTATTGATCAAGGTGGGGTTCTGTGACGTCTTGGTCTGGTTGTTGAACACGAATGAACTACGTGAAGTTGCAGCTATGGCAAACTTTTGATCTAAACAAAACCCAAAGTCTAAACGACGCCCTAAGAGCTGTATATATGGAGGAAGAGGGGGGAATTTCGTGGCCCTTGGAGGAGGGGTCCGAAACCAACCCTAACTCTTGTTTCCCCACACATACAGACTCTAAAAATAGCTTATACTTAAGTATTTCGAAAATACATGGGCCTGGCCCAATAATAAGGTGACACAACACCTAGAATAGCCTTTGGACCAAATTTATGAAGTGGCATCTTGTATATTTCGTCCAAGGCTTCATGGACTCCTTATGGTGGCTTCAAAGTCCTGAAATCATCACTTGTAACTCCGTTCTTGATCCCCTTGCGCATGCCATCATCTCCATGCTTGAACTTGCTCCAAGGTTCATCTTTCTTGTCCAAGCTAGGCCCTTCATTTGTAAGCAAAACAAATGTTTCCAATTTAGGCAGCATCATATTCTCATGAACATTAGAATCTTACCAAGAAACGAAAGTACCTAATAATTCAATTGGCATGTGCGAGCTCTAGTAATTGGTCCAGTATGTATAGCAGCAGGGGCTGTGGGCGTAACAATGGTATTGATGTCCTCATCACTTGGAGACATAGGACGAAGTACGTACTCCTTTCCCTTCATCTTGAAGATGTAGTGGTTCGTTCGGCCATTGTGGATGACTCGTCTATAAAATTGCCATGGGTGTCCAAGGAGAAGGTGGCAAACGGTCATTGGAACAACATCACACTCCAAAGTGTCTTCGTAAGCTCTGATGTTGAAGGAGGCATGTACTTGATGCTCGACTTCGATAGTGCCGGGGTCGCTAAGCCATTGAACTTTGTATGGATGAGGATGCTTCATCTTTGCCAATTGGAGCTTGGAGCATAGTTCCTCACTTTCTAAGTTACGGCAACTCCCTCCATCGATGATGACCTTGACGGACCTTCCATTGATGCCAGCCTTGGTATGGAATATGTGGCATCTTTAGTCTTCTTCTTGTTGATGTTGAAGAGTCAATACCTTGAAGACAACGAGAGCGGGACTTGAATCTCCGTCACAAAAGACTTGATTCTCTTCTTGATGTATGGTAGGAACCCTAATCGACCGATCTTTCACGAAAGGAGCGGATCCCGCGATGAACACAAAGAACACAAGGAGGGAAACAATGGGAAAAACACAAGGGGAACACAAGAGAACACTCAAACCAACAAGTATGATCACACATGCACTAGATCCATGAACACAAAGGGAGATACAAGATCCAAAGTCAACAACGGGCGATACACGAGGTAACTGGTCGTCTCCATGAGGAAGTCTTGAATCCACGAGGGGATCTTCTCCGCAAGGAGGTCTTGAATCCAAAGGTATCTTCTTCGAAGATGGGCCGCAGTCTATCTTGTGAAGTAGATCCGATGTGGATGAGCAATGCTCTATCTCTAAATATGAGCTAAACCAATGCTAACCCTAGCTAGGAGGAATAGGAAGTCTATATATAGTCTTAGTGCAAAAGGGGGAGCAGTGGGGGGGGAGAGGGGTACATGGGCTACGGCCCAACACATGGCAACGCACAGGCGTCGGACGTTCGGGAGTCACCGGTCGTCCGGAGGCTCGCGAGGGTCCGGACGTCCGGTGCCTGTCGGACATCCGTAAATTCGGCTCGGGTGGTCTTCGGTCGGACTTCCGGTCGGGGTCGGACGTCCGGGCGTCAATCGTCCGTGGAGCGTCAGAAGTCCGTGGTTTTTTGCTCGCGTGTGGAAGCATCGGTCGTCCGGAGGGGGCCGGCCGTCCGGAGCCTGGAGGTTGTCGGACGTCCGGGGTTCGTTGGTCGTCCGGAGCCTAGGGACTTCGAGCAGTTCTTCTTCTTGTCCCATGAACTTGGCGTCCTCACCGTCTTGTCCGTTGAGTGTAGTTGGTCCGTGGCCTTCCTCCAAGCACCTGATCACACATAGGGTTTCTACTTGAGGTAGTAGCCAATTCTCATGCATGGAAAGTGGTAGTTCGGAGAAGAGTGAGTTCACCTTATCTTCGATAGCCTTCGCTTGGGCTCTATTCATGGTCCATGTGGTGTCGTAGGGGACGTAGGTAGGTCAATGGGGATGACCTTGGGATGCTCCGCATCATCTCCCCTCCCTTGGGGAAGATCCGTCCTCGGGTCAAATTCTTCATCACCATGGTAGGGGAGAGATCTTTGACGTTGAAGATGTCGCTCACGGAGTACTTGTCGCGTGGGATGTCGATCTTGTATGTGTTGTTGTTGTAGCGTGCAAGCACCTTGAAGGGTCCATCGGCGCGTGGTCGAAGTTTGGACTTGCGTTCTTGAGGAAAGCGGTCCTCGCGAAGGTGTAGCCACATGAGATTACCAATGTTGAAGACCATGGGATGCTTGTTGATGTTGAGTTTGGTCGCAAGTTGTTGTACTTGGCGCTCGATAGTATGTCTTGTATCTTCATGCACCTTCTTGAGATGAGTCACACGTGCACTTGCGTCCAAATTGATGCGCTCTTGGAGTAGTAGAGGAAGAATATCCAATGGTGACAATGGGTTGAATCCGTAGACGACCTTGAAGGGGGACTTGCCGGTTTTTTGAGTGTCTTGCTCGGTTGTAGGCGAACTCAGCGATAGGTAAGCACTCCTCCCACTCCTTGATGTTCTTCTTGATGAGTACTCGAAGTAGAGTGGAGACTGTGCGGTTGGTCACCTCTGTTTGGCCGTCAGTTTGTGGATGATACGCCATGGAGAAGAGTAGCTTGATTCCGACCTTGGAGCATAGTGTCTTCCAAAAGTAGCTAAGGAACTTGACGTCGCGGTCCGAGATGATCGTCTTTGGCACTCCACGTAGACGCAATATTTCCCTACAAAATAGATTAGCAACATGTGAAGCATCGTCTATTTTGTTGCAAGGTATGAAGTGTGCCATCTTAGAGAATCGGTCCACAATGACAAGTACCAAATCCTTTCCATTTCTAGTCCTAGGCAATCCAAGTACAAAATCCATGCTAATGTCTTCCCATGGTTGATATGGAATTGGGAGAGGCATGTAAAGGCCATGCGATTGAGCTTTAGACTTAGCTTTGCGACATGTAGAGCATCGGTTGGTGAAGCGGTTGACATCGCGAAACATCTTGGCCCAATAGTAGTTCTTGGAGAGCGTGGCAAAAGTCTTGTTGCGTCCAAAATGTCCCATTAAGCGTCCTCCATGAGATTACTACAAAAGCAACAAATGAAGAGAAGACTCGGGGATGCAAAGCTTGTTAGCTCTCATAAGATATACATCTTTGATGTAATAGCATTCCCAAGAGGTGTGCGTCAAACACTTGGCATAAGGAGTAGCAAAAGTAGGATCATGCTCATACAAGTCTTTGATATGCTCAAAGCCAATGACATCCAATTCAAGTTGAGTAACAAGCATGCATATGCGGGAAAGGGCATCCGCCACAATGTTTTCTGATGCGGAGCAACCTACGATCATCCCCATGTACACTTCGACTACTCCCCAAGACCCAAGAGGACATACGATGAGACCTCGACCATACACCATTGGACACAAGGTGAACTCACTCCACTTCGAACCGTCACTTCTGTAACGCCCCAAGACCGGAGCTTCAGATGCCTTCCATGTCTTCCGTGTCAGCTGTGTTATTTATTTGTTTAGTTCATTGCATTCATCATTGCATCATGTGCATTGCATCATGTCATCATGTCTTTAATCTTTCCAGCTCAACTAAATAAATCGTATGGATCTTCGGTCCATTTAAACTGAGGGAATTCACGTCGTGATTCTCTTTACAACATATACCCCAATATTAGGGAGCTATAATAAACATTCCACTATTTTGGAATTCACCTTAACACACTTGCAAAAATCCCAATGCCTTTGTTATCACAACTCTTGGTCTCTAACTTTGCCATATATCCTTTCTTCATTTTCCAGAGCTCCACCTAAATTCTCAACATTTTTGGACACGTCTAAAACCAAGTCCTAGTTCAAACCCATTTGAATTAGATTCAAGTGAGTTTGAATTTTACATCTGTCAATCTTCGCCTTTTCTATTTTCTTGGAACGAGCACATTTTTGTGAGTACGGGAGATTTATCCGCGTGTCCAACTTCTTCCCCCTACCTTCTCTTTCTTTTCTTTCTCTTTTTCTGTTTTGTTTTAAAATGGAAAAAAATGGGAGAGAGAGTGGAGTTCAGCCTCCTGGCCTTTTTCCCCTCCCCACCTAATTGGCCTAAGGCCCAGCCGCCGGCCTCCCTAGGCGCAGCCCTCCATCTCTACTGGGCTACCCTCCAAGGCCAAGCCGAACCCTAGCACTCCCGATCGACACTCACCCTCTCCCTCTCGTCCTCATCCAGTGCCGCCACACACACATCGCCTCCCCCTCCATCCTCTGTTGCAGCCTCGCGCGCCCAAGGCCCCGAGCAGGAGCGCTGTCCTTGTCTCCTCGCGACTTCGAGCATGTCCTCGCTCGCGCCTCCTCTGTTCCCATGGCGATGCCGCCCGTACACAACCACCAGTGCGCCATGACAAGCCCCACCGTCGTGTCAGGTCGCTGCCGGCGACCACGACCAGCGCCGGCCTCGACCTCCTTCCTCACACGTGGCCCGCCTCCTTCATCTCCTGCGCGCCCGATGCCGCCCCGCCTCCAAGTTCGCCACCACCAAGCGCCGTCCTGCACTGCCCTGCACCACCTATGACTCCCTCTCGTTCTCGTCCCTGCGCCTAGTGTGTCGCCTCCGGCCGAATCCAGCCGCTCGCGGCCTCTCCTCGAGCACTGGCCACCCACAGCTCGCCGTAGAGACCCCCTCCTCGCTGCCCCATTGTGCACCGAAGGTCAGGGCGCCATGGACGAGTCCCCCCCACGACCACGTCCTTTGCTTCGACCCCGCAGCGTCGTTCGTCTCCTCTCTTCTTCGACGTGGGCTGCAACCTACGCTAAAGCCCAGCGAGCCCCTGCTCCTTCCCTTGCTGCCTGCAAGACCGAGGCTGGCCGGCCTTCTTCGTTGAGCGCCAAAACCTAGCCGTGGTGCTACTTCGTTTGGCTCTTCCCAAACCTCGATAGACCCGGGGTCACACTGCACTTACCCTCGTCATCATGTTACATCTTCGTGCAATCGGAGATGGCCAAGTACAAGGACACGCCAAGTTCCGCTCCGTACGTGTACGACTACACCCGGTGATGCGACAAGTACCGACAATGTGTACATCTACTCCGTCAAGACCGGACCGACAAGTACCCCAATGTCATGTGTACAACTACCATCGCCAAAGACCTGGTTAGCAAAAACGTCAAGTACCTATGACCGAAACGCCAAGTACCTCTCCGAAAATCGAACATGTACCACTAAGTCCGGAGGCATCGGATCCGTCAAGTACAACAACGACTATGTACAACTATCGGCGACCCCGAATGACTACGAAACATGAACCTCTACTTCCCCTCCAAAACATGTCCCACTACCGCCGCCCGAACGTCTATGAAACATGTACCACGACCATCGCTGAAGACCCCATGGACGTCAAGTTCTGTGTCGAGACCCCGAACATCTAGGGACATGAACCATTACTTCCCTCGACCACCCGTGAATGACTACTTCCTGTACGAACCGATCCACTTCAAAACGCACGCTTCGAAGGTATAACCTAGAGACGACCGTCCGAGAATGATTGTATGTGTTGTATGAGATGCACCCGTTGTCTGCACCATCTCCGTAGTGTCTCTCGCTTCCATGCTGTCGACACTTGGGACACCTGGTAATCGGGACGACCCCACCTTCTATCGCATGTCACGCTCCCGTCACTTTTCCTTTTGCACCGATATCTCCGTGAGCTATTAGAACCGGAATGTTGCCGTGGCACCATTTCCGTTGTCATTGTCGTGGCTGAAGGAAATATGCCCTAGAGGCAATAATAAAGTTATTATTTATTTCCTTATTTCATGATAAATGTTTATTATTCATGCTAGAATTGTATTAACCGGAAACATAATACATGTGTGAATACATAGACAAACATAGTGTCACTAGTATGCCTCTACTTGACTAGCTCATTGATCAAAGATCGTTAAGTTTCCTAACCATAGACATGGGTTGTTATTTGATCAATGGGATCACATAATTAGGAGAATCATCTGATTGACTTGACCCATTCCATTAGATTAGCACTTGATCGTTTGTTTACTACTATTGCTTTCTTCATGACTTATACATGTTCTTATGACTATGAGATTATGCAACTCCCGTATACCGGAGGAACACTTTGTGTGCTACCAAACGTCACAACATAACTGGGTGATTATAAAGGTGCTCTACAGGTGTCTCCGATGGTACTTGTTGAGTTGTCATAGATCAAGATTAGGATTTGTCACTCCGATTGTCGGAGAGGTATCTCTGGGCCCTCTCGGTAATACATATCACTATAAGCCTTGCAAGCATGATAACTAATGAGTTAGTTATGGGATGATGTATTACGGAACGAGTAAAGAGACTTGCCGGTAACGAGATTGAATTAGGTATTGGATACCGACGATCGAATCTCGGGCAAGTTAAATACCGATGACAAAGAGAACAACATATAGTGTTGTCTGGTTTGACCAATAAAGATCATCGTAGAATATGTAGGAACCAATATGAGCATCCAGGTTCCGATATTGGTTATTGACTGGAGACGTGTCTCGGTCATGTCTACATAGTTCTCGAACCCGTAGGGTCTGCACGCTTAAAGTTCTGTGACGATCGGTTTTATGAGTTTATATGTTTTGATGTACTGAAGGTAGTTCGGAGTCCCAGATGTGATCACGGACATGACAAGGAGTCTCTAAATGGTCGAGACATTAAGATTGATATATTGGAAGCCTAC
Organism: Triticum urartu; assembly: GCF_056163025.1. NCBI lineage: Eukaryota > Viridiplantae > Streptophyta > Magnoliopsida > Poales > Poaceae > Triticum > Triticum urartu. Next base: position 238,874,154 of record NC_141873.1, read on the forward strand.
ATTTGGACATCGAAATAGTTCCAGGTGAAATCAGGATTTTACCGGAGTACCGGAGGGGTTACCGGAACCTCCCGGGGGCTAATGGGCCTTGTTGGGCCATAAGGGAAAGAGAGAGGGGCCGACCTAGGGCAGGCAGCGCGCCCTCTTCCCCCTGTCCGAATTGGACTAGGAGAAGGGGCGCGCCGCCCCCCTTTCCTTCTCTTTCTCTCCCTGCCTTTCCCCCTCCTAGTAGGAGTAGGAAAGGGAGGAATCCTACTCCTACTAGGAGGAGGATTCCTCCTCCTAGGCGCGCCAACAAGGGCCGGCCGGCCTCCCCCTTGCTCCTTTATATAAAGGGGCAGGGGGCACCTCTAGACACACAAGTTGATCACAAAGATCTCCCAGCCGTGTGCGGTGCCCCCCTCCACCATAATCCACCTCGGTCATACTGTAGCGGTGTTTAGGCGAAGCCCTACTGCGGTAGCTTCATCAACATCATCACCACATCGTCGTGCTAACGAAACTCTTCCCCGAGCTCTACTGGATCGTGAGTTCACGGGACATCACCGAGCTGAACGCGTGCTGAACGCGGAGGTGCCGTACATTCGGTACTGAGGATCGGTCGATCGTGAAGACGTACGACTACATCAACGGCGTTGTCATAACGCTTCCGCTTAACGGTCTACGAGGGTACATGGACGACACTCTCCCCTCTTGTTGCTATGCATCACCATGATCCTGCGTGTGCGTAGGAAATTTTTTGAAATTACTACGTTCCCCAACAGTTGCATCCGAGCCAGGTTTTATGCGTAGATGTTATATGCATGAGTAGAACAGAAGTGAGTTGTGGGCGATACAAGTCATACTGCTTACCAGCATGTCATACTTTGGTTCGGCGTTATTGTTGGATGAAGTAGCCCAGACCGACATTACGCGTAAGCTTACGCGAGACTGGTTCTACCGACGTGCTTTGCACACAGGTGGTTGGCGGGTGTCATTTTCTCCAACTTTAATTGAACCGAGTGTGGCTACGCCCGGTCCTTGAGAAGGTTAAAACAACACCAACTTGACGAACTATCGTTGTGGTTTTGATGCGTAGGTAAGAACGGTTCTTGCTCAGCCTGTAGCACCCACGTAAAACTTGCAACAACAAAGTAGAGGACGTCTAACTTGTTTTTGCAGGGCTTGTTGTGATGTGATATGGTCAAGACATGATGCTATATTTATTGTATGAGATGATCATGTTCTGTAACAGAGTTATCGGCAACTGGCAGGAGCCATATGGTTGTCGCTTTATTGTATGCAATGCAATCGCCCTGTAATTGCTTTACTTTATCACTAAGCGGTAGCGATAGTCGTAGAAGCAATAAATGGCGAGACGACAACGATGCTACGATGGAGATCAAGGTGTTGCGCCGGCGACGATGGTGATCATGACGGTACTTTGGAGATGGAGATCACAAGCACAAGATGATGATGGCCATATCATATCACTTATATTGATTGCATGTGATGTTTATACTTTATGCATCTTATTCTGCTTTGTTTGACGGTAGCATTATAAGATGATCTCTCACTAAATTTCAAGATAAAAGTGTTCTCCCTGAGTATGCACCGTTGCCAAAGTTTGTCATGCCGAGACACCACGTGATGATCGGGTGTGATAAGCTCTACGTCCATCTACAATGGGTGCAAGCCAGTTTTGCACACGCAGAATACTCGGGTTAAACTTGAAGATCCTAGCATATGCAGATATGGCCTCGGAACACTAAGACCGAAAGGTCAAGCGTGAATCATATAGTAGATATGATCAACACAGTGATATTCACCATTGAAAACTACTACATTTCACGTGATGATTGGTTATGGTTTAGTTGATATGGATCATGTGATCACTTAGATGATTAGAGGGATGTCTATCTAAGTGGGAGTTCTTAAGTAATATGATTAATTGAACTTAAATTTATCATGAACTTAGTACCTGGTAGTATTTTGCTTATCTATGTTGTTGTAGATAGATGGCCCGTGCTATTGTTCTGTTGAATTTTAATGCGTTCCTTGATAAAGCAAAGTTGAAAGATGATGGTAGCAGTTACACGGACGGGGGTCCGTAACTTGAGGATTATCCTCATTGCTGCACAGAAGAATTACGTCCTAGAAGCACCGCTGGGTGCCAGGCCTGCTGCTGATGCTACTGACAATGTTAAGAATGTTTGGCAGAGTAAAGATGATGACTACTCAATAGTTCAGTGTGCCATGCTTTACGGCTTAGAACTGGGACTTCAACGACGTTTTGAATGTCATGGGGCATATGAGATGTTCCGGGAGTTGAAGTTAATATTTCAAGAAAATGCCCGGATTGGGAGACATGAACTCTCCAATAAGTTCTATAGCTGCAAGATGGAGGAGAATAGTTCTGTCAGTGAGCATATACTCAAAATGTCTGGGTATCATAATCACTTGACTCAACTGGCCGAGAGTTAATCTTCCTGTTGATAGTGTCATTGACAGAGTTCTTCAATCACTGCCACCAAGCTACAAAAGCTTCGTGATGAACTATAATATGCAAGGGATGAATAAGACTATTCTCGAGCTCTTCGCGATGCTAAAGGTTGCGGAGGTAGAAATGAAGAAGGAGCATCAAGTGTTGATGGTCAATAAAACCACCAGTTTCAAGAAAAAGGGCAAAGGGAAGAAGAAGGGGAACTTCAAGAAGAATGGCAAACAAGTTGCTGCTCAGGAGAAGAAACCCAAGTCTGGACCTAAGCCTAAGACTGAGTGCTTCTACTGCAAACAGACTATCACTGGAAGCGGAATTGCCCCAAGTATTTAGCGGATAAGAAGGATGACAAGGTGAACAAAGGTATATGTGATATACATGTTATTGATGTGTACGTTACCAGAGCTCGCAGTAGCACCTGGGTATTTGATATTGGTTCTGTTGCTAATATTTGTAACTCAAAACAGGGACTATGGATTAAGAGAAGACTGGCTAAGGACGAGGTGATGATGCGCGTGGGAAATGGTTCCAAAGTCGATGTGATCGCTGTCGGCACGCTACCTCTACATCTACCTTTGGGATTAGTTTTAGACCTCAATAATTGTTATTTGGTGCCAGCGTTAAGCATGAACATTATATTTGGATCTTGTTTGATGCGAGACGGTTATTCATTTAAATCTGAGAATAATGGTTGTTCTATTTATATGAGTAATATCTATTATGGTCATGCACCCTTAAAGAGTGGTCTATTCTTGTTGAATCTCGATAGTAGTGATACACATATTCATAATGTTGAAGCCAAAAGATGCAGAGTTGATAATGATAGTGCAAATTATTTGTGGCACTTCTGTTTGGGTCATATTGATATAAAGCGCATGAAGAAACTCCATACTGATGGACTTTTGGAGTCACTTGATTATGAATCACTTGGTACTTGCGAACCATGCCTTATGGGCAAGATGACTACAACGCCGTTCTCCGGAACTATGGAGCGAGCAACAGATTTGTTGGAAATCATACATACTGATGTATGTGGTCCGATGAATATTGAGGCTCGCGGCGGGTATCGTTATTTTCTCACCTTCACAGATGATTTGAGCATATATGGGTATATCTACTTAATGAAACATAAGTCTGAAACATTTGAAAAGTTCAAAGAATTTCAGAGTGAATTGGAAAATCATCATAACAAGAAAATAAAGTTTCTATGATCTCATCGTGGAGGAGAATATTTGAGTTATGAGTGTGGCCTACATTTTAAACAATGCGGAATAGTTTCGCAACTCACACCACCCGGAACACCACAGCGTAATGGTGTGTACGAACGTCGTAATCGTACTTTACTAGATACGGTCCGATCTATGATGTCTCTTACTGATTTACCGCTATCGTTTTGGGGTTATGCTTTAGACACGGCTGCATTCACGTTAAATAGGGCATCATCAAAATCCGTTGAGATGATGCCTTATGAATTATGGTTTGGCAAGAAACCAAAGTTGTCGTTTCTTAAAGTTTGGGGCTGCGATGCTTATGTGAAAAAGCTTCAAGCCGATAAGCTTGAACCCAAATCGAAGAAATGTGTCTTCATAGGATACCCAAAGGAAACTATTGGGGACACCTTCTATCACAGATCCGAAGGCAAGATACTCGTTGCCAAGAATGGATCCTTTCTAGAGAAGTAGTTTCTCTCAAAATAAGTGAGTGGGAGGAAACTAGAACTTGATGAGGTAACTGTACCTGCTCCCTTATTTGAAAGTAGTTCATCACAGAAACCGGTTCCTGTGACATCTACACCAATTAGTGAGGAAGCTAATGATGATGATCATGAAACTTTAGATCAAGTTACTACCGAACCTCGTAGGTCAACCAGAGCAAGATCCGCACCATAGTGGTACGGTAATTCAGTTCTGGAGGTCATGTTACTTGACCATGATGAACCTACGAACTATGAGGAAGCGATGATGAGCCCACATTCCGCAAAATGGCTTGTAGTCATGAAGTCTGAGATGGGATCCATGTATGAGAACAAAGTGTGGACTTTGGTTGACTTGCCCGATGATCGATAAGCCATCGAGAACAAATAGATCTTCAAGAAGACAGACGCCGACGGTAATGTTACTGTCTATAAAGGTCGACTTGTTGCGAAAGGTTTTTGACAAGTTCAAGGAGTTGACTACGATGAGACCTTCTCACTCGTAGCGATGCTTAAGTCTGTCCTAATCATGTTAGCAATTTCCGCATTTTATGATTATGAAATTTGGCAAATGGATGTAAAGACTGCATTCCTGAATGGATTTCTGGAAGAAGAGTTGTATATGATGCAAACTGAAGGTTTTATCGATCCAAAGGGAGCTAACAAAGTGTGCAAGGTCCAGCGATCCATTTATGGGCTGGTGCAAGCCTCTCGGAGTTGGAATAAACGTTTTGATAGTGTGATCAAAGCATATGGTTTTATACAGACTTTTGGAGAAGCCTGTATTTACAAGAAAGTGAGTGGGAGCTCTGTAGCATTTCTAATATTATATGTGGATGACATATTGTTGATTGGAAATGATATATAATTTCTGGACAGCATAAAAGGATACTTGAATAAAAGTTTTTCAATGAAAGACCTTGCTGAAGCTGCTTATATATTGGGCATCAACATCTATAGAGATAGATCAAGACACTTACTTGGACTTTCACAAAGCACATACCTTGATAAAGTTTTGAAGAAGTTCAAAATGGATCAAGCTAAGAAAGGGTTCTTGCCTGTGTTACAAGGTGTGAAGTTGAGTAAGACTCAATGCCCGACCACTGCAGAAGATAGAGAGAAAATGAAAAGTGTTCCCTATGCTTCAGCCATAGGCTCTATCATGTATGCAATGTTGTGTACCAAACCTAATGTGTGCCTTGCTATTAGCCTAGCAGGGAGGTACCAAAGTAATCTAGGAGTGGATCACTGGACAGCGGTCAAGAACATCCTGAAGTACCTGAAAAGGACCAAGGATATGTTTCTTGTTTATGGAGGTGACAAAGAGCAGATTGTAAATGGTTACGTTGATGCAAGCTTTGACACTGATCCGGACGATTCTAAATCGCAAACCGGATACATGTTTATATTAAACGGTGGAGCTGTCAGTTGGAGCAATTCTAAACAGAGCGTCGTGGTGGGATCTACATGTGAAGCGGAGTAAATTGCTGCTTCGGAAGAAGTGAATGAAGGAGTCTGGATGAAGGAGTTCATATCCGATCTAGGTGTCATACCTAGTGCAGCTGGTCCAATGAAAATCTTTTGTGACAATACTGGTGCAATTGCCTTGGCAAAAGAATCCAGATTTCACAAAAGAACAAAGCACATCAAGAGACGCTTCAACTCCATCCGGGATCAAGTCCAGGAGGGAGTCATAGAGATTTGCAAGATACATACGGATCTAAATGTTGCAGACCCGTTGACTAAGCCTCTTCCACGAGCAAAACATGATCAGCACCAAGGCTCCATGTGTGTTAAAATCATTACTAAATAATCTTGATTATTGACTCTAGTGCAAGTGGTGGCTGAAGGAAATATGCCCTAGAGGCAATAATATAGTTATTATTTATTTCCTTATTTCATGATAAATGTTTATTATTCATGCTAGAATTGTATTAACCGGAAACATAATACATGTGTGAATACATAGACAAACATAGTGTCACTAGTATGCCTCTACTTGACTAGCTCATTGATCAAAGATGGTTAAGTTTCGTAACCATAGACATGAGTTGTTATTTGATCAATGGGATCACATCATTAGGAGAATGATGTGATTGACTTGACCCATTTCGTTAACTTAGCACTTGATCATTTGTTTACTGCTATTGCTTTCTTCATGACTTATACATGTTCTTATGACTATGAGATTATGCAACTCCCGAATACCGGAGGAACACTTTGTGTGCTACCAAACGTCACAGCGTAACTAGGTGATTATAAAGGAGCTCTAAAAGTGTCTCTGATGGTACTTGATGAGTTGGCATAGAGCAAGATTAGGATTTGTCACTCCGATTGTCAGAGAGGTATCTCTGGGCCCTCTCGATAATACACATCACTAATGAGTTAGTTACGGGATGATGTATTATAGAACGAGTAAAGAGACTTGCTAGTAATGATATTGATCTAGGTATTGGATACGAACGATCGAATCTCGGGCAAGTAACATACCGATGACAAAGAGAACAACGTATAGTGTTGTCCGGTTTGATCGATAAAGATCTTCGTATAATATGTAGGAACCAATATGAGCATCCAGGTTCTGCTATTGGTTATTGACCGGAGATGTGTCTCTATCATGTATACATAGTTATCGAACCCGTAGGGTCCGCACGCTTAAAGTTCTGTGATGATCGGTTTTATGAGTTTATATGTTTTGATGTACCGAAGGTAGTTCGGAGTCCCGAATGTGATCACGGACATGACGAGGAGTCTCGAAATGGTCGAGACATGATATATGGGAAGACTACATTTGGACAGAATAGTTCCGGGTGAAATCGGGATTTTACCGGAGTATCGGAGGGGTTACCGGAACCTCCCGGGGCTAATGGGCCTTGTTGGTCCATAAGGGAAAGAGAGAGGGGCCGGCAGCGCGCCTTCTTCCCCCTATCCGAATTGGACTAGGACAAGGGGGGGCGGCGCCCTCCTTTCCTTCTCTTTCTCTCCCTGCCTTTCCCCCTCCTAGTAGGAGTAGGAAAGGGCGGAATCCTACTCCTACTAGGAGGAGGATTCCTCCTCCTAGGCGCGCCAACAAGGGCCGGCCGGCCTCCCCCTTGCTCCTTTATTTACAGGGGCAGGGGCACCTCTAGACACACAAGTTGATCACAAAGATCTCTCCCGGCCGTGTGCGGTGCCCCCCTCCACCATAATCCACCTCGGTCATACTTTAGCGGTGTTTAGGCGAAGCCCTGCTGCGGTAGCTTCATCAACATCGTCACCATGCCGTCGTGCTGACGAAACTCTTCCCCGAGCTCTACTGGATCATGAGTTCGCGGGACGTCACCGAGCTGAAAGTGTGCTGAACGCGGAGGTGCCGTACGTTCGTACTGAGGATTGGTCGATCGTGATGACGTACGACTACATCAACCACGTTGTCATAATGCTTCCGCTTAATGGTCTATGAGGGTACGTGAACGACACTCTCCCCTCTCGTTGCTATCCATCACCATGATCCTGCGTGTGCGTAGGATTTTTTTTGAAATTACTACGTTCCCCAACAGTGGCACCCCTTTCGTTTCTGCCACGATGACAAATGCTTCATGTCATGCTCTTGTCAACTTTTCCAAAATTGCATAAAACTTGCAAATGTCATTCGCATCGTGATAACAACATTTAAAATGGTTAAAATTGTTTTTTGCATTAAATTGCTAAATGCACATGAGGATTTACCGGAATTGTTGTTTGATGTTTCCGGCCTCATTTAAAATGCGTAACTGTGTATTTGACTCATGTTTCACCTCTAGCCATCTTTAACAACATTTAATATTGTTGGGTACATAAACGAGAGAGAACTAAATAATTGATGTGGGGTTCCGTCAATATGCAACTCGTTGCATATTGAGCTCCACTTAACTTGTAGTTTTGCTTGTGCACTTTGACATGCCATGCCTCTTTAAACCGGACATGCATCATAATTGTTTGCGCATCATGTCATGCTTATGTGATGGTTGTTTACCATGTTGTTTGCTTCTTTCCGGTGTTGCTTCTTCGGGTTGGTTCTGATAACCTCGCGTTTGTGAGATTCGTTCGACTACATCCATTTTTCTTCTTCATTGACTTGTTCTTCTTCCTTGCGGGATCTCAGGCAAGATGACCATACCCTCGAAATCACTTCTATCTTTGCTTGCTAGTTGTTCGCTCTATTGCTATGTCGCGATACCTACCACTTGCTATATCATGCCTCCCATATTGCCATGTCAAGCCTCTAACCCACCTTTCCTAGCAAATCGCTGTTTGGCTATGTTACCGCTTTTGCTCAGCCCCTCTTATAGCGTAGCTAGTTGCAGGTGAAGATGAAGTTTGTTCCATGTTGGAACATGGATATTGTTGGGATATCATTATTATATCTTGTTTACTTTAATGCATCTATATACTTGGTAAAGGGTGGAAGGCTCGTCCTTATGCCTAGTGTTTTGTTCCACTCTTGCCGCCCTAGTTTCTGTCATACCAGTGTTATGTTCCTTGATTTTGCGTCCCTTACGCGGTTGGGTGTTATGGGAACCCCTTGATAGTTCACTTTGAATAAAACTCCTCCAGCAAGGCCCAACCTTGGTTTTACATTTTCCTAACAACCTATCACCTTCCCTTGGGTTCTGCAGACTCAAGGGTCATCTTTATTTTAACCCCGCCCGGGCCAGTGCTTGCCTAAGTGTTGGTCCAAACCTGTTAGCAGCCGGTGGCCACCAGGGGCAACTCTGGGTTGGCCAACCAGAATCTTAGACAATCCGGTGTTTCCCTGAGAACGAGATATGTGCAGCTCCTATCGGGATGTTGGCGCATCGGGCGGTCTTGCTGGTCTTGTTTTACCATTGTCGAAATGTCTTGTAACCGGGATTCCGAGACTGATCGGGTCTTCCTGGGAGAAGGAATATCCTTTGTTGACCATGAGAGCTTGTGATGGGCTAAGTTGGGACACCCCTGCAGGGTTTTGAACTTTTGAAAGCCGTGCCCGCGGTTATGGGCAGATGGGAATTTGTTAATGTTCGGTTGTAGAAAACATGACACTTAACTTAATTAAAATGCATCAACCGCCTGTGTAGCCGTGATGGTCTCTTTCCGGCGGAGTCTGGGAAGTGAACACGGCTTTGGAGTTATGTTTGAACGTAAGTAGTTTCAGTATCACTTCTTGATCACTTCTAGTTCACGACTGTTGCTTTGCTTCTCTTCTCGCTCTTATTTGCGTATGTTAGCCACCATATATGCTTAGTGCTTGGTGAAGATCCACCTCATTACCCTTTCCTACCCTTGAGCTTAAATAGTCTTGATCTCGCGGGTGTGAGATTGCTGAGTCCTCGTGGCTCACAGATACTTCCAAACAGTTGCAGGTGCCGACGATACCAGTGCAGATGACGCAACTGATCTCAAGTGGGAGCTCGATGAAGATCGTGTTCGTTGTGTTGTTTCGTTTCTAGTTGATCAGTAGTGGAGCCCAGTTGCGACGATCGAGGATCTAGCATTTGGGGTTGTCTTCTTTTATTTTGGTTCCGTAGCCGGACCTTGATTGTATTCTGGATGATGTATGTTTAACTTGTATTTGTGTGAAGTGGCGATTGTAAGGCAACTCTTTATCACTTTGTTATTCAGTACACGAGATTGTGTGAAGATTACCCCTCTTGCGACAAACCTACCCTACGACTATGCCTCTAAGTCGTGCCCCGACACGTGGGAGATATAGCCGCATCGTGGGTGTTATAACTTTCCACATATGAGACATGGCTACTACCTCATGCATGGACCTTGCATATACTCAGGTACAACTGAGACGACCATGGAGGATCCAAGGACCAAGGCCTAGAATGGAACAGCAGAAGGAAGCAGAAGTAGGGACAAGCTTCTGGAAAGCCCGGAACTTCCGGCCTGCCCGGAACCGCCGGCCCCCGGAGTCCAGACCAGCCCCGAGCGCGCCAACTCTCGGGATAGCCCGGAACCCGGCCGGAACCTGCCCGGAACTTCCAGAGCCCGGAACTTCCGGCCCCACCCGGAACTTCCAGCCTGCCTGCGTGCAAAGACTCGGGCTTAGGGCCCATGTATCCCCCCTCTCACTTACCCCTTTGTGGGCTAGCACTATATATACTCCCCCACCTCCTGCTAGTTAGGGTTAGCATTGGTTTAGCTCATTTTAGAGATAGAGCATTGATCATCCACATCGGATCTACTCCACGAGAGAGATCACGGCCTCTACGGAGAAGATCCCTTTGGATTGAAGACCTCCTTCCGGAGAAGATCATCAAGACCCCCTCTTGGGCGGCCCCATCAATACCTCCTCACGGAGAAGACCGTTACCTCTTGTATCATCTGTTGTTGACTTTGGATCTTGTATCTCCCATTATGTTCAAGGATCTAGCACTTATGTGATCATTCATGTTGGTTTGAGTGTTCTCTCATGCTCCGCTTGTGTTTTCCCCTCATTTCCCTCCTCATGTTCTTCGTGTTCATCGCGGGGTCCGCTCCTTTCGTGAAAGATCGGCGGATTAGGGTTCCTACCCTACATCAGCTTGGTATCTAGAGCCACGTTGATCACGATTTCGGAGCCTCTCCGTTGTGTTGCTAGCCTAATTTTGTTGATTTCGTCCTAAATTCGAAAATCCCCACCAAAAATAGCCCCCAATGTTTTTTGTGATTTGTTTTTTTGAGGAAGTTTTGTTGGATTTGATCCGTGGATTTGCTTTGTTACGAGTGGATCTAGCATTCCCCATCTTTTCGCCGATTTCTATCCATGAAATCTTCCCAATTTTGACCCAGAAAATCAAGTTTTTCCACACCCATTCTCAGATCTGGAATTTAGGGTTCGTCCCAGAAGAAATTCCACGACCCCCGAAACTTCTGGACTCCCCCGGAACTTCCGTCCAAGCCCCAAAACTTTCGGTCTAAACAGAAAATTTACCCCAAAAATTCCCAGACCCCCCGCACTTTTTCCGCGACCCCCGGAACTTCCGGCCACCCCCCAGAACTTCCGGAGCCCGGAACTTCCGGCCTAACCAGAAACATTACACAGAATTTCAGCATCAGCCTCTTTCACCGTTTTCATCACGACTTTTCACTCCAAACTCCGATTTGAGTGTTCTTTGGCTTGTTTTGAAGCTATTGATGTGCCCAAGGACCTCACCTTGGTTTCACCACCTTTTGACACCATAAAATTTTGTGAATTTTGGCATCTTTGACTAAGGCTTCCAACACATCATCCGCTACACCACCACCGACTTCCGCAACCTAACCAATTTTGTTCCCGTTGCATATGTGGTTGCTTGAGTAGTGATTCGAGTCTCCTAAGGTGTTTCGTCTACATAGGGACGGTTTCTTCCTCATCAACCACCACCACCACTTCCGCATAGGCTTACCCACCATACACTTCCGCCACCCCAACTTAACCCAATTTTGGTTGTGTTGTGAGTTGTGTCTCCTAAGGTGTTTCGGCTACTTGGGGACCGTGCTTCCAACTCCGACACTGTGTATAGTCCATCACCTTACCCTACACTCCGCATTGCGTACTCCACAACCCATCATTGCCACCACCGCATCCCGCTACCATCATTTAGACATTTGACGGTTGAGATTTTGAGTTCGCGATTTTTCCGTTTCCTAAGGTGTTTCGGCTACTTAGGGACGAGTCTGCATCATCTTGGTATCTCCATCAAGATCACCGCCACTCATCATCGCCACGGACGGTAACCTCCATATCATCTCGGTATCGTGGTATCCCTCCATTGCATATTCCCTTGCCATTGCATTGATAACCCCTAGCCCATTTTGCCCATACATTGCATACATACCATACCATATAGGTATCATCTTGGTATCATATCATCCTTTGTGCCAGAAGTTTGTTCTCGCATATATACAATTGCTATCTTGGTTTGTGCATTGTGCAAAAGTGGCCATACAAAAGAAGAATAAGCTTTTAAGCAAAGAAAAAGAGTGAGCACACAAGCAAGTTCCATAGCATCGTACCACATTGCATAAGATTGTCATATCCGATCATCTGGGATCATACCACCGGAACATCATATACATAGCATACTTGGGATAGAAGTCCATGCATTTTTGCATCTTATAGGTTGTGCACAAGTGTCGTATCTGCCTATTGAGCAATCGTGCTAGCATCTCTCTTGAGTTGTGCAACACGAGCGTTTTCCGTGGATTCCACATTTTGAGCTCATTCCTTGGTTGCACGACCACATTTATCTATCCGTGTGTGTGTTTCCATGTGCCACATATTGCTATTGGTCTACTTGTTTCACTTACGAATTTGTGAATCTCTTTCAACATTATTGACTCTTTCTAACATTTTGGATCAATTGTTTTGTGCCACTATCCTCACCGAGCTCCACCGTAAGCCTTATTTGCGTAGGTGTGAGAAACCGACAATAATTGGTACCAATTGTGCTATTTCCTTGTCCACATTGGAGTGATCATTGATCCACTTTCAACTTCAGTCAAGGTACATTTGTTATTCGCTCTTCTCTTTCTACGACTCACATTTTTCTCTTGGAGTGATGGATATGCAAGGCATTTCATCTCCAGTCTTCGACAACAACGACAGCGTGAACAACTACCTCACCAAAGCATCAATATTCTATCTACAACGACAAATGCAAGGCGCACAATCAAAATTGTGAGAGGGCATCGAGAACCTATCCATCAACATTCATCACTCCGAAGCAAGGAAAAGGGACTACATCGACAAAAAGCTTTCTGCACAAAAAGAGGAGCAAGATGCAAGGATGGAGGAGATTCGGACCTTGTTGATCAACCGTGCTTCCCCTTCATCATCCTCAAGGTGGCGACTTTCAAGTCACAAGTCTTTGGAGCACAAAAATGATGCAAGCGCAAGTCGTCCACGTCCACATCTCCATGGCGACCAACATCAAGTTCGTGATCCACATCATCATGAAGGGCAAGTCACCTCCAAGGAACATGTGCACGACGACGATGAACGACATCTACTACGAGCTCAAGCATGACAATGACACCATCATCATGACAATGCTCCCCTAGCGCAAATGCACAAGTCCCAACAAGCCCTACTTCACGCCAAGGCCAACCTTCATGAGCATAAGAGAAGACCCCGAGACGAGCACCACCAAGACGGAGCTATTGTTGCACCAACCACTTCGGCATCTTCGCCAAGTGTTCTCAAGGCATCTTCGCCTTTGGACGTATGACATCTTTGCCTACTTCCCATTAGTTTGCCTACATCGACATCATCAAGTACAAGGCGACCACCTACGAGCGAGGGCGACACTTCCATCTTCGGAAGCCCCTCAAGAAAGATGGCCGAGCTTGGGAAATTCCCTTCGGTCATGGAGACGAGATATGAGGTGCCCCATCATATGGACCTCCTACAACAACAAGACGACGACAAGAAGGTCGAGCTAGGGCTACCCCTTCTACAACGGCGACGAGCATGAACCTCTTCAACAACATGAAGACGACGCCCATATTGAACTCATACTCTGAGTCATGCTATGAGACCGCACATAAGACCTTATCTTTGGTCTTAGAGGAGAGTGATGATGTGCCATCTTCGGCCTTCATCCATGGCTACGACTACGACATGATTGAGCATGGAGACATTTGCACCTACATCTCCCCGACACCCACATATGACGAGATCCCCGAATTGCCATGTGAGGAGAGCCACCACCACATGAGTGACATGAGTGACTCCACCCTACATGACATTGAGAGCATTTCCTATAAGAGGATGAGTGTGACCACAACTAGCCCCACACTTGAGATCATGCCACACATCCTATGTGAGGTTGAGAGCCATTTGAGTGACTCCACCAACCATATGAGTGACAGCATCCAAGAGGGAGTGAGTGAGCCACAACACTTAGTGAGTGAGGTAGTTGAGACGGCATGTGAGACCACTATGATTTATAATGACTTAACCTCTACTCCGAGTGTGTTTTCTTCCTTGGTGCTAGGTCTCCTACATGACGACATGCCTATACTCGACAAGTCCATACCTCCAATGGAGACAACGATGGCCATGGTGGAAGAAGATGCACCCCCACATGGTTCCATCAAGATGAACATGACCATGACTTGGTCTTCGACACCTCACCTACAACACATGAGCGATGCTCCAAAGGTAACATAGGAGATGGTGGTTCTCTTGTCCCACTAGTAGACTATTTTATGAATGATTGCTTGCATGATGTTGGTACACCTATTCCCATGCTTCATGCTAGTGCGACTTCTTCATGTCATGACTTTCCTATTTATGATAAATATGATGATGAACATGTTGAGTTGCCTAGTTGTGATGCGATGCTCCATGGGATATCATGTGAAAATTCTATTGGTCACATCATGTTTGACAATCCATTGAACTTGTCATATTCTATGAGTGAGATCTCCCATATCGCAGTATTTCAATCTCAACATAGTAACTATGCATGCCCCATTAAAATAAATCCCATTTGCACTTATGGCATAGATGACGAGATGATGGTCATTGGCTTTTGTTTTTCATGTGATGATATTGCCATGCTTCCTTTACATGATTTGCGCAATTCATCTACTATGCCATGCCATGATCACATAGAACCAAATATGCTTTGTTTTGGATGTTGTCAATATTATCCATGTGATGTTTCCATTAATGATCATGAGGAGACCCCCATAGTTTCCTCATACATATTAGGAGATTTTGATGGATTCTCTACTTTGCATGATTCTCATAATTGCTTACACCATATGCATTCCATGAATAACAATGCTCTTGATATTGCATGTGATGCATTACATCCTTTGAGTCTCCATTATGCCATTATGGATGACATGTTTCTATATCACGCATCTTATTTATTCGAGCATTGGATACTTTGTGCTAACCAACACAAGCACGTGCGCATCATAATGGATGATGTGTACATCTACCACGCACACACAATTTTCCGTTCGTCTTTGTTTTGTGTAGGTACTCACGTATACTCGTCAACCTCTCAATCCCAAGAGTTGACGAAATGAGCTCTTGAGAGCAAAGATGACTTGGGATCCCGTGAACTATCCTTTCCACTGCTCTCTTCGCGCAACGACTACGCGCATCTCTTTCACTTGGCTCTCACACGGCTATGGGCTATGTACGGATTGTCGCTTCATGCTCATTTTGTCGTGTTCACTTTGCATGATATGCTTACTTCTATGCCTTTACCATGCAATTGTGACCCTTGTTTGCATTTACCCATGATTCACCTTTATGCTACTCCTATGTGTGTTCGCATGCTTGGTGGAGATCCTTGTTGCTATTGCCATGTGAACCATGAACCTCTTTTGCTCATATCTTGCTTCCATACTTGTGATATTTCATGTGCATTATGTATGGCCACCATTTGCACACATGACATGCTTGCCATGATTACTCCTAGTATGTTGCATCTTCGCACTACTAGCCTGCTTTACTTGATCACTATGATTGCTTGCTTCATCGCATCACCCATGTTCCACTATTACTCGCTTTCTTGGGCTGATGACTGAGGGAGTCCTGGATTAGGGGGTGTTCGGGTAGCCGGACTATACCTTCAGCCGGACTCCAGGACTATGAAGATACAAGATTGAAGACTTCGTCCCGTGTCCGGATGGGACTTTCCTTGGCGTGGAAGGCAAGCTTGGTGATGCGGATATTCAAGATCTCCTACCGTTGTAACCAACTTTGTGTAACCCTAACCCTCTCCGGTGTCTATATAAACCGGAGGGTTTTAGTCCGTAGGACAACTTCATCATACAACAATCATACCATAGGCTAGCTTCTAGGGTTTAGCCTCCTTGATCTCGTGGTAGATCTACTCTTGTACTACCCATATCATCAATATTAATCAAGCAGGACATAGGGTTTTACCTCCATCAAGAGGGCCCGAACCTGGGTAAAACATCGTGTTCCTTGCCTCCTGTTACCATTTGGCCTAAACGCATAGTTCGGGACCCCCTACCCGAGATCCGCCGGTTTTGACACCGACATTGGTGCTTTCATTGAGAGTTCCTCTATGTCGTCGCTTTTAGGCCCGATGGCTCCTTCGATCAACAACAACGATGCAGTCCAGGGTGAGACTTTTCTCCCCGGACAAATCTTCGTCTTCGGCGGCTTCGCACTGCGGGCCAATTCGCTTGGCCACCTTGAGAAGATCGAAAGCTACGCCCCTGGCCATCAGGTCAGGTTTGGAAGCCTAAACTACACGGCTGACATCCGCGGGGACTTGATCCTCGACGGATTCGAGCCACAAGCAAGCGCGCCGCACTGTCTCGATGGGCATGATATAGCTCTGCCACCGAACAGCGCCTTGGAGGCCGCACACGCATCGGTTCCAACCATTGATTCGGAGCCTACTGCACCGATCGAGGATCAGCAGTTGGACGCTGCCTCAGGGGCTGCGATCTCAGAGGCGATCGAGCCGAACTCCAGCCCCGCACTCCGCATGGCCCATGACTCCGAGGAGCCGGATTCCTCTCCGAACTCCGAGCCCCCCGCGCCCCTACCGATCGAATCCGATTGGGCGCCGATAATGGAGTTCACCACCGCGGACATCTTTCAGCACTCGCCCTTCGGCGACATCCTGAATTCTCTAAAGTCTCTCTCTTTATCAGGAGAGCCCTGACCGGACTACGGTCAGCAAGGTTGGGATACGGACGATGAAGAAATTCAAAACCCACCCACCACCCACTTCGTAGCCACTGTCGACGACTTAACCGACATGCTTGACTTCGACTCCGAAGACATCAACGGCATGGACGACGATGCAGGAGACGAACAAGAACCAGCACCTGTAGGGTGCTGGAAGGCCACCTCGTCATATGACATATATATGGTGGACACTCCAAAGGATGAAGATGGCGATGGAACAATGGGGGACGATAACTCTAAGAAACAGCCCAAGCGCCGGCGTCAGCGGCGCCGCTCTAAATCCCGCCAAAGCAAAAACGGTGATTCCGGCACGGGAGATAATACTACTCCGGGTAGCGTCGGAGAACACCCCCTCCAGCAAGATTCAGCACAGGAGGACAGAGAAGCCAGCCCTCACGAGAGGGCGGCGGACCAAGAGGTTGAGGACGATAATTATATGCCTCCCTCCGAAGACGGGGCAAGCCTCGACGACGACGAGTTCGTCGTGCCAGAGGATCTCGCCGAACAAGAGCGTTTTAAACGCAGGCTTATGGCCACGGCAAGCAGCCTCAAGAAAAAGCAGCAACAACTTAGAGCTGATCAGGATTTGCTAGCTGACAGATGGACTGAAGTACTTGCGGCCGAAGAGTATGAACTCGAATGCCCCTCCAAGAGTTACCCAAAGCGCAGGCTGCTACCCCGACTAGAGGAGGAAGCACCTACATCACCAGCGCATGACATGGCCGACCGGCCACCTCGTGGCCGTGACAGAGAGGCCTCTTGGCCCTCCACTCAAGCCATGCCCCGACACCACCTTAAGCATACTAAGGCATGGGAAAATGCGCCCGTCCTGCGCGACATACTGGAGGACAAGGCAAGGCAAACAAGATCAATCTACGGATCGTGCAGGCGCCCCACGGCACGTGACGGTGATCGTCACTCCGGATGCAATAAATCTGGCCGGGCCGAACTCAACAGACAAAGCTCCTTCGAGCTGCGTCGTGATATAGCCCAATACAGAGGCGCCACACACCCACTATGCTTCACAGACGAAGTAATGGATCATAAAATCCCTGAGGGCTTCAAACCCGTAAACATCGAATCGTACAATGGCACAACATATCCTGCGGTATGGATCGAGGATTATCTCCTTCATATCCACATGGCCCGCGGTGATGATCTACACGCCATCAAATACCTCCCACTCAAACTTAAGGGACCGGCCCGGCATTGGCTTAACAGCTTGCCAGCAGACTCAGTCGGTTCTTGGGAGGACCTGGAAGCCGCATTCCTTGATAACTTCCAGGGCACTTATGTGCGACCACCGGACGCCGATGACCTAAGCCACATAATTCAGCAGCCAGAGGAATCGGCCAGGCAATTCTGGACTTGGTTCCTAACAAAGAAAATCCAGATAGTCGACTATCCGGACGCAGAGGCCTTAGCGGCCTTCAAGCATAATATCCATGACGAGTGGCTTTCCCGGCACCTGGGACAGGAAAAGCCAAAATCTGTGGCAGCTCTCACGACACTCATGACCCGCTTTTGCGCGGGAGAAGACAGCTGGCTAGCTCGCAGCAACAATTTAACCAAGAACCCTGGTAATTCGAATACCAAGGACAAAAGTGACAGGTCGCGCCGGAACAAACAAAAGCGCTGCGTTAACAGTGACAGCAACGAGGATACGACAATTAATGCCGGATTCCGAGGCTACAAATCCGGTCAACGAAAAAAGCCATTCAAAAGAAATACTCAGGGCCCATCCAGTTTGGACCGAATACTCGACCGCTTGTGCCAGATACATGGCACCCCCGATAAGCTAGCCAACCACACCAACAGGGATTGTTGGGTGTTCAAGCAGGCAGGCAAGTTAAGAGCCGAAAACAAAGACAAGGGGCTGCATAGCGACAACGAGGAGGAGCCCAGGCCACCGAACAACAGTGGACAGAAGGGATTTCCCCCGCAAGTGCGGACGATGAACATGATATACGCAACCCACATCCCCAAGAGGGAGCGGAAGCGTGCGTTATGGGACGTATATGCGATGGAGCCAGTCGCCCCAAAGTTCAACCCATGGTCCTCCTCCCCGATCACCTTTGATCGAAGGGACCACCCCACTAGCATCCATCACGGCGGCTTCACCGCATTGGTTCTAGACCCAATCATTGACGGATTTCATCTCACAAGAGTCCTCATGGACGGCGGCAGCAGCCTGAACCTGCTTTACCAGGATACAGTGCGAAAAATGGGCATAGATCCCTCGAGGATCAAGCCCACCAAAACGACCTTTAAAGGCGTCATACCAGGTGTAGAAGCCAACTGTACAGGCTCAGTCACACTGGAAGTGGTCTTCAGATCTCCGGATAACTTCCGAAGCGAGGAGTTAATCTTCGACATAGTCCCGTTCCGTAGTGGCTATCACGCACTGCTCGGTCGAACCGCATTCGCAAAATTCAACGCGGTACCGCACTATGCATACCTCAAACTCAAGATGCCAGGCCCTAGAGGAGTAATCACGGTCAACGGGAACATTGAACGCTCCCTCCGAACGGAGGAGCACACGGCAGCGCTCGCAGCAGAAGTACAAAGCAGCCTCTCTAGGCAGTGCTCCAGTTCGGCCTTTAAAAAGCCGGACACTGTCAAGCGCGCCCGGAGTACCCTACAACAAGACCGCCTGGCACGTTCTGAGCTAGCGTAGCAATGCGGCCCCAACCCTAGCCCTCGCGATATAGTGAAACCAGTGCTTCGCGTACATAACTACGCTCTTGAAATACCATGGGCACAGGGGAAGGGGCACTATCACGGCACACCCGAAATACGGCTTAAACAGCACCAGGGGCTGCCGGATTCCTTTTTTTCTCTTATTCTCAGGACTCCATACTTCGGATGACCCGTTCAGCAATTCAACTGCCGCACAAACGATGCAAGATCCAGGAAAGCAGACAAGCCACGCCGCATTATGAAACTCCCAGGTGGTCTCTATTGCGAGCAGTATACCTGTTTTTAATACAATTCCGTGGCCTGCCCCTGGCCAGGACATGTTAAATAGTCCAATTTCTTTTGCTTATCGCACTATTTGTATCATTCCGCTTTCATAGCAGCCTTTCTATAAACAATGCATAGCTTTTGTCTATTTTTTGCATTATCCTCTTTTATATATATGTTTATTAATAACATGTTGCATCCGTACACCGTGGTGCGGCAAAAATACGCCAGGGGCTTCAGTACCCATCAATATGGCATGAGAAGTCCGTACACTTTCACAAGTGCGGCACCCCGAACTTATAGCACTATATGCATCGGCTCCGAATCATGATTTGGGTCAATAGTTGGGTTTGCCCGGCTCCTATGTTTTGGTGCCTTACATTCTGCTATATCGGCTGAGGTAGCACTAGGAGAACTACTGCGATTGTGCCCCAGTTGAGCTGGGCTGAGCACCTCAGTAGAGAAAGCTAAAACTGACTGTCATGATGAGGCGAGAGACCGGTCGCTGTTCGAGAGGTTTTTCGAGTCCTTAAAGACTTATGCTGCTTCGAGCGAGGAATTGGCTTTGTCCGGCCAAGTCGTGGATAGCGCCCTGAACTCGGTCTTCTGAATACTAGGGGCTTCGCCTAAATTTAAAATTATAGAGTTCTATGGCTAAGTGAGAGTGTTCAAGCATTATAGTCCGATTACCTTGTTCGTTGTGCTGAGCGCCTCCCTCGACGGACCCAAGCATGGGAAAAAGAGCGCTCAGGTTTATCCCGAACACCCCAGCACTAGTGGCATGGGGGTAGAAGCCGAGGACTGACCATCTCTCAATTTTTTGATAAACGGCCGCACAGAAAGTAATATTTTAAATTCAACAAGCATTGCTTAGCGCATATGAACAAGTTTTCAGCGCATAGGATAACACGAGCGAGTTCATTCAAAAATTACATCCTTGGTACATTCATCCGCCATAAGGCGGGCACCAGCCAGAACATCCTTGTAATAGTTCTCAGGCTTGCGATGCTCCTTCCCCGGCGGCGGCCCGTCCCTCACAAGCTTCTCACCTTCCAGCTTACCCTAGTGCACCTTTGCACGGGCAAGGGCCATATGGGCACCTTCGATGCAGATGGAGTGCTTGATGACCTCGAGCCTTGGACAAGCCTCCACCAGCCGCCGCACCAGTCCGAAGTAGCTCCCAGGCAGGGCCTCTCTAGGCCACAGCCGAACTATGAAGCCCTGCAGGGCTTGTTCGGCCGCCTTATGGAGCTCGACCAGCTGCTTCAGCTGGTCGCCCAAGGGCACAGGGTGTCCGGCCTCAGCGTACTGAGACCAGAACACCTTCTCCGTCGAGCTGCCTTCCTCGGCTCGGTAGAATGCGGCGGCATCGGATACGCTGCGGGGAAGATCTGCGAATGCCCCTGGAGAGCTCCGGATTCGGGTAAGTAACAAGTAGTTTACTTTTATATGTCTGCTTTGCATAGAGAATGCCTTACCCGCCGCTATCTTTTTCACCCCATCCAATTCCTGGAGGGCCTTCTGGGCTTCGGCCTTGGCAGATTTGGCAGTTTTAAGGGCCGCAGCAAGCTCGGACGCTCGCGTCTTCGAGTCGAGCTCCAAACTCTCATGTTTTTCATGAGAGCCTGAAGCTCTTGCTGCACCTTGCCGACCTGCGCCTCAAATTTCTCCCGCTCGGTGCGCTCCATGGCCGTTTTCTTCTCGGCCTCGGACAGCGCCTGCTTGAGGTCGCCACCTCAGTTGTGGCCCCTACAATAAGCAGTGTACTCCTGTCATTTTTTGCAATTGCGTATTTTATAGGCATTTTTTCTATAAGGTATCTCTTACCTTCTTTCTCCTCGAGCTGCCGTTTGGCAAGGCCGAGCTCTTGCTCGGTCCGCTCGAGGCCCTGCTTCAGGGCACCCACCTCCGTAGTCAGTGCGGCGGTGGCCAGCAGCGAAGCCTGCATACGTATATTGACTCCTTTTTAGTTAGACTCCTGCGATATTTAATAGATCCTCTATTCGGCTTTTCTTTCCGAACGCCAAACAGAGCATCAGGGGCTACTATCTATGCGGTAATATTTTTACATATTTTTTACTTACCTCGAAGCCTGTTAGAAGGCTAGCACAAGCTTCAGTCAGTCCGCTTTTGGCGGACCGAACCTTCTGGACCACCGTACTCATGATGGTACGGTGCTCCTCGTCGATGGAGGCGCCCTTAAGCACCTCCAGCAGATTGTCCGGCGCCTCCGGTTGGACGGAGGACGCCGGCTCAATAGGCTTGCTCCTCTTGGCAGGAGTTCGCCTGCCGCGGTCCGGAACCGTTGATGATTCCGGCGCGGTGTCCGGCTTAAAGCTGGACTTGGAGCCCTGGGGGGTCTGGTCCCCTTTACTCCTGGAGTCCGGGAGGTCGCCTCGCGGTTCCTCATAGACCACCTCCTCTTGCCCCGGAGCTTGTCGCGACGCCACTTCGGTGTCATCCACAGCACAGGGGGAGGCAGCGGGCGGAACTGAATTCACGTTCGATGAATCTAGGGAGCCGCTCGATGACTCGTCGAGCCCGTCCTTGGGCGGGCTGCATGATTATATTCGACATTAGGGAAAGCTGCGCAACAAAAGGAATATCATGAGTTACTCTGGTATCCGAACACTTACGATTTCGCCGGACGCTTGGCCCTGTCCGGCCACTCCTCTTCGTCCTCGTCGGCGTCGGGGGCGTAGTCCGGCGGAGGGGGTTTCCTCTTCTTGGACCCTTCGGCCTCCCCTACTGGGGCGACCTTCCTCTTCTTTCCTCCCCCCGCTGGAGGGGGAGAGGTCTCTTCTTCCGCCTCCTCGTCTTCACGGGAGGAGTGCTTGTCGGACTCATCGGACGACGAGTCCGACACCACCATATGCCGGGAACTCTTTTGAGTCCCCGTGGCCTTATTCTTCTTGGCCTTCTTCTCCGGCACCACATAAGGTGCCGGAACCAGCAGCTTCACTAGGAGAGCAGGGGCTGGGTCTTCGGGCAAGGGAGCCGGACAGTTAATCAGTCCGGACTTCGCCTGCCAATCCTGTCAAAGGTGAGGGAGTTTAGATCCCGCATAGAGTCAAACTATGAAGAACACTTAACATCCTGTAAAAGATGAAAATATTTTACCTCACCAGCAGGACACTGCGAGCTGAATCCGCGGTCTTTGGAGGCGGATGTGGGAGGCTCGGTGCCTTTGGTTAGCCCCCTCCAGACATCTTCGTACGTCGTGTCGAAGAGCCTGCTCAGAGTTCTGTGCTGCGCCTGGTTGAACTCCCACAAATTGAAGTCCCGTTCTTGACACGGAAGGATCCGGCGGACGAGCATGACCTGGACTACGTTGACAAGATTGAGCTACTTGTTCACCAGGGACTGGATGCATTTTTGTAGTCCGGTCACCTCTTCTTCGTCCTCCCCCCGACAAGCCCGTCTCCTTCCAGGACGTGGGCCGTGTAGGGGGTACGGATCGGAATTCAGGGGCTGCAATCCACTTCGGATCGCGTGGCTCGGTGATGTAAAACCACCCTGACTGCCACCCCTTCAAGGTCTCCACAAAGGAGCCCTCGAGCCATAGGACGTTGGCTATTTTGCCCGCCATGGGGACGTTGAAGGTCTTGAGCCAGAGGCTGAAATGGGGACGGATGCAGAGGAAAGCCTCGCACACGATGATAAACACCGAGATATTGAGGATGAAGTTCGGGGCCAGATCGTGGAAATCTAGGCCATAGTAGAACATGAGCCCGCGGACAAGTGGGTGGAGAGGAAAACCCAGTCCGCGGAGGAAGTGGGGAAGAAATACTACCCTCTCATGGGGCCTTGGGGTGGGGAGAAGCTGCCCCTCCTCAGGAAGACGGTGCGCGATGTCTTTGGATAGGTATCCGGCCTTCCTTAGCTTTTTGACATGGCCCTCTGTGACGGAGGAGACCATCCACTTGCCTCCCGCTCCGGAAATTGTTGGGGAAGGTTGAGGTTGGAAGTGCGGGCTTGGGCGCTGGAGCTCGGGTGCGCAGAAGATGGATAGGCAAAGGAGGAAGAAGGCGTGGGTAAAAAGGTGGATCCTTATCCCCTTATATGGGCGGATGCGACTATGCGTCCCCACCAGCCTAGTAAAACTCGCTTGCCTCCCAAGCGCCGTGATAAATGGCGCGGTTGGGTTACTCACGTCCGTATTGATGAGAATCCCGTAAATGGGGGACACGATCTCTGCTTTGACAAGACGTGCCAAGGAAACCTCCTCGCAAAACACGCTAAGGTGGAAAAGTGAAAACGATTCGAATAAAGGCTTGGCCATAGTGTGATGTCACGCTGTGGAATACGTCAGCAGATTAGATTTGTGTTAATATTATTCTCTCTGTGGCAATACGTGGAAACTTATTTTGCAGAGCCGGACACTTCTCTTGGTGTTTACAAACTTTTATGAAGAATTTGGAGGAGGAACCCGCCTTGCAATGCCGAAGACAATCTACGCACCGGACTTGTCATCATTGAAGCCTAGTTCAGGGGCTACTGAGGGAGTCCTGGATTAGGGGGTGTTCAGGTAGCCGGACTATACCTTCAGCCGGACTCTAGGACTATGAAGATACAAGATTGAAGACTTCGTCCCGTGTCCGGATGGGACTTTCCTTGGCGTGGAAGGCAAGCTTGGCGATGCGGATATTCAAGATCTCCTACCATTGTAACCGACTTTGTGTAACCCTAACCCTCTCCAGTGTCTATATAAACCGGAGGGTTTTAGTCCATAGGACAACTTCATCATACAACAATCATACCATAGGCTAGCTTCTAGGGTTTAGCCTCCTTGATCTCGTGGTAGATCTACTCTTGTACTACCCATATCATCAATATTAATCAAGCAGGACGTAGGGTTTTACCTCCATCAAGAGGGCCCGAACCTGGGTAAAACATCGTGTTCCTTGCCTCCTGTTACTATCCGGCCTAGACGCCCAGTTTGGGACCCCCTACCCGAGATCTGCCGGTTTTGACACCGACAATGACATATATGCTCTTGCCTCTCACATGATTGGTCTTGATCACTGTCTCTTGTCTCCTTTAGTTGCATCCCTCATATCACCTTGTATTGAGTGCCAACTTACTATGCTTGATCATGCAGACTTGGACATATTACTTGTGATGCATGCTTGTTTGATTGAGCTTAATCTCTTTGGTTGTTCTAGCATCTTATGCCTCCATACTATGAAATGCTCCTTTGTCCTTTCTTATGATGAGCATGATGCATACACTTGTTGGGTATCTTACCACACGAATGATAGGTTTTGCATTTCCGCTAACCACATTTGTTTTTCCGAGTGTTTGTCATGTTCTTTCATTTAGAAGGATTCTCAAGGCATTTCCATCACGAGACATATTGGTTATGTGAAGGCATATATGACGTGCAACACCAACATTCTCGACATCCTCATAAAGGTGAACTCCTTCCCTTTGAGCTATCCTCAAATACGCATATTGGATGGGTCACTCTTTCATTGTTGTTTCCTTCTTGTTGTCTAGATGATACATCTCGCGAACGGAGGAGCGACATTGAAGATTGGCTATATGGACCTTCGCATTGAATAGCGCTCGGACTTATTGGATGCACCTTTGAACCTCCACTCATGCCACGACATCGAGCATTTGTACACCAACACCTCATTATTTGTTGATTGTGCTCACAAATGTCAAGCTCGATGGACATATCATACACATGACAAATTTGGATTGACTCATATTATGATTGCCTTGTTGCATCTTGTCTTTCTATGTCATCCATGATATATGAGCTTGTGCATTTCCTTAGCAAATTTGTTGTGATATACCTTGATGGCATATTCATACATCATGATCTTATTGCCTACCATCAATTGCATGATCACATCACATTGAGCATCCATTGCCATATTCATGCTATTGATAAACCGTCTCACTATGACATCATTTTGCACTGTGGTTGCATTGATCACATTCACAACACATATGTGTGCACAATGATTGCATTTTTGCCCGTGAATGCTTTGCATATCTTTCTAGATAATCTTGATAAGCTTCATGCACTTTGTCACAAACAATCTTGCCGCACGGACTCATTCTTACATGATGGACACTTTATGTGCGCTAACCATTGTATTTCCGAGTGTTGTTTGTGTTTGCTCTTTTTGCATGTATACCACTCCGGTGACACCTTGGAGTACTTGGATTGCGCAATGTCTTCAACTCCGTACAACTACAAGTCCATCCACAACAACCATTTCCATGGTGATGAGGATCACGATCCGAGGTCGGATCTTTCCCAAGGGAGGGGAGATGATGCGGAGCACCCTACGATCATCCCCATGTACACTTCGACTACTCCGCAAGCCCCAAGAGGACATATGATGATACCTCGACCATACGCCATTGGACACAAGGTGAACTCACTCCTCTTCGAACCGTCACTTTCCACATATGAGACATGGCTACTACCTCATGCATGGACCTTGCATATACTCAGGTACAACCGAGACGACCATGGAGGATCCAAGGACCAAGGGCTAGCATGGAAGAGGCGAAGGAAGAAGAAGCAGGGACTAGCTTCTGGAAAGCCCAGAACTTCCAGCCTGCCCGGAACCTCCGGCCGCCCGAGTCCAGACCAACCCCGAGCGCGCTAACTATCGGGATAGCCCGGAACCCGGACGGAACCTGCCCGGAACTTCTGGAGCCTGGAACTTCCGGCCCCACCCGGAACTTCTGGCCTGCCTACGTGCAAAGACTCGGGCCAAGGGCCCATGTATCTCCACTCTCACTTACCCCTTCGTGGGCTAGCACTATATATACTCCCCCACCTCCTCCTAGTTATGGTTAGCATTGGTTTAGCTCATTTTAGAGATAGAGCATTGCTCATCCACATCGGATCTATTCCACGAGAGATACCGCGGCCTCTACGGAGAAGATCCCTTTGGATTCAAGACCTCCTTGCGGAGAAGATCATCAAGACCCCGTCTTGGGCGGCCCCATCAATACCTCATCACGGAAAAGACCGTTACCTCTTGTATTGTCCGTTGTTGACTTTGGATTTTGTATCTCCCTTTATGTTCATGGATCTAGCACTTGTGTGATCATTCTTGTTGGTTTGAGTGTTCTCTCGTGCTCCCCTTGTGTTTTTCCCTCGTTTCCCTCCTCGTGTTCTTCGTGTTCATCGTGGGATCCGCTCCTTTCGTTAAAGATCGGCCGATTAGGGTTCCTACCCTACATCATTTTCCTTACCTTTAATGTACTTGATGACATAAGGAAAAGACTCAATAAATTCACTCCATTTAGAATGACGCTTGTTCAACTTGGTTTGGCCCTTAAGATACTTGAGCGTTCCATGATCGGTATGAATAGTGAATTCATGAGGGCGAAGATAGTGTTCCCATTCACGCAGAACACGCACTAAAGCATAGAGCTCTTTGTCATAGATGGGGTAATTGAGTTGCGCTCTGGAAATTTTCTCACTAAAGTAAGCTATGTGGCGCTTCTCTTGCATTAGCACACCTCCTATCCCATTACCACTAGCATCTCAATGAATCTCAAAGGGTTTGTCAAAGTTGGGTAATGCAAGCACGGGAGCATGAGTAAGAAAATTCTTAAGCTCATTGAAAGTGCTATCTTGGGATGATCCCCAAACAAAAGGCGCATTCTTCTTGCTCAAAGCATGCAAAGGTGAAGCAATGGTGCTAAAATCTTTTCACAAAGCGACGATAGAAACCCGCAAGGCCAAAAAAGCTATGCACTTATTGCAAGTTGGTTGGTTGGGGCCATGTCTTAATAGCATTGATCTTAGACTCATCTACAGGAACACCCTTAGAAGATACAACAAAACCCAAGAAAACGAGCTTATCCACACTGAAAAGGCACTTTTCCATGTTAGCAAAGAGATGCTCGTTTCAAAAAGTTTGCAAAACGGTTCGAACATGGGTGACATGCTCTTTGAGAGACTTGCTAAAAACAAGGATATCATCAAAGTAGACCACAACAAACATACCAATGTAAGTGCGAAAGACATGATTCATAAGACGCATAAAAGTACCCGGTGCTTCCGAGAGACCCATATGCATGGCTAACCACTCATACAAGCCAAACTTGTTTTTGAAAGCAGTTTTCCATTCATCACCCTCTTGTATGCGGATTTGATAGTAACCACTCTTAAGATCAATTTTTGAAAAGATGGTGGCACCACTAAGTTCATCAAGCATATCATCAAGGCATGGAATTGGGTTCCTATAACGAACGGTGATAGCATTGATAGGTCTACAATCGGAGCACATGCGAAAGCTACCGTCTCATTTTGGCACAAGAATGACCGGGACGGCACAAGGGCTCAAACTTTCACGCACATGTCCATGGTCTATGAGATGCTTTACTTGCCTTTGTATTTCTTTGGTTTCTTCTAGATTGACGTGCTATGGAGCTTTGTTTGGAAGTGGTGCTCCGGGTATGAGGTCGATGCGGTGCTCGATGCCTCGTAGTGGAGGTAGTCCCGGAGGTAGCTCGTCGGGGAAAGCATCATGAAATTCCTGCAAAAGAGAAGACAACACTAGTGGAAGAGTGTGACAGGTGTTAGCTTGTGTTTCATTGTCCTTGCACAAAAGGACGTAGTGTAGGACACTAGATGGGTTCTCACACACTCCTCTTATCTCACTTTTGGTGGCAAATAGGACTAAGTTCTTCTTTTCGCTCATCGTGGAGGCGCTTGATTTGGTCTTGTGGTGCTCACTTTCTTTTTGGTGGTTCGCTCTCTCACTATTATCTCCACAATGGGTGGCTTGCTTGTCGGCGATCACTTGACATGGAGACATGGGACGAAGTATGCACTCCTTTCCCTTCATCTTGAAGATGTAGTGGTTCGTTTGGCCGTTGTGGATGACTCCTCTATCAAATTTCCATGGGCGTCCAAAGAGAGGGTGGCAAACGGTCATTGGAATGACGTCGCACTCCAAAGTGTCTTCATAGGTGCCAATTTCAAAAGAGACTTGTACTTGATGCTCAACTTGGAGAGTGCCAGAGTCGCTAAGACATTGAACTTTGTAGGGATGTGGGTGCTTCGTCTTGGGCAGTAGGAGCTTGGAGCAAATGATGTAGGGTAGGAACCCTAATCGGCCGATCTTTCACGAAAGGAGCGGATCCCGCGATGAACACGAAGAACACGAGGAGGGAAACGAGGAAAAAACACAAGGGGAACTCAAGAGAACACTCAAACCAACAAGTATGATCACACATGCGCTAGATCCATGAATACAAAGGGAGATACAAGATCCAAAGTCAACAACGGACGATACACGAGGTAATCAGTCTTCTCCGTGAGGAGGTCTTGAATCCATGAGGGGATCTTCTCCGCAAGGAGGTCTTGAATCCAAAGGGATCTTCTCCGAACAGGGGCCGTGATCTCCCTCGTAGAGTAGATCCGATGTGGATGAGCAATGCTCTATCTCTAAATATGAGCTAAACCAATGCTGACCCTAGCTAGGAGGAATAGGAGGTCTATTTATAGTCTTAGTGCAAAAAGGGGCGAAGGGGGGGGGGTACATGGGCTGCGGCCCAACACATGGCAGCGCACAGGCGTCGGACGTCCGGGAGTCACCGGTTGTCCGGAGCCTCGCGAGGGTCCGGACGTCCGGTGCATGTCGGACGTACGTAAATTCGACTCGGGTGTGATTCGGTCGGACGCCCGGTCGGGGTTGGTCGTCCGGGCGCCGGTCGTTCTGGTGGCTTCGTAATTCCGTCGTTTTAGCTCGGGTGAGGACCGAGGAGGTGTCGGACGTCCGGTCTGGGTTGGACTTCCGGAGCCTGGAGATCGTGGGACGTCCGGTCCTGGTCAGTCGTCCGGAGCCTATAGCTTCTTCTGCATCTCTTCTTCTCCGTCTTCACGTCCATCTTCCTCTTTTTCTTCTCCTTGCTCCTTAGTTTCTTCATGGCCAACTCCTTGATACCTGAGTATGCACAATGTCTCTGCTTCAGGTAGTAGCCATGTCTCATGTGTATCAAAGTGGAAGTGTGAGAGTGATAGAGGCGAGGGTCCCAATCTTTCAATGAGATGATACCTATCGATTTGGTGGAGACGAATTTCACGATCGGACTACAAACGTGCATGACGTTGCGCCTTAGCAATTGCTAAACCAATCTCCTGAGGTTACTGATGATGCCAGAAGCACGATCAGCCCGACCACGAAGGTCTATTCCTACACGCAATCGAAGAACAAGCAAGAATATGATAATGCAATCTGAATATTGCGAATATAGATGTAGTACTGATAAAGGTGTGGGTCCGGAAGAGGTCTTGGTCTGGTCGTTGGACACAAACGAAGTACACGAAGTTGCATGGCTAACTTTTAACCAAACAAATCCCACGGAAAAAGCTACTAGATGAATGTACTTATATAGGAGCAAGGGGTGGCGGCCAAGGATGTGGGAGGACGTCCCAAGGCAGCCTAAAACTAACCCTAGGTCATACAAGGCTCATGGGCCCAAGTGGAGGTGATGCAACACCTTTGGGCTTGTAGTTAGACTCGGATTCTGCTGCAATGTCAGATTATTTCGTCCATAGCTCGACGCTCCGCAGGAATTTGAAGGTGAATCCAATTGTCTTGGAAAGATCACGAAATCTACTTTCAAACAAAAAAAGAATCACCCAATTCGGAGTCCGTATGAACAAGTTGTTGGTGTTTTGAGTCAGGTATGTCTATGCAGTCCGAATCTGAATCCAGAACGTCAGAGACTTGGACTCTATCTTCTCTTGGCCCAAAAGAGATGTGAGAGAACTTTTTGAACAGCACCTAAACTTCTCTTTTTCCCTTATCTTCATATGTGGATTGTACAAATGTCCCATACACCTGTAATTAGACACGACACAAAATTTTGTGAAGTATTTTTGTCTTGGATGACATAAATAAATTATTGCATAGTTTGCATTAGAAATCACCTCACAAATATACATATATGCAATATTTTTGGTCGTATCCAAGGTAGTCATGTCCTGATCAGAGATGAGAGATGTCACCTTGGTTTCGAGAGCTCTTGCACGGGCTCGTGTCATGGGTCCGCTAGGCACTTGGTGGGACGATGGTAGGTCCATGGGGATGACCTTGGGATGCTCTGCATCAGCAAAGTTCTTCACTTGTGAGATTATGACAACTCCCTCCATCGATGATGACCTTGATGGATATTCCATTGATGCCGGCCTTGGTGTGGAATATGTGGCATCTTTGGTCTTCTTCTTGGTGATGTTGGAGAGTCAAGACCTTGGAGACAACAAGAGCAGGACTTGAATCTTCATTGCAAAAGACTTGTTCCTCTTCATCATTCACTTGCTGATGCATGGCGACTTTCTCAAGAGCGTCCATTTCTCCTTCACTCATTGAGTCGTGAGTGTCGTCGTCGTTGAGGATCATGGTCCTCTTGTTGGTGCACTCATAGGACTTGTGGCCTCTGCCTCCGCATGTGAAGCATTTGAAGGAGCTTGTCTTGACGGTCTCATCGGTTGGAGTGGATGATGATGAAGCTCTCGGCTTGAAGTTTCTTGTAGTAGGAGGATGACTTGGAGTTGACGAAGCTTTCTTGGAACTCGGCTTGTCGACGTTGCTTGTAGAAGGCTTGGTAGACGGTATTGGAGTCGTTGAAGCTTGGTTGTTGGACAAGCCGTAGGCCTTGGATGAGAACTTGGCATACTTGAAATCGTCTTGCACTTGACGTTTTGCTTTTGTAGCTTGATGCACAAGCTCGATGAGGTTTGAGTATGGTTGGAAGTCGGCGATCTTCTTGATGGGATGGTTGAGTCCATTCAAGAAATGTGCCATAGTTTGTTCATCATCTTCCGTGACATTGGCCCTTATCATGGCAATCTCCATCTCCTTGTAGTACTCTTCAATGCTCTTTGTTCCTTGCTTGAGTAGTTGGAGTTTCTTGAAGAGGTCGTGGTTGTAGTAGGTAGGGACAAAGCGTGCACTCATGACATCCTTCATTTGCGCCCAAGTAGTGATGTGTAACATCCCAAATTTTCAATTTGGAATGTTATACATTAGATCATCATGCATATCATATTTTATTTTGCTTTTGGTTTTGATCCTAGAAAATCCTAAGCAACTCAAGGACCCACGGAGAGAGTTGGGGATTTCGTTATTTACATATTGGAGTTTTCTCAAATTATGTAAACAGGATCATTTGATTTTATTTATTTTATCATCAATTATTTCTATTACAAAAATATGAGAGAGGGAATAAAATGACTTTCCCAAAATATAGAAATATTGAGGATTTAATAAAAAAATCAAATAAGATTTATTTCGGAGTTTTTCGGTATTTTTAATTGAATTTAGGAAAAATGCGCGTTTTTCAAAGTTGTAGTTTGGCCCAGATAAATGTTCACTTTATCGGGCTTGATTTTAGAAACCCGGGAAAATTTATTTCGTGATTTTTGGAGTCCGTTTAGTATTTCTTTTTATTTTTCTTCCGAGCGTAATTATTTAAAAAAAAATGAAGCCGACTATGGGCCGTACCCGAGCGGGACTCCGCCCGGGGGCGCCTTTATATAGCGAAGCGACCGAGCCCCAGGCCCATAGCCGCGCCTGCGCCGAAACCCTAGCCCATAGCCGCCGCCGCCGTCGCCGGACCCGCCGCCGACTCGCCGGAGTTGCATGCCGCCCGAGGTTCGCCGCCGCCTCAACTTCCGCGCCGTTCAAAAAAAATATGTTCGTCGTTTTTTTCTTTTTCGTCGGATTTTCCGCGGTTATTTTCCGATCGCGATCTCTGATCCGATTTTCGTTTTAGTATAAATTTTCGCTCGTTCATCGGAATCAGGCGATTCAAGCGCCTGGAGTTTCATCTCGAAACCCTCTTTCCGAATAATCAACTTAAACATGTTTTTGCTACTGTAAAATTGGCCCTAGATCCAGATTACTAGAACGAAGTTGTTTTCTTTCGCCGTTTGACTTCTTTTGCTTCGTTCGATTTGATTCTTTTTGCAAACCAGGGTTCTTAAGTTAAACTTTCTGGTTAGATCTTCTATTTGAGTTTTACCTGTGCATTAGATGAGTACTTATTGTATGCTTGTTGTTTTTCTGCGATAGAATACCCGAAGTGCGCCGCCTGTTACTTCGAATCTCTAGGTTTCGTAGATCATCAGCAAGGCAAGTAACACTTTGATCATACCTTTTCTACAACCCAGTTTTATTGCATTAGATCCATCCTCACACATTGCATGATTAGGATCTAATTAAATTGTGGGATGGGAAGTAGATGAGGTAGTACCTATTACCTGTTTATTATCAAACCTTTGGGAGTTACTTCTGCGTTTGCTTTATGCCATGCTATGCTAGTAGACGTGGATTGGGTGAGTGATATCCATGACAGATGTGAGATTGTTAATTAATGGTTTATCTAAGGTGGAAAACTAACACACATCTGGGTGGATTGAGGCACCTGGGTATTCCAGGACTTGCCTGTTTTTATTTCGGACCGCCACCCAGGCTCAAAGGGATCATGAGATTATTCATGCTAGAAACTTCCGTGTGCAGCCACAAGCCATTATGGGCTCTGGCATAGTTGAGTAAGTCGTGCGAACTCTTACAGGGTAGACTAGCAGATGTAGGGGAAAGTAGGTGTACCGGTCTATCCATCGTAAGGTGCTAGCGCTTCTGAAAGACTGTGTCTCGGTCATCCGTTTCTCAAACACCATGTAGTGCGAGAAATCCAATGGAGGCGATCGAGTCTTGTGGGGAAAAGTGCGCAAACCTCTGCAGAGTGTATAAACTAATCATGATTAGCCGTGTCCCCGGTTATGGACATCTTGAGTATCTAGTACCTGGATTATCAAGTGAATCTCAACATGTTACTCTAAAGTTAATTTTGTTGGGTTTTAATGATGTTACTTAATTGGGATTGAGAATGCTGTCAACCATTCTCAATGTTTAACAACCACCATGATAGTAATTAATTTTATTCCTTTGAAGTAGGGAAAAATTGGCTTTACGCAAAAACTGTAATCATAGAGCTTTCCACCAGCCAAATATGCATATAGTATAGCTGTTTCATTCCATTACTCTCTATGTGTTACCTTGCCAGCATATTCCATGTGCTGACCCGTTTTCGGGCTGCAACGTTAATGTTGCAGACTTTTCAGACGATGATTAAGGAGTTTTAGGTCGTGGTTCTATACTCAGTGATGCCATTGGAGTTGATGGACTCACTTACCTTCCAAGCCTTCCGCTGTTATCGTTATTAGATGGCCTTAAGCCATATTTATTGTAATAAGCTCTCTTTTGAGACACTCGATGTAATAAGTGTGTGATTGCTACTCTGCTATAAATCCTCCGAGTACTGTGTGGTGTCAGCATTACTGATCCAGGGATGACACCGGAGCACAGAGATCAGACTGTTTGAGGTTTGGTCGCTACAGAGATGGTATAAGAGCACACGCTGACTGTAGGACACGACCACTAAGCTAAGAGACCTAGATCACTACCCACTCTCTTCTCTTCTGACTTCTCATCTTTTCTACTCTTTAGGATGGCGGACGCAAGGAACAAGTTCACACAACCAGATGAAGATACACCCTTTGGACGCCACTTAAAGGAAGTCACTAGATACCTGAACATAGGAGTACCAAGCTTCACGGGAACCTACAACACCACTTTACCTGAAGAAGAGCGCTGGATGATTCAAGTTCAAGTTCCAGGAAGGGCGTTCATGCCAGTCACTGTGTCCGTAGAGTTTTCTTTTGATGCACCAACTTGGAGTCTAGGAAAGAGTATGGCAGCTCACATCGCCATGGGACGCATTGCAGAAGTCTACCGCAAGGATCTCAAGGATACTATCTACCAGATTTGTGGGCGCCGAGATGAACACTGGGAGATGATCAGCACAAGGAAAGATAGATCAATTGCAGCTTTTATTCAGGAGTTAAATCAGCACATTCGATGACAGGAGAATCAGATGTGCGCCGACATGATAGATCTGAAGAAGGCTAAGACTAGAATCAAGGAACTGGAGGAAGAACTCAAGGCTACACGTGAAGATTATGAAGAAGAAATTGAAGTATTGGTGGAGAAGAATGACGATCTGATCAAGAAGATTGGAATATTTATGGGAGGCCCGACACCAGTAGATGAAGACGAAGAACCCAAGGAGATTAGCCCGGAAGACTACATCATCATCGACGGCACCGACTCGGAACAAGATAGTAGCAACGATGACTATGTTGATGAAGCAGGAGCAGATACCATGGAATCTACAACCATAGAATATTTCTAGTAGACCACCTCATCAGTAGTAGTAGTCCACCATGTAAATATAGTAGTCCGAGCACTCTTGCGATAGTTAGATTGATCGTATGCCTTTGTTTGATTGAATGAAGTGAATTGTTTGCTTTTGCCTCATGTGCATATGGTAGTGTTTTCTCTTTAGACCCCCTCTATTCTTATATCTCATCTTTTCTAAACCCTCAGATGCCTCCGAGACGTGACCCCGGATTTGCCTTTCCGCCGGAGCTCACCCAGTTGATCCAGCAGTAGAACACCCTGATGCAGTTGCTAGTTCAGAATCAGAATCAGGGGAACAACAACAACAACCCACCACCACCACCACCTGTTGACCACTTAGCCCGTTTTCTTAGGCTGAATCCGCCGGTGTTTTCCAGTAGCACCGAGCCGATAGTAGCAGATGATTGGCTCCGCAAGATAGCTAGGGAGTTGACCACAGCAGGATGCACAGATGCGGAGAAGGTGAAGTTTGCCGCACATCAGTTAGAAGGACCTGCAGCATCCTGGTGGGAGAATTTCACAGCCACCTTCCCAGTCGACACTGTCACATGGGACCAGTTTTAGCAGGCTTTTCGTACTGCCCATGTTTCAGCAGGAGCAATGGCCATGAAGAAGCGTGAGTTTCGTAACTTGCGCCAAGGAGGACGGACAGTTGGCCAGTATGTGGAGGAGTTTAGTAAGCTAGCACGTTATGCCCCAGACGAC
Source organism: Triticum urartu (assembly GCF_056163025.1). Lineage (NCBI taxonomy): Eukaryota > Viridiplantae > Streptophyta > Magnoliopsida > Poales > Poaceae > Triticum > Triticum urartu. The sequence goes on from NC_141873.1 coordinate 238,909,913, forward strand.
GTTGCTACGGATGCAGCTAAGCAGGAGAAGTTCCTGGAAGGACTGAATGATGAGTTGAGTATGCATTTGATGGTAGCCACCTTCAACAACTACCAGGAGTTGGTAGATCGTGCTCTTATGATTGAAGGGAAGCAGCAGCAAATTGAGAACCGCAAGAGGAAGTATGGACAAGGAAAGTATAATTCAGGAGCTCAGCAGAAGGCATGTTTTACCCCTAGACCGGGAGGACATTTTCAGCATACCCATGGAGTAGGTAGCTCGCATAATCACAATGGCACCAAGAATGGTAATGGGAATGGAGGAAGCAATGGACAGAACCGCAACACCCCATCAACCCCAGCCAAGAGAGATCTGAGTCAAGTCACCTGTTTCAAGTGTTCCAAGACCGGACATTATGCCAATGAATGCCCTGAAGGCCAAAACGGCAATGGAAGCTCTGGAAAAAAGCCGAACCCTTTCAACAGGGGACAAGTGAACCACGTTAATGTGGAGGAGGTTGAAGCTCAGCCCGATGCAGTAATAGGTAAGTTTTTGGTTAAGACATTTACTGCACTCGTTCTTTTGATACTGGTGCATCGCATTCATACATATTAAGGGGATTTGTGGAAAAGTATAGCCTGCCCACTAGGGTTCTCAAAACACCTATGCTAGTAAGCTCACCAGGAGCAGAGTACATGGCCAGTCAAGGATGTTTTCAAGTGCCATTAGGTATAGGAAGGCATGTTTTCCCAACGGATTTAATTATTTTGGAATCCCAAGGTCTAGATGTGATTCTTGGTATGGATTGGCTGTCGATGTATGGAGGAAACATCGATTGCGCCAGTAAGACAATTTTGCTCACAACGCCAGAAGGAAGAAGGATCAAGTATGTATCCCAACATGCACCAAACAGGACACAAGTAAATTCCTTATCAGGAGTTGTGCAGGAGGAAGTACCAGTGGTAAAGGATTTTCCTGATGTATTTCCCAAAGAGTTGCCAGGCATGCCACCGGATAGAGATATTGAGTTTTTGATTGAACTTTTGCCAGGCACTGGGCCAATATCGAAGCGACCATATAGGATGCCCGCAAAAGATTTGGTGGAAATTAAGAAGCAGATTAAGGAGTTACTGGATAAAGGTTACATTCGCCCAAGTTCTTCGCCTTGGGGATCACCAGTACTTCTAGTAGAGAAGAAGGATGGATCGTTAAGGATGGTTGTTGACTATCGAGGATTGAATGAAGTAACAATCAAGAACTAGTACCCGCTACCAATGATCAATGATCTGTTTGATCGATTGCAAGGAGCTAAAGTGTTTTCCAAGATCGATTTGCGATCAGGGTACCATCAGTTGAAGATTCGAGAGCAGGACATACCTAAGACAGCATTCACCACAAGATATGGACTATATGAGTATACCGTTATGTCATTTGGACTGACTAACACGCCTGCCTATTTTATGAACATGATGAACAAAGTGTTTATGGAGATTTTGGATAAGTTCGTCGTAGTGTTCATTGATGATATCCTGGTTTATTCAAAGAATGAAGAGGAACATAAGGAGCACTTGCGTTTGGCACTTGGAAAGCTCAGAGAACATCAATTATATGCCAAGTTCAGAAAATGTGAGTTTTGGTTGAAGGAAGTAGGATTCCTCGGACACGTTATATCTGGAGAAGGTATAGCTGTTGATCCCGCTAAAGTTGAAACCGTGACCAAGTGGGAAGCACCAACAACAGTTGGAGAGATCCTGAGTTTTCTTGGACTCGCAGGATACTACCGGAGGTTTATTGAGAACTTTTCAAAGATTGCGAAGCCTATGACGGAGTTGCTGAAGAAGGATACCAAGTTCAAATGGACTGAGGAGTGTGAGGCTAGTTTACGGGAGTTGAAGAAACGCTTGGTTACCTCACCAGTGTTGATTTTTCCAGATCAAACCAAGGATTATGAGGTGTATTGCGACGCTTCACGTCGAGGACTTGGAACAGTGCTTATGCAGGAAGGGAGAGTTGTTTCATATGCTTCAAGACAACTGAAGCCTCACGAATTGAATTACGCTACGCATGATTTGGAGTTAGCAGCCATAGTGCATGCGTTGAAGACATGGAGACATTTCCTCATCGGAAATCATTGTGAGGTGTACACGGATCATAAGAGTTTGAAGTACATTTTCACACAGAAGGAGTTGAACCTCAGACAAAGGAGATGGTTGGAGCTCATCAAGGATTATGATATGAGATTGCATTACCATCCCGGAAAAGCGAATGTAGTAGCTGATGCATTAAGCCACAAGAGCCATGTCAATACGTTAATGATAGGAGAAATACCCAAGGAGTTAGCAGAAAATTTTCGTGAACTATGTTTGGAAATAGTTCTGAGAGGCTATGTAGTAGCGTTGGAAATTCAGTCAACTTTGATGGACAAAATCAGAAAGGCTCAGAAATCTGACAAGGAGATTGCTTCTATAAAAGAGAAAATGAGCCAAGGAAAAGCTAAAGGATTCGTGAGGATGAGCACGACACCCTATGGTTTGAAGACCGTGTTTATGTACCCAATGACCCGGAGATCAGGAAGTTGATTCTGCAAGAGGCACATGATTCACCGTATTCGATTCACCCAGGAAATACCAAGATGTATTTGGATTTGATGAATATTTTCTGGTGGACCGGAATGAAGAAGGATATTGCGGAGTATGTAGCAGTTTGTGACGTATGTCAGAGAGTAAAGGCAGAGCATCATAAGCCAGCAGGATTGTTGCAACCATTGCCGATACCCGAATGGAAGTGGGATAAGCTAGGCATGGATTTTATCACAGGATTACCAAGGACTCGTTCAGGCTATGACTCGATTTGGGTTGTAGTTGATCGATTGACGAAGGTAGCTCATTTCATCCCAGTAAAGACCACTTACACCAGTGCTAAGTTGGCAAAGATATACATGACCAGGATCGTATGTTTGCTTGGAGTTCCGAGGAGCATCGTATCAGATAGAGGAACCCAGTTTAACTCAAAGTTCTGGAAGCAGTTGCATGAGACTTTGGGTACTAGGCTAGAATTTAGTACAGCTTTTCATCCGCAGACAAATGGACAGACCGAGAGAGTCAATCAGATTTTGGAGGATATGCTGAGAGCTTGTGCGCTATATTATGGATCTAGTTGGGACGATAATTTGCCATATGCAGAGTTCTCTTACAATAATAGCTATCAGACCAGTTTGAAGATGGCCCCTTTCGAGGCTCTGTACGGAAGGAGGTGCAGGACACCGTTGTCATGGGACGAAGTTGGAGACAAAGTTTATCTTCGAGTATCCCCACTTCGAGGGATTAAGCGCTTTGGAGTTAAGGGGAAGTTAGCGCCACGATTTGTAGGGCCATATCGAGTTTTGGAGTGTATGGGAGAAGTGGCCTACAAGTTGGAATTGCCAGAAGGATTGACAGGAGTTCATGATGTGTTCCACGTTTCTCAGTTGAAAAAGTGTCACGCGGAGATGGCTGAAATACCTTTGAGAGACACAGTGCCATTGGAACCAATTCAGTTGGATAACAATTTGACCTATGAGGAGAAGCCAGTCAAGATTCTTGAGTTTGCCAGCCGAGTTACTCGCAGCAAGGTTATCAAGTTTTGCAAAGTTCAGTGGAGCCACCACACGGAGGATGAAGCCACCTGGGAGCGAGAGGAAGATTTGCTCAAAGACCACCCTCACCTATTTTCTAGCCAACCCGAATCTCGAGGGCGAGATTCATCTTAAGGGGGTAGGTTTGTAACATCCCAAATTTTCAATTTGGAATGTTATACATTAGATCATCATGCATATCATATTTTATTTTGCTTTTGGTTTTAATCCTAGAAAATCCTAAGCAACTCAAGGACCCACGGAGAGAGTTGGGGATTTCGTTATTTACATATTGGAGTTTTCTCAAATTATGTAAACAGGATCATTTGATTTTATTTATTTTATCATCAATTATTTCTATTACAAAAATATGAGAGAGGGAATAAAATGACTTTCCCAAAATATAGAAATACTGAGGATTTAATAAAAAAATCAAATAAGATTTATTTCGGAGTTTTTCGGTATTTTTAATTGAATTTAGGAAAAATGCGCGTTTTTCAAAGTTGTAGTTTGGCCCAGATAAATGTTCACTTTATCGGGCTTGATTTTAGAAACCCGGGAAAATTTATTTCGTGATTTTTGGAGTCCGTTTAGTATTTCTTTTTATTTTTCTTCCGAGCGTAATTATTTAAAAAAAATGAAACCGACTATGGGCCGTACCCGAGCGGGACTCCGCCCGGGGGCGCCTTTATATAGCGAAGCGCCCGAGCCCTAGGCCCATAGCCGCGCCTGCGCCGAAACCCTAGCCCATAGCCGCCGCCGCCGTCGCCGGACCCGCCGCCGACTCGCCGGAGTTGCATGCCGCCCGAGGTTCGCCGCCGCCTCAACTTCCGCGCCGTTCAAAAAAAAATACGTTCGTCGTTTTTTTCTTTTTCGTCGGATTTTCCGCGGTTATTTTCCGATCGCGATCTCTGATCCGATTTTCGTTTTAGTATAAATTTTCGCTCGTTCATCGGAATCAGGCGATTCAAGCGCCTGGAGTTTCATCTCGAAACCCTCTTTCCGAATAATCAACTTAAACATGTTTTTGCTACTGTAAAATTGGCCCTAGATCCAGATTACTAGAACGAAGTTGTTTTCTTTCGCCGTTTGACTTCTTTTGCTTCGTTCGATTTGATTCTTTTTGCAAACCAGGGTTCTTAAGTTAAACTTTCTGGTTAGATCTTCTATTTGAGTTTTACCTGTGCATTAGATGAGTACTTATTGTATGCTTGTTGTTTATCTGCGATAGAATACCCGAAGTGCGCCGCCTGTTACTTCGAATCTCTAGGTTTCGTAGATCATCAGCAAGGCAAGTAACACTTTGATCATACCTTTTCTACAACCCAGTTTTATTGCATTAGATCCATCCTCACACATTGCATGATTAGGATCTAATTAAATTGTGGGATGGGAAGTAGATGAGGTAGTACCTATTACCTGTTTATTATCAAACCTTTGGGAGTTACTTCTGCGTTTGCTTTATGCCATGCTATGCTAGTAGACGTGGATTGGGTGAGTGATATCCATGACAGATGTGAGATTGTTAATTAATGGTTTATCTAAGGTGGCAAACTAACACACATCTGGGTGGATTGAGGCACCTGGGTATTCCAGGACTTGCCTGTTTTTATTTTGGACCGCCACCCAGGCTCAAAGGGATCATGAGATTATTCATGCTAGAAACTTCCGTGTGCAGCCACAAGCCATTATGGGCTCTCGCATAGTTGAGTAAGTCGTGCGAACTCTTACAGGGTAGACTAGCAGATGTAGGGGAAAGTAGGTGTACCGGTCTATCCATCGTAAGGTGCTAGCGCTTCTGAAAGACTGTGTCTCGGTCATCCGTTTCTCAAACACCATGTAGTGCGAGAAATCCAATGGAGGCGATCGAGTCTTGTGGGGAAAAGTGCGCAAACCTCTGCAGAGTGTATAAACTAATCATGATTAGCCGTGTCCCCGGTTATGGACATCTTGAGTATCTAGTACCTGGATTATCAAGTGAATCTCAACATGTTACTCTAAAGTTAATTTTGTTGGGTTTTAATGATGTTACTTAATTGGGATTGAGAATGCTGTCAACCATTCTCAATGTTTAACAACCACCATGATAGTAATTAATTTTATTCCTTTGAAGTAGGGAAAAATTGGATTTACGCAAAAACTGTAACCATAGAGCTTTCCACTAGCCAAATATGCATATAGTATAGCTGTTTCATTCCATTACTCTCTATGTGTTACCTTGCCAGCATATTCCATGTGCTGACTCGTTTTCCGGCTGCAACGTTAATGTTGAAGACTTTTCAGACGACGATTAAGGAGTTTTAGGTCGTGGTTCTATACTCAGTGATGCCGTTGGAGTTGATGGACTCACTTACCTTCCAAGCCTTCCGCTGTTATCGTTATTAGATGGCCTTAAGCCATATTTATTGTAATAAGCTCTCTTTTGAGACACTCGATGTAATAAGTGTGTGATTGCTACTCTGCTATAAATCCTCCGAGTACTGTGTGGTGTCAGCATTACTGATCCAGGGATGACACCGGAGCATAGAGATCAGACTGTTTGAGGTCTGGTCGCTACATTATGGGTGGTTCACCTCTTGCCTCTAGGTGCTAAATGACTTGTTCCCACCAAATGAGGACATAGTCTTTGATGTAGGGTAGGAACCTAATCAGCCGATCTTTCACAAAAGGAGCGGATCCCGCGATGAACATGAAGAACACAAGGGGAAAACACAAGAGGAACACGAGAGAACACTCAAACCAACAAGAATGATTGCACAAGTGCTAGATCCTCAAAACACGATAGGAGATACAAGATCCAAAGTCAACAACAGCCGATACAAATGTAACCGGTCGTCTCTGTGAGGAGATCTTGTTGTTCTTCTCCGCAAGGAGGTCTTAAATTCAAAGGGATCTTCTCCGAAGAGGGGCCGCGGTCTCTCTCGTGGAGTAGATCCGATGTGGATGAGCAATGCTCTATCTCTAAAATGAGCTAAACCAATGCTAACCCTAGCTAGGATGAATAGGAGGTCTATTTATAGTCTTAGTGCAAATGGGGGGTGTCGGTGTCAAAACCGGCGGATCTCGGGTAGGGGGTCCCGAATTGTGCGTCTAAGGCGGATGGTAACACGAGGGAGGGGACACGATGTTTTACCCAAGTTCGGGCCCTCTTGATGGAGGTAAAACCCTACGTCCTGCTTGATTATTCTTGATAATATGAGTAGTACAAGAGTTGATCTACCACGAGATCGGAGAGGCTAAACCCTAGAGGCCAGCCTATGGTATGATTGTATGTTGTCCTACGGACTAAGACCCTCCGATTTATATAGAAACCGGAGGGGGCTAGGGTTACACAAGGTCGGTTACAAAGGACGAGATATACATATCCGTATTGCGTAGCTTGCCTTCCACGCCAAGTAGAGTCCCATCCGGACATGGGATGAAGTTTTCAATCTTGTATCTTCATAGTCCAACAGTCCGGCCAAAGGATATAGTCCGGCTGTCTGGAGACCCCTTAATCCAGGACTCCCTCAGTAGCCCCTGAACCTGGCTTCAATGACGATGAGTCCGGCGCGCAGTGTTGTCTTCGGCATTGCAAGGCGGGTTCCTCCTCCGAATACACCATGGAAGAATTTGAATACAAGGATAGTGTCCGACCCTGCAAAATAAGGTCCACATACCATCGTAGAGAGAATAATATTACCACAAATCTAATCTGCTAACACATTTTGGCAGCATGACAGCACGCCATGGCCTGGTAATTATTCGAACCGTTTTTCTTTAACCAGCCCTGCACATAATGCGTGGTGGTTTCTTGACACGTCTTGTCAAAGCAGAGATCGTGTTCCCCTTATTACGGGATTCTCATCAATACGGACGTGGGTAACCCAACCGCGCCATCAATTACGGTGCTTGGGGGATAAGCGAGTTTTACCAGGCTAGTGGTGGCGCATAGTTTAGTCCGCCCTTATAAAGGGATAAGATCTCACCTTTTTTCTTCCCACGCCTTCTTCCTCCTTGCTCATCCATTCTCGCGCACTCGAGCTCCAACGCCCAAGTCCACATCCTTCTCCTCAACTCTCTCCAAACATGTCCGGAGCAGGAGGCAAGTGGATGGCCTCCTCCATCACGGAGGGGCACATCAAAAAGTTACGTGGAGCCGGCTGCCAGCCGCGAGGCAGGTCATCCCTACCCAGGAACCTCACGAAAGGGTGGTTTTCCTCCCCCACTTCGTCCGCGGACTGGGGTTTCCCCTCCATCCATTCGTCAGTGGCCTCATGTTCTATTATGGGATGGACTTTCATGATCTGGCCCCGAATTTCATCCTCAACATCTCGGCGTTCATCGTCATGTGCGAGGCTTTCCTCTGCATCCGGCCCCACTTCGGCCTATGGCTGAAGACCTTCAATATCAAGCCGAAGGTGGTGGGCGGCCAACAAGCGGAATGTGGCGGAGCCATGGTGGGAAAAATGCCCAACGTTATATGGCTCGAGGGCTCCTTCGTGGAGACCATAAAGGGGTGGCAATCGGGGTGGTTCTACATCACCGAGCCGCACGACAACAACTGGGTGGCGGCACCTGAGTTTCGATCCGGAATCCCCACGCGGCTCACTTCCTGGAAGGAGAAGGGCCTGTCCTGGGGTTCATCGATGGAGCTGGACGGACTCCAGAAGTGTATCCGGAACATGATAAGAAAGAAACTTAAGCTTGTCAACATAGTCCAGGTCATGCTCTTCCGCTGGATCCTCCCGTGTCAACAACGGGATTTCAACTTATGGGAGTTCGACCCGGCCCGGCACCAGACTCTAAGCGAGCTCTTCGACATGACGCATAAAGACGTCTGGAGGGTGCTGTTCAAGGGTGCCGAGGTCCATCCTTCTCTTACCGAGGATCGCGGGCTAAGCGCGAAGCATTCTACGAATCCGGTAAGTTCTGTACATCTGATAGGGTGTTTATTTCCCATAGCTTAATCATGTCCGGTGTCTGAGCTCCCATGCCTTTGACAGGACTGGGTGGAGACATCGGAGTAGATCAACTGTCCGTCCCCTTGATGTCTACTACACAACCTTCTTCTTGTAGACGTTGTTGGGCCTCCAAGTGCAGAGGTTTGTAGGACAATAGCAAATTTCCCTCAAGTGGATGACCTAAGGTTTATCAATCCGTAGGAGGCATAGGATGAAGATGGTCTCTCTCAAGCAACCCTGCAACCAAATAACAAAGAGTCTCTTGTGTCCCCAACACACCCAATACAATGGTAAATTGTATAGGTGCACTAGTTCGGCGAAGAGATGGTGATACAAGTGCAATATGGATGGTAGATAATAGTTTTTGTAATCTGAAATAATAAAAACAGCAAGATAGAAAGTGATAAAAGTGACCGTAAACGGTATTGCAATGATGGTAAACAAGGCCTAGGGTTCATACTTTCGCTAGTGTAAGTTCCATCAATAATACTAACATAATTGGATCACATAACTATCCGTCAACATGCAACAAAGAGTCACTCCAAAGTCACTAATAGCAGAGAACGAATGAAAAGATTATGGTAGGGTACGAAACCACCTCAAAGTTATTCTTTCCAATCAATCCGTTGGGCTATTTCTATAAGTGTCACAAACAGCCCTAGAGTTCATACTAGAATAACACCTTAAGACACAAATCAACCAAAACCCTAATGTCACCTAGATACTCCAATGTCACCTCAAGTATCCGTGGGTATGATTATACGATATGCGTCACACAATCTCAGATTCATCTATTCAACCAACACAAAGGACCTCAAAGAGTGCCCCAAAGTTTCTACCAGAGAATCACGACGAAAACGTGTCCGAACCCCTATGCATAGGTTCCCAATGTCACGAACCCGCAAGTTGATCACCTTAACATACATCAAGTGGCACGTGGTAACCCATTGTCAACACAGATATCGACGGCAAGACATACATCAAGTGTTCTCAAGTCTTTAAAGACTCAATCCAATAAGATTACTTCAAAGGGGAAAATCAATTCATTACAAGAGAGAAGAGGGGGAGGAGAAACATAAGATCCGACTATAATAGCAAAGCTTGCGATACATCAAGATCATGCCAAATCAAGAACAGGGGAGAGAGAGAGATCAAACACATAGCTACTGGTACATAACCTCAGCCTCGTGGGAGAACTACTGCGTCCTCGTCATGGAGAGCACCGGGATGATGAAGATGGCCACCGGTGAGGGTTCCCCCCTCCGGCAGGGTGCCGGAACAGGGTCCCGATTGGTTTTTGGTGGCTACGGAGGCTTCTGGCGACGGAACTCCTGATCTATTGTGTGTTCTGGAAGTTTTAGCGTATATGGAGTTACATAGGCAGAAGAAGCATGCTAGGGGAGCCACGAGGGCCCCACGAGGCAGGGGGCGCGCCCTAGGGGGGTGGGCGCGCCCCCCACCCTCGTGAGCAGCTCCCGTATCTTCTGAAGTGGGGTCCAAGTCCATCAGGTGTGTTTCCTTCCAAAAATGACTTCTCCAGTTGATTTCGTTCCGTTTCGACTCCGTCTGATATTCCTTTTCTTCAAAACACTGAAATAGCCATAAAACAGCAAATCTGGGCTGGGCCTCCGGTTAATAGGTTAGTCCCAAAAATAATATAAAAGTGGAAAATAAAGCCCAATATGGCCTAAAACAGTAGATAATATAGCATGGAGCAATCAAAAATTATAGATACGTTGGAGACGTATCAAGCATCCCCAAGCTTAATTCCTGCTCGTCCTCGAGTAGGTAAATGATAAAAAGATAATTTTTGATGTGGAATGCTAGTTGGCATAATTTCAATGTAATTCTTCTTAATTGTGGCATGAATATTTAGATCCATAAGATTCAAGACAAAAGTTTAATATTGACATAAAAATAATAATACTTCAAGTATACCAACTAAGCAATTATGTCTTCTCAAAATAACATGGCCAAAGAAAGCTATCCCTACAAAATCATATAGTCCGGCTATGCTCCATCTTCACCACACAAAATATTTAAATCATTTACAACCCTGATGACAAGCCAAGCAATTGTTTCGTACTTTTGATGTTCTCAAACTTTTTCAATCTTCACGCAATACATGAGCGTGAGCCATGGATATAGCACTATAGGTGGAATAGAATGGTGGTTGTGGAGAAGACAAAAAGGGAGATGATAGTCTCACATCAACTAGGCATATCAACAGGCTATGGAGATGCCCATTAATAGATATCAATGTGAGTGAGTAGGGATTGCCATGCAACGGATGCACTAGAGCTATAAATGTATGAAAGCTCAACAAAAGAAACTAGTGGGTGTGCATCCAACTCGCTTGCTCACGAAGGCCTAGGGCATTTTGAGGAAGCCCATCATAGGAATATACAAGCCAAGTTCTATAATGAAAGATTCCCACTAGTATATGAAGGTGACAACATAGGAGATTCTCTATCATGAAGATCATGGTGCTACTTTGAAGCACAAGTGTGGTAAAAGGATAGTAGCATTGTCCCTTTTATTTTTTTTATTTTTTTATTTGGCCTTTTTTTGCCTTTCTTTTTTTTGGCCTTTCTCTTTTTTTGGGACAATGCTCTATTGAGTGATGATCATCACACTTCTATTTATTTACAACTCAAGAATTACAACTCGATACTTAGAACAAGATATGACTCTATATGAATGCCTCCGGCGGTGTACCGGGATGTGCAATGATGCATGAGTGACATGTATGAAAGAATTATGAATGGTGGCTTTGCCACAAATACGATGTCAGCTACATGATCATGCTAAGGAATATGACAATGATGAAGCGTGTCATAATAAATGGAACGGTGGAAAGTTGCATGGCAATATATCTCAGAGTGGCCATGGAAATGCCATAATAGGTAGGTATGGTGGCTGTTTTTAGGAAGGATATGGTTCATGTATGATGCCAGCAAAAGGTGCGCGGTACTAGAGAGGCTAGCAAAGGTGGAAGGGTGAGAGTGCGCATAATCCATGGACTCAAAATTAGTCATAAAGAACTCACATACTTATTGCAAAAATCTATTAGTTATCGAAACAAAGTATTACGCACATGCTCCTAGGGGGATAGATTGGTAGGAAAAGACCATCGCTCATCACCGACCGCCACTGATAAGGAAGACAATCAATAAATAAATCATGCTCCAACTTCATCACATAACGGTTCACCATACATGCATGCTACGGGAATCACAAACTTCAACACAAGTATTTCTCAAATTCACAACTACTCAACTAGCATGACTCTAATATCACCATCTCCATATCTCAAAACAATTATCAAGTATCAAACTTCTCATAGTATTCAACACACTCATAAGAGAATTTTATTATTCTTGAATACCTAGCATATTAGGATTTTAAGAAAATTACCATGCTATAAAGACTCTCAAAATAATCTAAGTGAAGCATGAGAGATCAATAGTTTCTATAAAACAAATCCCCCACCGTGCTCTCAAAGATATAAGTGAAGTACTAGAGCAAATGACAAACTACTCCGAAAGATATAAGTGAAGATCAATGAGTAGTTGAATAATTATGCAACTATGTGAAGAATCTCTAACATTTAAGAATTTCAGATATTGGTATTTTATTCAAACAGCAAGCAAATCCTAACAAAATAAATTGACGCTCCAAGCAAAATACATATCATGTGGCGAATAAAAATATAGCTCCAAGTAAAGTTACCGATGAACGAAGACGAAAGAGGGGATGCCTTCCGGGGCATCCCCAAGCTTAGGCTCTTGGCTATCCTTGAATATTACCTTGGGTGCCTTAGGAATCCCCAAGCTTAGTCTCTTACCACTCCTTATTCCATAGTCCATCAAATCCTTACCCAAAACTTGAAAACTTCACAACACAAAACTTAAAGTAGAAAACTCGTAAGCTCCGTTAGTATAAGAAAGTAAATCACCACTTCAAGGTACTGTAATGAACTCATTATTTATTTATATTGGTATTAAACCTACTGTATTCCAACTTCTCTATGGTTTATAAACTATTTTACTAGCCATAGATTCATCAAAATAAGAAAACAACACATCGAAAATAGAATCTGTCAAAAACAGAACAGTCTGTAGTAATCTGGATCAAACGTATACTTCTGGAACTCATACAATTCTCAAATAAATTTCTTGACCTGAGGAATTTGTCTATTAATCATATGCAAAAATAATTAACTAAATATCACTTTCCAAATAAAAATGGTAGCAATTCTCGTGAGCGCTAAAGTTTCTGTTTTTTACAGCATGATCGCAAAGACTTCACCCAAGTCTTCCCAAAGGTTCTACTTGGCACAAACACTAATTAAAAGCATAAAACCACATATAAACAGAGGATAGATGAATTATTTATTACTAAACAGGACGAAAAATCAAGGAACTAAAATAAAATTGGGTTGCCTCCCAACAAGCGCTATCGTTTAACGCCCCTAGCTAGGCATGATGATTTCAATGATGTTCACATAAAAGATAAGAATTGAAACATAAAGAGAGCATCATAAAGAATATGACTAGCACATTTAAGTCTAACATACTTCCTATGCATAGGGATTTTGTGAGCAAACAACTTGTGGGAACAATAATCAACTAGCATAGGAGGGCAAAACAAGCATAACTTCAAAACTTTAAGCACATAGAGAGGAAACTTGGTATTATTGCAATTCCTACAAGCATATATTCCTCCCTCATAATAATTTTCAGTAGCATCATGAATGAATTCAACAATATAGCCAGCACCTAAAGCATTCTTTTCATGATCTACAAGCATAGAAAATTTACTACTCTCCACATAAGCAAAATTCTTCTCATTCGGAATAGTGGGAGTATCATAGGAAACTCGAATACTATAAATTGTTTCCATATTAAAAGAGTAATGTTCAGAGAAGGGGTAATCATAATCATGACAAGTTTTATAAATATAATAATCACTACTATTTATAGCATAAGTTTCATCACAATAATCATCATAAGTAGCAACTTTGTTCTCATCATAATCACTTTGCATATCTAAACATGGAAGGCTAAAAATACCATCATTAAGCGTAGCATCCCCAAGCTTGGGACAAACATTAATTGCAGCAAATATATTCGCAAATATGTCATCCTCATCAAACATAGCTTCCCCAAGCTTGGGCCTTTTCGTATCATAAGCATAATCACTCTCATCATTAATAGCATGGATAGCACCAATAGTATAGCAATTATTATATTCTTCCAAGCAAGTGCCAAAAAGATTTTCAAGATCATAAGAAGTATCATTATCTTCCACAATTATATTTTCATGAGCCACAGTAATAGGAGGAACTTTATTTGGGAGAGATACCTTTTTACCTCTCTTCCTTTTTCTTTTCTTCTTCTTCACCACATCATGTGTGGGTTCAATCCTCTTTTTGGAGCTCCTTATTAATGAGATTGGTTGAATAGGAGGCTCCTCCTCGTTGCCTGATTCATCATAAGAAATAATAGGAGGATATTGGGAAGTCTCTTCCCTTTCATTAGTATTCTCTTCATCTTCTAATTGTTTTCTTTTTGTTGTGTAGTTGGCAATATAAGGATTATCAATGCAATTCACCGCACAATACATATAAATTTTCTCTAGATCAAAATCAAGAACTCTATCAAGATTAAACTTTGGAATACCCTCAGTTATACGTTTTATTTCTTCATAACCCAAAAGAAGGCTAAGCTCTTTATGATGCTCAAGGGTAATCAAATTATCACAATGTTTGGACACAACTTGATCATGAAACAAATAGCATTGGAGCTTTAAATGACCATGTTTATTGCAAAGTTCACAAGGGGCACAAAAAATATTGAATCTTTCAGCACACTCATCTAGGCTTTCTTGCAACGATTTGGTTTCTAAGTACTTATGCCTCTTGCAATATCTATCTTCCCTATTTGGTGTGTACTTGCAAACCCAGTCTACTCCACAAAAGTTGACATGTTTATAGGAGGCATTTTCATCATAACTAGTGCAATCATCATTAGTATTATGGATATTCAAAGAACTCGTACAAACAATATTGCAATCATGCTCACCATTGAAAGATTTAGTGCGAAACATTTTATAGATTTCTTCTTCTAGTACTTGAGCACAATTTTCCTTTCCATCATACTCACGAAAGATATTAAAAAGGTGAAGCGTATGAGACAAACTTAATTCCTTTTTTGTAATTTTCTTTTATAAACTAAACTAGTGATAAAACAAGAAACTAAAAGACTCGATTGCAAGATCTAAAGATATACCTTCAAGCACTCACCTCCCCGGCAATGACGCCAGAAAAAAGCTTGATGTCTACTACACAACCTTCTTCTTGTAGACGTTGTTGGGCCTCCAAGTGTAGAGGGTTGTAGGACAGTAGCAAATTTCCCTCAAGCGGATGACCTAAGGTTTATCAATCCGTAGGAGGCATAGGATGAAGATGGTCTCTCTCAAGCAACCCTGCAACCAAATAACAAAGAGTCTCTTGTGTCCCCAACACACCCAATACAATGGTAAATTGTATAGGTGCACTAGTTCGGCGAAGAGATGGTGATACAAGTGCAATATGGATGGTAGATAATAGTTTTTGTAATCTGAAATAATAAAAACAGCAAGATAGAAAGTGATAAAAGTGACCGTAAACGGTATTGCAATGATGGTAAACAAGGCCTAGGGTTCATACTTTCGCTAGTGTAAGTTCCATCAATAATACTAACATAATTGGATCACATAACTATCCCTCAACATGCAACAAAGAGTCACTCCAAAGTCACTAATAGCAGAGAACGAATGAAAAGATTATGGTAGGGTACGAAACCACCTCAAAGTTATTCTTTCCAATCAATCCGTTGGGCTATTCCTATAAGTGTCACAAACAGCCCTAGAGTTCGTACTAGAATAACACCTTAAGACACAAATCAACCAAAACCCTAATGTCACCTAGATACTCCAATGTCACCTCAAGTATTTGTGGGTATGATTATACGATATGCGTCACACGATCTCAGATTCATCTATTCAACCAACCCAAAGGACCTCAAAGAATGCCCCAAAGTTTCTACCAGAGAATCACGACGAAAAAGTGTGCCAACCCCTATGCATAGGTTCCCAATGTCACGAAACCCGCATGTTGATCACCTTAACATACATCAAGTGTCACGTGGTATCCCTTTGTCACCACAGATATCCACGGCAAGACATACATCAAGTGTTCTCAAGTCTTTAAAGACTCAATCCGATAAGATTACTTCAAAGGGGAAACTCAATTCATTAAAAGCGAGAAGAGGGGGAGGAGAAACATAAGATCCAACTATAATAGCAAAGCTCGCGATACATCAAGATCATGCCAAATCAAGAACAGGAGAGAGAGAGTGATCAAACACATAGCTACTGGTACATACCCTCAGCCTCGAGGGAGAACTACTGCCTCCTCGTCATGGAGAGAACTGGATGATGAAGATGGCCACCGGTGAGGGTTCCCCCCTCCGGCATGGTGTCGGAACAGGGTCCCGATTGGTTTTTGGTGGCTACGGAGGCTTCTGGCAGCGGAACTCCCGATCTATTGTTTGTTCTGGAAGTTTTAGGGTATATGGAGGGCCCCACGAGGTAGGGGGCACGCCCCCCACCCTCGTGGGCAGCTCCCGTATCTTCTGACGTGGGGTCCAAGTCCATCAGGTGTGTTTCCTTCCAAAAATAACTTCTCCAGTTGATTTCATTCCGTTTCGACTCCGTCTGATATTCCTTTTCTTCAAAACACTGAAATAGGCTTAAAACAGCAAATCTGGGCTGGGCCTCCGGTTAATAGGTTAGGCCCAAAAATAATATAAAAGTGGAAAATAAAGCCCAATATTGCCTAAAACAGTAGATAATATAGCATGGAGCAATCAAAAATTATAGATACGTTGGAGACGTATCACTCCTCTGCCCGAAGACCATGCGGACGCTCTCCTGACGGAGATGTGGACTCCGGCTCCTTATGAGGTGCCGGATAAGACCAAGAAGAAGGCCAAGGGAACCCGAAAGAGTTATCGGCGCCAGGTGGTATCGGACTCACCGTCCGATAACTCCGGGACGCACTCCTCCCACGAAAACAAGGAGAAGGAAGACGAAGACTCTCCCCCTCCAGCCGGGGGAGACAAGAAGAGGAAGGCCGCCCCAATCGGGGAGGCCGAAGGGTCCAAGAAGCGAAGGACTCTCCTTCCGGACTGTTCCACCACCGCCTCCAACGGCGAAGACGAGTGGCTGCTCAGGGCCAAGCCCCTGGCGAAGTCGTAAGTATTCGGATACCAGAGTAGCTCATAGCATACCTTCGCCGCACTGCTTCTCCTAACGTCGAATATGATTATGCAGTCCGCCCCAAGCCATTATCGATGTATCATCGTCGGACGGTTCCTTGGACTCATCGGACATGAATAGTGATACACTTCCAACCGCCACCTCTCCTTGCCCTACGGACAATGCCGAGGTACTGTCTCAGGGGGCACCGAGCCGGGGGGAGACCGTCCCGGAGGCACCTCAAGGAGACCTTCCGGACTCTAGGAGAAAAGGGAGCAAGGTTCCCGGAGGCTCCAAGTTCGGCTCTCAGCCGAACACCGCGCGGGAACCTCCAGTTGTTCCGAACTCGGGCAGGCGGCCCCCTTCCAAAAGGGGCAAGACGCCCGTGCCGGTGACCTCTATCCATCCAGAGGCACCAGACAACCTGCTGGGAGCGCTTCGCGGCGCTTCCATCGAAGAAGAGCACCGCACTATTATGAGTGCGGTGATCAAGAAGGTTCAGTCCGCCAAGGGCGGACTGACTGAAGCCTGTGCCAGCCTTGTAACAGGCTTTGAGGTAAGTATTTAAAATATAGGAAAAATATTACCGCATAGACAGTAGCCCCTGATGCTCTGTTTGGTGTTCACAAAGAAAAGCCGAATAGAGGATCAAATAATATATGCAGGAGTCTAATATAAGTATGTCTGTATGCGTATGCAGGCTTCGCTGCTGACCTCCGCCGCACTGACTCCGGAGGTCGCCGCACTGAAGCAAGACCTCGAGGGGTCCGAGAAAGAGCTCGGCCTTGCCAAGAGGCAGCTCTAGGAGAACAAAGGTAAGTAATACCTTGTCTATATATATAAAAGAAAATGTGGTTGTGAAATGACAGGATCATCATGAATGTGCCAGGGACCACGACCGAAGTGGCGACCCTAAAGCAAGCGCTGTCCGAGGCCGAAGACAAAGCGGCCAAGGAGCGCACCGAGTGGGAAAAGAAAGAGGCATGGGTGGGCGAGGTGCAGCAAGAACT
This sequence comes from Triticum urartu, assembly GCF_056163025.1. Classification (NCBI taxonomy): domain Eukaryota; kingdom Viridiplantae; phylum Streptophyta; class Magnoliopsida; order Poales; family Poaceae; genus Triticum; species Triticum urartu. The sequence continues at coordinate 238,927,762 of NC_141873.1, forward strand.
CCAAGCTCTCGTGACGAAGCACGAGGCGTTGGAGCTTGACTCGAAGGTGCGAGAGTCTGAGCTTGCCGCGGCCCTGAGAGCGCAAAGAATGCCAAGGCTGAAGCCCAAAAGGCCCTCCAGGAGATTGAGGCGATGAGGAAGATAGCGGCGGGTAAGGCATTCAATATCCAAAGCAAGCATGTGAAAGTAAATTACTTGTTACTTACCCAAGTCCGGAGCCCTCTAGGAGCATTCGCAGATTTGCCCCGCAGCGTGTCGAATGCCGTGAAGTTTTACCAGGCCGAGGAGGGAAGCTCGACGGAGAAGCTGTTCTGGTCTCAGTATACTGGGACCGAACACCCGATGCCTATGAGCCACCAGCTGAAGCAACTGGTCGAGCTGCACAAGGCAGCCGAACAGGCCATGAGGGGCCTTATAGTCCGGATGTGGCTTGGTGACTCCCTTCCCAACAGCTACTTTGGCCTGGTGAGGTGGCTTATGGATGCCTGCCCACGGCTGGAGGCCATAAAGCGGTCTGTCTGCATCGAGGGTGCACGCCGGGCCTTTGCCCATGCGAAGGTGCACTGGGCCAAGATGGACGCGGAGAAGCTGGTGAAGGAGGGACCGCCGCAGGGCAAGGAGCATCACCACCCCGAAATGTATTATGAGGGTGTCTTGAAGGGTGCCCGTCTTGTGGCGGACGAGTGTGAAAAAGATGTAATTTTTGAATGAACTTGCTCGTGTGATCCTGTATTATGAAAACTTGTTCATATGCGCTATGCAACGCTTGTTTGAATTTAAAATATTACCTTATGTTCGGTTGTTTATCAAATCTGAGAGATGGCTAGTCGTCGGCTTCTGCCTCCATGCCACGAGTGCTGGGGTGTTCGGGATAAACCTGAGCACTCTTTTCCCCATTTTTGGGTCCTTCAAGGGAGGTGCTCAGCACAACGAACAAGGCAATCAGACTATAATGCTTTATCACTCTCACTTAGCCATAGAATTCTATAATTTTAAATTTTGGCGAAGCCCCTAGTATTTGGAAGGCCGAATTCGGGGCGCTATACATGCCTTTAAGCCGGACAAAGCCGACTCCTCGCTCTAAGTGGCATAAGTCTTTACGAAATCAAAACCTCTCGAACAGCGACTAGCTCTCGCCTTATCATGACAGTCAGTTTTAGCTTTCTCTACTGAGGTGCTTAGCCCAGCTGAACTGGGGCACAATCGCAGTAGTTCTCTTAGTGCTACCTTAGCCGATATAGCGGAACGTAAGGTACCAAAACATGGGAGCCGAGCAAACCCAACTATTGACCCAAGACATGATTCGGAGCTGATGCGTATAATGCTATAAGTTCGGGGTGCCGCACTGTCGAAAGTGTTCGGATTTCTCACGCCGTGTTATGGGGTATGCTTAATCCCCTAGCGTACTGGCCGTACCAGAGTGTACGGGTGCTGGATGTCATGAATGAACATATATATATATATATAAAGAAGAATAGAGAATGCAATAATAGTCTAGTGCTATGCATTGTTTATTCAAAAAGGTGCGTTAAAGCAGA